>NW_006400046.1:598269-616259 GCF_000299155.1 Elephantulus edwardii | reverse complement strand
ATCCACCAGATGCTCTGCCGGGGAAGGAGGGACAATCTCCTCCTGTACCAGTCAGATCTGATTTGACGGTACACTCACACAAAAATAATTAAAAAAAAAAAAAGAGTCCGTTTAGTCTTTAAACTGACCTCACTGCTCCTTAACATTTTAGAGAGGTCCATGACAGCAGACACTACATAAAGGTTAGGATTTGCAATACATAAGATAACTATGCTGTTGTTGTTAAGTGTCTCCGAGTTCTCGGCGACTCAAAGCAACCCTATGAACGAAAGTCTTCAACACTTGTGTGACTTTCATCCTTTTTCCAGGTTCATAGGGCTTCCGGAGGCAAGCTATTACAGAAGTGGATGCCAATCCTGAAAATCTTGGCCTCACCAAGTTGACAGACATTGGCGGGTGCACAATTAAGTCCATGACCCTCAAACCAGGTAATGGGTTATGAGGACTAAAAGAGCTCCTGAAGGTCCCACTTTCCCACCTTCCCAGAGCTGATGATGTCCTCCTCGGACCCTTGCCTGTCAAGTTTAGAGGCACAGAGGCACCTTCCAGAGGGTGGAACTTGAGCGGGGTGCATGTTCTCGGATCTTCCATATCAATCTAAGCAAACATAGCAAGTGCCGTCAGGCTTTCCATTCAGGTTAAAACCCACCGCTGTCAAGCCAACCCGGATTCATGGCGGCCCTCTATCGGGTTTCTAAGGGCGTAAATCTTTATGGAAGGAGACTGCCCATCTTTCTGCTACAAAGTGACTGATTCACACTCTCAACCTTTCACTTAGCAGCCAGCACATAATTGGCCACCAAGACACCTTATGTTTGGGGGGGTGGAGCCTTTTCTGTCCCTGAACAGTCCCTGATTGCTGGGGAGGTGAAAGGCATGTAGGTATGGCGACTTTGGCCGTGGGTGAAGGAACAGACTTCAGGGTGGGGCGGGGTGGGGTTACCACAGACAACCAGGACCTACCCCCAGAGCTCCAACTGCAGCAACCCCCGGGGTGAGTGGAGCACGGACGGAGTATCTCGGAGTATCTTTAAGACCAAATTACTTTAGTTACTCTGTCATGAATTGAATTGTGTCCCCTCTGAATGGGAACTCTGGTGCCTTAGTGGTAAGGAATTGCACTGCCAACCCAAAGGCATGTGGTTCGAATCTACCAGCCACTCCCAGGGGGGAAAAATGAGCAATCTCCTCCTGTGTGATTTACTGCCTCTGAAAACCCACTGGAAGGTCAGCTATGAGTTGGTTCTGACTCACACAACAACAACAACAAATATGTGTTGTAAATTCTAACCTCTGTGCCTGTGGTCAGGGAGCTCGGGGCCTCAGCTGTAGGGAGGTGCGGTGCTAATCCAAAGGCAGTATCTCTCTGGCCATTCAAATTCACATGTGACTTCAAAGGAGAGAGAGAGGCGAACCCCCCGTGTGATTCATAGCCTCCCAAACCCAGTGGAGGGTCAGCTATCAGTCAGTTTCAACCCTATAGCAATGAGTTAGAGTTCATTTTAGTGATTATGCCATGGCGCCCTGATGGCCTAATGGGTAGGAAATTGTGCTGCCAACCCCAACACATGGAGTTCAAATCCACCTCCTGCTCCAAGGGAGTAAATGAGGCAATCTCCTCCCATGCCATTTACTGTCTCTGAAACCCCACAAGAGGGTCAGCTGTGAGTTGGTCATGGTATGTTGTTGTTGTTATTGTTGTTGTTATTGTTGTTATGTGCCGTCAAGTCACTTGCGACTCATAGCGACCCTATGTACAACATCCAGAAATCCTGCTCGGTCCTGTGCCAACCTGACTGTCTCTGACACACCTACCCTGATTACCCCAGTCACTGAATCAATCCACCTCTTAGAGGGTCTTCCTCTCCTACACTGTCCTCCCACCCTCCCAAGCATGACATCCTTCTCCAAGGACTGGTCCCTCCTTGCAACATGTCCAAAGAGTGTCAGATGAAGCTTCAGAATCCTTGCCTCCAAGGAGCAGCCTGGTTTCACCCTCTCCAGGACAAACCTGTTCATTTTCTTAGCAATCCATGGTACATTCAATATTCTTCTCCAACACCACAGCTCAAAGGCATCAATTCTTCTTCTATCCTCCTTAGTCATTGTCCAACTCTCTGACACATAACAAGTGATTGCAAAAACCATGGCCTGTATCAGACGCACCTTAGTCTCCTGAGAGACACCATTGCTCTTCAGTACTTTGGAGAGGTCCCTAAGAGCAGACATTTCCATCACAATATATCTTTTCATTTCCTAGCTGCTGGTGCCAAGAGTGTTGACTGTGGAGCCAAGAAAACTAAAGCTGTGGACAATCTCAATCTCTTCACCATCCATCCTGATGCTGCTAATTGGTCCACTAGCTGGTAAAAAACACTATAATCCCATCTGGGAATGGCCTCTTTTTGTTATGTTAGTGAGGCAGGATTAGTGTAGGATGTGTCTTGAATCCATCTCTTCTGTGGTATTTCCTGTACTGTGTTGGCTGTACTCTCTCTGCCTTGTGATGATTTTTTTTAATTCTTGTACCTCTTTATCTACACTATCAATTCTCTCTTCCATCTTTTGCATTTTCTTCCGTAGCTGTTCAAGTTGCGCCTCATCAATATCTTTCTTCTGGGTCGCTGTCTCTGGGGCTTTTGCTCTCTTCATTCTTCTGTGATATAAACAAGCAAATGAAAGGAGTCCTGTGGTCACTGCAGTTGAACATGAACCGGATCTTGGTTGACCTTCCAATGGGTTTCTGAGTGTGTAAATTATTCAGGAAAGAGGCTCACCCTCTTTCTCCCTCAGAATCCCTGATACATTCCAACTCCCACAGAGGCTGAACTTTTGGGTTCCAGGTGCAGCTCTCGATGGACAGGATCACCTAGCTCTCGCTGACGGAAGAAACCAAACAAACTCAACCTCAACACCATGGAGTCAGCACCAACGCATAGCTGGCTCTCCAGTGGGTCTCCTGAGGCTGTAGGCTGCACAGGAGGAGACAGCCAGCTGGGCGATTTGAACCCCCAGAGAGGTGTTGCCTTTGGGCTAGCATTGCAGCTCCCCATGGACAACGCCACCAGAGCTCCCCGAAATGAGAGAGGCTGTAAGATAGACCCCAAGACACATGGAGATCGCCAGGGAACCAGGAAGTAGAAGCTGAAAAGACAAGGGCATTCCTCCAGAGCTGACAGAGGCTAGCTGGTGCCCTGGATTTGGACTTCAGCCTTTTAAACTGTGAGAAAATAAGTGTCTGTTTGTAAGTCATCCACTTGTGGTATTTCTGGTCCAGGGATACTAAAGAGCTGAGAAACCAGTCTTTTTCTTTTCTTTTTTTTTTCACACCTGTTCCTAATAGTTTATTATTAATCACAATCACCGAGTACTGTGCCTCCATGAGTGGGCCCTGAGAAGGGGGGGGTCACTATTCATTAGTTCTCCCCAACACAGGGGAAGAGTAGTGCAGGAAAAGGCCTAGCCCAAGCCTCGAGGGTCCCAGATCCGAGTTTCAACAGAACAGGACTGGCCTTTTCCTGGGTCAGTATAGGGCACCCACCCAGGCAGGGGCACAGGTGGGGACAGAGGGACCCGACTTTGCCTCTGCCTGCCAGTCTAGTTGTGTTTGGAGAAGTATTCCTTGCTGTCATCTACGTTGGGCTTGATCGTGTCCCTGCCGGGCTTCCAGCCAGCGGGACATACTTCCCCATGCTCATCTGTGTACTGGAAGGCCTGGACCAGCCGCAGGGCCTCTTCCACGGAACGCCCCACAGGCAAGTCATTGATCGTGATCTGACGAAGGATACCCTTGCCATCGATGATAAAAAGGCCCCTGTAAGCAATGCCCTCATCTTCCTTCAGCACACCATAATCAAGGGACAAGCTTCTTGTCACATCTGCCAGCAAGGGGATGTTCAGAGGGCCCAAGCCTCCTTCCTTCCGGGGCGTGTTGATCCAAGGCAGATGCGTGAACTGCGAGTCCACGGAGACCCCCAGCACCTCGCAGCCCAGCTTGCTGAAGTCGTCGGCATGCTCGCTGAAGGCGATGATCTCGGTGGGGCACACGAAGGTGAAGTCCAGCGGGTAGAAAAAGAGCACCACGTACTTCCCTGGGTGCGGGGGTGTCAGCAAGGAGTTAGGGCCCAGACCTCCGTTTGCCTGGGCCCTAACTCCCTGGGCCCCCTCCACGCTGCCCTCACCTTTGTAGTCGGAAAGCTTCACCTCCTTGAAAGCACCATCCACCACTGCAGTGGCCTGGAAGCTGGGGGCTGGCTTTCCGATGTGCGCGTTGCCGGAGGCCATGACTGAAAGCTGCGAGGGGTAAAGCCGGACACGCGGACAAGAGCAGCGCGGACTCACGTTCTCAGTGTTGAGAAACCAGTCTTTTAACAAGTGTGTTAGGACCCACTGCCTCACAAGGAACCCTGGTGGTGCAGCTGGTTAAGAATTGGCCTGCTAACTGAAAAGCCAGCTGTTTGAACTCACCAGGGGCTCCTCAGGAGAAAGATGAGGCAGTGTGGCCCCAGAAAGAGATCCATTGGGGGTCATTCAATTCTGCCATGTAGGGGTCACTGTTAGTGGGTATCAGCAGCAGAGGGTTTACTGCGATGCCTAGTGTTACAAGTTGGTGATGCCACAAGGAAAAAAGCAGGCGAGGTCTCTGCCCTCACAGAGCTGATGGGCGGCAAGAGGCAAGGAATAAGCTAGGTTCCAGGGAGCCCGTTCAGAGGTGCGTCACAGGAAAGGCCTGACAATCCACTGCCGAACAATCAGCTACTGGAAACCTTACGGAGCTCTCCTCTGTCGTTGTGAATCTGAAATTACTCCATTGTAACTGGTTTAAGTTCCTGAATACTGCACAGATGATGTGCTCAGCTGCTGACAGAAAAGTTGAAGGTTCAAGTCCACCCAGAGCTAAGATGGAAGAAACACCCAGAGCTTCACTATCGAAAAAGCAATCATTGATATCTCTACAGGGAATTCTTCACAGAGCTGTCCAAGTCTTTTGTTTCAACGAGGCTGGAATGAAAATCCAGCAGCTTTGTTCACAATAGCAAAGAGTTGGGAACAACCCAAGTGCCCATCAATAAACAAATGCATAGAGAAGCTCTGGTATATTCACACAATGGAATACTATGCTACTTTGAAAAACAAGGAACTCATGAAATATACAAAATGGGTGACCCTGGAAGACGTTATAGTGAGTGAAATCTCTCAGTCACAAAAGGACAAATATTGCATAGTGCTACTGTTGTAAAATGGGACTGACATCGGGGTTAAGGGGAGACTGAGAAAGATGGGATCAATTATGTCTACTGCATTGAAACAGGTGAGGGAGAGAACTGTATAAAAGGGATATGTGATTAGGTATTATTGTCATGACAGGAGTCCAGAACGAAGGCTGCATAGTGGAGTGGACTTGGGGAGAGGGATTGTAAAACAATGAAAGAATTTTTCTTTTACTTTTCAAAGGGAAGAGCAAACTGGGAGGAGGGGTGGGCAGGGAGAAAAGTGCAACAATGAATGAGTAGGGGGAAAACCAAAAGAAAATCCAGCAGCAACCAACTTCCCCTCGACTGACTGCTGCCAGGCAGCCCCCTGGCACCTCCTCACAGCAGAACCGTAAGGAGCCCCAGGGCCCTGAGTGAACCTACCCACCTCAATCCCCATCAAGTCTGCAGGTGAGCCAGGACCACAACCAGGTCAGCCTGGAGCCCCGCACCTCCCACCCCCACCTGTCCATGTCTTACAGCTCAGACCGTGATGATGCAGTTTTGAAGAATCTTGTCAGATATTTTCTCCCCCAATTTCACGAGGAGAGGGAGCGTGCTGAGAAACTGCTGAAGCTGCAGAACCAGCGACCGGGCCCAACCCTCATTGAAGATCGCGGGAGACCAGCCCTCCTTGAAGATTGCAGGAGACAAACCCGTGATGCCTGGGAGAGCAGCTGAGGGCAGCGGGGTGGGCGTGACGCTTGGGAGAAAGAGACTGGGTCACCACCGGAGGCCCATAAAAGGACCACTGACAACACTGACAAGAACAGCCCCTGGGGGTGGGTATGTGTGTGTGTGTGTGTATGTGTGTGTGTGTGTGTGTGTCCACTGAGACGCCTGACCCGAATAAGCAGGCGAAATCCATCAAAAAACTGGGTGGCACCATAACTAATGTGCACATCATGAGGGACCTGGAATCACTTGGCGGATAACGTCTCCAACAAGCTCAGCTTGGGAGGTGGAGATGGACAGAGCTGAGCTCTCCGGGGTTTCTCCACAGCCACAGGGGCACTTCTGTGGATTTGCCTTCACATTTTCCAGACTATCCAAAATATCCACCCCAACGCTTTCATTTTTACTATTCTTGCAAGTGCGGCAATTTTGGCACCCTCTCACAAATTATTTTAAAAAAGAAAATGTTACAGTGTGTACCATGTTAGACTGCTAACCAAAGCAGGTTACCAGTTCAAATCCACCTGCCTCTTCATGGTATGGTAAGATGGACAGTTCTCTCTTGCAAAGCCCGACAGAATCCCAGTAGAGAGTTGCTGTAAGTTGGAACCAACTTAAGGACAACGGGGGGTTTTTGCTTAAAGTGAGGAAATCAAGAGATGAGTGGCACCGGGAAAATCTGCTGTCAATGACCTCTCTAAAGTACTGAGAGGCAACGATGTCAGTCTAGAGACTAAAGTGCACCTGATCCAGGCCATGATCTTGGCAATTACTTGCTATGCATCAGAGAGCTGGGCAATGATTAAAGATGACAGAAGAAGAATTGATGCCTTTCAGTTGTGGTGCTAGAGAAGATTCTTGAACATACCACGGACCACCAAGAAAACAAACAGGTCTTGGACTGGGTGGAACCAAATTTCTCCTTGGAGGCTAGGATTTTGGAGCTTCATCTCACATACTTTGGGCATATGGCCAAGAGGTACCATTCCTTGGAGAAGGACATCATGCTCAGAAGGGTGGAGGGACAAGCACAGGAGAGAAAGACCCCGGATGAGATGGATTGATACAGTGACTGGGACAATGGAGGTTGGTGAGTTGAAATCAGTGAGACTGGCTCAGAACAGGGCAGGCTCCAGAGCTGCTATAAATAGGGTTGCTATGAGTTGCAGGCCTCTCAACAGCACATAAAAACAACAACAACAACAACTTAAAGAAGCCTTGGTGGCTCAGTGGTTGAGACACTCACCTGCTCTCTCAAAAGGTCAGTTGTTAGAACTCGTTGGCCATAGCAGGTTTGAGAATTCTCTAGAATGACTCACAGAGCTCACAGAGACTATCATCTATATTGAAGCCCTACCAAGTGGAGATTCAAACTCTCAGTGGTCAAGGTCCAAGAGAGAAATGATCTGTGGATAACTGTTACCAGGACAAAGGAGAAGAAAAAAGAGATATGAGTTATATCCACAGTTTGGAGATTGGCTTTATGCCGACCATTACTCATACAGGGGACTCAGAACCAGGCAGATATCTGAGAGGAGCAATCCAGTCAGGGGAAGAGCAAGTGCAAAGGCCCTGAGGCAGAAATAGGGTTGGAGCATGGTGAGGACAATGTGGCTGGATCAGGGACTGAGAGTGTGTAGAGGAGACGATGAAGGCAGACAGACCAGCTGCCAGTGACAGGGGCTATAGGAAGAATTCTGAATTCTGTCACTGGACAATCTCAAATGTCCCTGGGTGACACAAATATTTGATCCTGGACTACTAGCTTAAAAGTTCGTGGTTCAGGGAGCTCTGGTGGCCTAGTGGCAAGAAGCTGCACTGCAATCCCAGAGGTGCGATTTGAATCCACCAGATGCTCTGCTGGAGAAGAAAGGGCAATGTCCTCCTGTACCAGTCAGATCTGATTTGATGGTATACACAAAAATATAATAAAATAAATTTTTAAAAAAAAGTTGGTGGCTCAAGCCCACCCAGTGTCATTACAAAAGAACGACCCAGTTCTTTGCTTCCATACAGACCACAGCGCAGAAAACCCAGGGCGCACAGCTCTGTAACTCAGGCGGCTGTGATGAGTCAGAATCGACTCGACCGCCACAGGCTCGATTTTGATTCAGACAATTTCAAGCCAGAGGCCGATGTCACCTGATTTACATTATAAGAAGAGTCCTCTGACACCTGCTAAAGGATTTGAGGCTGAAGCCAAATGGAATTTGCTTTAAAATACTGCCTTTTAAGAAAAGGGGAAAAAAAGCTGGGAGGTGAGAGATCAAACAAGATTGGCAAAATGTGAATCAATGTTGGAGCCAGAGGAGGGGATCATATGGGCTCTAGTTTTCACCTGTAAGAATATTCTCCACAGTAAAAAGTCCTACTGAAGACTGTAGTGTGATGGATCGTTTTTACATGCTGTTTCTAGCTATGGTCTTTGAACAGTTACCAAGTGATGAGGTGTAACTACGAGAAGGACATCATGCTCAGAAAGGTGGAAGGACAGCGCAGGAGAGGAAGACCCGGATGAGGTGGATTGACACAGTAACTAGGGCAATGGGGACAGGTGTATCGGATTCAGTGAGACTGGCTCAGGACAGGGCAGGCTTCAGAGCTATTGCACATAGGGTTGCTATGGGTCACAGGTGATTTGACAGCACAGACAACAACATGCAAATGAACTGTTTGTGGTCCACCAAGGGAGTTAGACACAAATAAGGTACATGGAATCCTGCCAGAGTGCACTCATGCAAATAAGGTCTATGGGACACTAACAAGGAGGTTGGTCAGTTTTGCCATCATGCGAGGCTTAAAATGAGTCACCCCAGGGACTGCAAGGGGTCTTTTTATCAACAAGAAGAAGAGATGGAAACAGAACAACTTTTGCACCTGGGGTCCCTGCTCAAAGAACCTTGTAAGTCTCAGAGACAGAGAGCTGTAGCACTAGAAATGACAAGATATGTTGAGAAGCAGTGCAGAAACAGAAGGAACAATAGAACGAGAAGAACTCCCAGCAGGAGATGATGGCACAGTGGGCTTCCTGGCCCAGGGAACGAAGAAAGCTTGGAAGAAAGCTTGCTGGTAAAGTGGGGTACCTCTATGTACATCTCAGCAGTACTAGAGAGTTTTGTAACACTTGCCTGAGCAGGAAATAGGCTGGATTAGCCCAAGAGGTTCAAGGATCCAGGGACCAGGAGGCAGAGAGTCAGTGAGAGGCCTGACTTGATCACAACTGAGAACCTGACCAAAGAATGGTATCCTGAGTCCTTCCTGATCCTAAATTGGAACAGACCATTGACTACTCACGGGCAAGTTCAAACTGAAGCTAAAGAAAATGAAAACAAATCCATAAGAACCAAAATAAGACCTTGAGTCTATTTGACCTGAATTTTAAAACCATCTTAAGAACAGGTTTGAGGCACTGAACACTAATGAACGAGAGGACCAGATGAGCTGTGAGACGATATCAAGGATATCATCCATGTAGAATTCAAAAGATCCTTACAAAGACAGGAGAGAAGGAAAAGACCAAAAGAGATATCAGAAGAGACTCGAATATGGCACTAGAATGCTGAGAAACCAAACAAAAGGAAGAAATGATGAAGTTAAAGAGATGACCAGAAGATTTCAAAGGGCAGCTCATGAAGGCAGAGCAAAGTATTTCCACAAAATGTACAAAGCGCTTGAGTCAAAATAGGGAAGAACTCGCTCAGCGTTCCTCAAGCTGAAGGAACTGAAGAACAAATTCAAGCCTCAAGTTGCAATACTGAATTGATGCTATAGGCAAAATCTTGAATTATTCAGGAAACATCAAAAGAAGACCAAATAAGTCAACTCAAGGTGTATCAGAGACCTAGGGGTAAAGTCCAAAATCATAAAGATCATAAGACAAAGTAGTAGGACCCACCTTAGTAGGCCTTGCTCATGGTATAAAAAGGCTGAAAAATATATAGCCAGAAATACACAACCAGGCGAGGATAAAATTGATGAATGGGAACTTCTAAAGATTAAACCCCTGTGTGCATCAAAAACATTTTCCAACAGAGTGAAAAGAAAACCTGTTGACTGGGAAAAACATTTGCTAATACCATCTCAGACAAGGGTCTTATAACAAAAGTTTACAGAATCCTACAAGGCCTCCACAAGAAAAAGATTGATAAATTATTACAAAGTGGGCAAAAGACATGGAAAGAATTTTCACAGAGGAAGATATTTGGATGGCCAATAGACACATGAAGAAATGCTCAAAATCACTGGCAATTAATAAGAGAGATGCAAATCAAAACCACAATGAGGTATCATTTCACCCCAGTAGCAGTGGCAAAGTTTAACAAGAATAAGTGTTGGAGAGGATCTGGAGAGATAGGAACTCTTTTACACTGTTGGTGGGATTGTAAAATTGTACAATCACTCTGGAAGGCAGTTTGACATTTTCTCAAAAAGCTGAACATGAAAATTCCATATGACCCAGCTATTCCACTGCTAGGAATATATCTGGAGAAATTTAGAACTGAGGCACAAATAGAGATTTGTACACCAGTGTTTATAGCAGCATTATTCACTATCTCAAGAACATCAAAACAGCCCAAATGTCCACATCAATCAAATGGCCTGAGAAATTATGATATGTTCACATGATGGAATACTACATAGCACACAAGAGCAATGATTTAGAAAATTACTACCTAACTTGAGAGGGACTGGAGAGCATTATGCTAAGTGGACTAACTCAATCCCGTAAGGACAAGTACTGTATAAGACCATTATTGTAGAAATAGAAAGATAACTAGTAAAAGGGGTATGAGGATCCAAGGGGGTGATGGTAGGAGTGACAGGGTGAGTACGGGCATGCGGGTAATCATAGGATCACACAATCTGATGGGTAGAGGGAGGTTTTGGGTAAAGGAAATGGGAAAGATTCTGTGTGAAAAACAATGTATACGAATTTTGTAAGCAAACTAGTATAAAATAAAAATTTATTTTTTAAAAAGAACAATAACACAATAAATAGAAATGTGGGGTTTGGGAGAGGTTTTTTGTTTAAGTATAATGAAGTTATTTTCATTATCTTCTGATTATTTAAGATATCACTATGAGAGTTCAAACTTGACCTCTTTGTAACATTGCTATGATTCTCCTGTAAATCTAAAAAATATCTCCAAATATATAATTAAAAAATGGAAGTAAAAATACTTTTATGGCAAAAAAAAAACCACAAGATGAAAGGAGTACATGGAATCACTGTACCAAAAAGAACTGGCTGGCACAGAACCATTTCAGGAAGTAGCGTATGATCAAGAATCAGTGGTAATAAAGGTAGAAGTTCAAGCTGCTCTGAAGGAGTTGATTAAAATTAAGACCCCAGGAATTGAAGGAATATCAATTGGTATATTTCAACAAACAGATGCAGCCCTGGATGTGCTCACCAGGTTGTACTAAGAAATCTGGAGGACAACTACCTGGCCAACCGACTGCAAGATATCTATTCCCATTCCCCCAAAAAAAGGTGATCCAACAGAATGTGAAATTATCAAACAATATTATTAAAATCACATGCAAGCAAAATCTTGCTGAAGATTATCCAAAACTGACTATAACATTACATCGACAGAGAACTGCCAGAAACACAATGGTTTTAGAAGAGGCCGTGACAATAAGGGTATCATTGCTGATGTCAGATGGATCTTGGCTGAAAGCAGCACCATAAGGATGTCTATCTGTGTTTTGACTATACAAAGGCATTTGATTATGTGGATCAAAACAAATTGTAGCTAACATTGAGAAGAATGGGAATCCCAGAATACTTGATTGTGCTCATGCAAAACCTACATCTAGACCGAGAAGCTGTTATCCAGCTAGAGCAAGGAAACCCTGCATGGTTCAAAATTATGAAAGGAATACCTCAACGATGTATCCTGCCAAACAGATCATTCGAGAGGCTGGACTTTCTAGAAAAGCATGAGGAAGCAGAACTCGAGGAAGACTCATCAATAGTATTGAGAGTACCATGGACTGCTAGGAAAACAAAGAGGTTCATCCTGGAAAGGGTTAAACCAGGTGGCTCCTTGGAGGCAAGGATTCTGAGGCTCCATCTAACATACTTTGGACACGTTGTGAGGAGGGACCGGTCCTTAGAGAGGGACATCATGCTTGGGAGGGTGGAGGGACAGTGCAGGAGGGGAAGGCCTTCTATGAGGTGGATTGATTCAGTGACTGGGGTAATCGGGATGGGAGTGTCAGAGACAGTGCGATTGGCACAGGACAGAGTAGAGTTTAGGGCTGTTGTACATAGGGTCGTTATAAGTTGCAAGCAACTCGACGGCACATAACAAACAACAAAATGTAGGTACCACAGCCTCGCTCGCTGAAACTGAGGAGGCCTTCAAGTGCTTACTGCAGAAGGTCAAAGACTGCAACCTTCAATATGAATTGCATCTCAACATCAAGAAAATAAAAATCCTCACCACCAGCAGCATCATGACAGATGGAGAAAAGATTGAAGCTGTCTATTATTTCATCTTGCTCAGTTTCACAATCAACACCATTTGGCACCAGCAGTCAGGATTTCAAAAGGCGAAATTGCATTGAGAAAACCTATTGTCAAGGACCTCTCCAGAGTGCTAAAGAGCATCAGATCCAGGCCATGGTCTTTGCAATTACTTGCTATTCATCTAAGAGCTGGATAATAATGAAAAATGACAGAAGAAGAATTGATGCCTTTGAGTTGTGGTGCTGGAGAAGAGTACGGAAGAGACCACCAAGAAAACATACAGGTATGTCCTAGAAAGGGTGAAACCAAGTCGTTCCTTGGAGGCAAGGATTTTGAGGCTCCATCTCACATACTTTGGGCATCTTTCCAGAAAGGACCAGTCCTTGAAAAAGGACATCATGCTTGAGAGGGTGGAGGGACAGCCCAGGAGAGGAAGACCCCAGATGAGATGGATTGACACAGTAACTGGGATAATAGGGTTAGGCGTATTGGAGACAGTGAGATTGGCTCAGCATAGAGTAGGGTTCAGAGCTTTTGTGCATAGGGTCATTATGAGTCATAATCGACTCAACAGCACATAACAGTAACACTCAATTTGGAAGCCAGTCAGCTGGCTTTTACAGGCAGGCACTTGGTAAGCTCAATCACTCCAGTCATAGGTATTTACCCAAGAGAAATGAAGACAAGAGTTCATCCAGAGACTTGTCATTGCCAATTTATTGTTGGCAAATGTTCACAACAGCTTTCTAATTATCACAAAACTGGAAACAATACAAATGCTACTGAAAAGAGGAAAAATAAACTGAGGTCCTTTCATACTGTGAAATACTATTGTTGTTGTTGTTAGGTGCTATGAAGTACAACTCATAGTGACCCTGTGAACAACAGGTCTGAACGTTGCCCTATCCTGTGCCATCCGCACTATCTCTGACATACTTGAGCCCATTGTTATAGTCACTGGGTCAATCCACATCCCAGAGGGTCCTCCTCTCTTTTGACAACCCTCTACCTTTTCAAGCATGACATCCTTTCCCAAGGACTGGCCCCTCCGAATGACAAGCCCAAAGCATGTGACATGAAGCTTCACCATCCTTGCCTCTAAGGAGCACCCTTGTTGCAATTTCTCCAAGACAAATGTGTTTGTTCTCTTGTCCGCGATGGGATATTTAGTACTCTATTCCAACATCACAACTCAAAGGTATCCATGAAAAGGAATGGACTACTGATGAACCGTAGTTCAAGAAGTACCATTTTAATAAGAGCTAATGGTCATGAAGGAAGAAGGTCAAGCTTCACTGATGGCTTTGGCAAAAAATAGGGCCCCAGAAATCGATGGGATAGCAATTGACATGTTTCAACTAACAGATGTAGCCCTGATGTGCTCACCAATATATGGCAGGATATTTGGAGGATAGCCAACTGACTGGAAGAGATCCATATTTGTTCCCATTTCCAAGAAAGGTGACCTACCAGAATGTAGAAATTATAGGAAAAATATTATGAATACCACATGCAAGTAAAATGCTGCTAAAGATCATTCAAAAGTGGCTACATAAATAGGGAACTGCCAGAAGTTCAAGCAGGATTTTGAAGAGGCCGTGCCACCAGGGATATATCATTGCTGATGTCAGTTGGATCTTGGCTGAAAGAATACCAGAATAATGTCTATTTATGCTTTATTGATTATGCAAAGGCATTTGACTCTGTGGATCATAAAAAATTATGACTAACATTGAGATGAATGGGAATCCCAGAACACTTAACTGTGCTCATGCAAAACCTATAGTTAATCAGAGGCTGCTGTGTGAACAGAGCAAAGGAATACTTGGGTTTAAAAGGGAATAAGGAAAAAAAAAAGGGAATAAGGGTTTAAAATTAAGAAACGGATGCATCACGGTTGAATCCTTTCTCCATACCTATTCAATCTGTCTGATGAGCAAGTTATTCAAGAAGCTGGACTCTATGAAGAAGAATGTGGCATCAGGATCAGAGGAAGACTCACCAGTAACCTGCATTACGCAGATGATACAATCTTGCTTGCTGAAAGTGAAGAGGACTTGAAGCCCTTGCTTCAGAAGCTCAAAGAATACAACCTTTAATATGGATTGCATCTCAATATCAAGAAAACAAAAATTCTTACCACTAGACAGATAGGCAACATCAAGATAGATGGAGAAAAGATTGAAGTTGTCAACCATTTCTTCTTACTTGGATCCACAATTAGCACCCTTGGTACCAGCAGTCAGGAAATCAGGATACGTATTGCACTGCAAAGTCTGCAGTCAAAGACTTCTCCAAATATTTTTGGAGCAATGATGTCAGTTTGAGGACAAAGGTGTGATGGATTTTGGCCAAGATTTTTTTTAATCACTTACATTTGAAAGCTGGACCATGAATAAGGATGACATAAGGAAAGCACCTGATTCAAACAACCATGTTTTGGTATTTTCAATTGTTTTCCTATGCATCTAAAAGTTTGGACAATGAATAAAGATATCAGAGACAAATCTATACCTCTAAATCGTGGTGTTGGTGAAGAGTGCTAAATATCGCATGGACTACTGAAAGAACAAACACGTTTATCTTGAAGGAAGTGTAACCAGAGTGCTACTTGGCGTGAAGGATGGTAAAACTAAGTCTCACATCTGTGAGCATGTTGTCAGAAGTGGACAGTCCTTTGGGGGGGAAACCCCCTAATGCTGGAAAAGGTGGCGGAGGGTCAGCAAAAGTGAGGAAGACCTTCAAACAAGATAGATTGACATGTGTGCAGAATGGACTTGACTGAGTGTGGTGGAGATTGGGAGGATGGCACAGGATAGGGCCAGGTTTTCATCATGATAGATTCATATCATCTAACAGCAATTTTACAGAAGCAAATTGTCGATGTTCCCTCTGCAGGGCCTCCGGATGGGTTCTGACCAGCATTTTGTCAGCGGCTGAGCTCTTAACTGTTGCAGCAGGAGGGCTCCTTAGAGAGAAACAGCCCCATATCCACGGCCTTGGGGTCAGGACTGTCACAGGGGGACCTTGCAGGACAGAATAGAGCTGCTGCATGGGGTTTCCAAGGCCGAGGTCTTCACAGAAACAGATTGCCACCCCGCTGTCCCTCAGCACAGCCGGGTGGATTTGAACTGCTCGGCTTCAGGTTAGCATCCAGCCGTTAACTGCAGGCACGGCTCTGTTCTAAGACAGAGCACGCCCAGATCCTATTACAATGGGTTTGGTTTTTGTTTTTTGGGTTTTGTTTGTTTTTTTTTTTTACAACGGGTTTTATGAAAAAGAATCAACACAGAAACAGGCACTGAGGGCGAGTGGCCATGAGATGCCAAACCCAGGCTGAAGCTACAGAAGGGACGAAGCGGGATCGTCCCGGGGTGCACTGAGCAGCGCCCTGAGCGGACCTCTGGCTTCCAAAGAGGTGAAATAATAAATCCCTGTTGTATCACGCACCTAGTTTGGGACACTGCGCTATAGGCGCCCAGGACGCTCAGACAGGGACCGAGTGGATGTGGCCCAAGGGAACCTTCCAGCACCTTCTAAATAGTCCACACCATGACCCGTGAGGGTGCAGGAACCGAGCATACATGGAACACACACACACACACACACACACACGCGCGCGCGCGCGCGCGCGCACCCTCCACGGCTAGGCTTCCAGGACCCTTTGGGAACATTCCGGGAAAGAAGCCCCAGCCCGGAGTTTGGAGGCAGCGGCCCGACCCGCAGGGGTGGAAGTGACGGGAGGACGCCGGTGGCCTCCGCGGCCAGGAGAGGGCAGCCCCGACCTCCGCCCTCGCTGGCGCATCTAAAAGCCTCCCCGGCGCCCAGCGGTCGATAGCAGACACCCCGGCTCCGTCCCCGCCTCCGGGCAGCCCGGCCCCTTCCCATCAGCGCAGCCCCCAGAGGGGACCCGCCCGGTGGGCCGCGCCTGCAGCCCCATCCCCGCTCCACGCACCCCCATCCCTACCGCCTCCCCCAACCCTGACTGCGCTCTGGTGTCCCCACCATCGCCCCTGGAGCCTCTGTGCACCCACTTTCCCCCTAGCCATTCAGTTGCCCCGGGGACCGGGTGACACCATGGAGTGACCCCAGGCGAAGACATCAGGCCTGAGCTAAGGTTCTACTGCTTCTTTAGCTCATTTATCCAGGCAAATCATTATTGGATGCCTACTCAGCCTCGGGAGTTCCCGTGGCTTATTGGGAAGGAGTTGCAGTGCCAATGCAAAGGCATGAGGTTCGAATCCACCAGCTGCTCCTCGGGAGAGGCATGGGTAAACTCCTCCGGGATTAACTGTCTCTGAAAACTCGCTGGAGGGTCAGCTATAGTTCTGTCCCAACTCGTTGATAGATGACAACGGCGACAACAGCAACAACGCTGTGTGCCAGGTCACAGCAGAAAACAAGGCAAAGGACCCAAATCCTATGGAGATGATTTTCATTTTTTTCCAGTACCCCGTATTTTAAAAAGAAAACACAGGCATTGCCATAGAGTCTATTTCAGCCCATCGTAACCCTGTAGGAGAGAGTAGAACTGCCCCCTAGGGCTGCCCAGGCTGACCTCTTTATGAAAGCAGAATGCCACATCTTCATCCTGTGAAACATCAACCTTGTGCTTGGCACTCGAATTCATTAACCATTCTGACAGTTGTTGCTGTGTATCGTCTGCCTTTTGGATTGCAGCATGGCCTCTCACCACCAAGTCAAGTAGGACTCATAGCGACCCTATGAACAAAAGATCTGAACCATGTTTTATCCTGCGCCGTCCTCACACTTCCTGACACTCAAGAGCCCATTGTAGCAGGCATCGCATCAATCCACCTGGTAGGTTTTCCTCTCCTTCTCCAACCCCCACCCTTCCCAGCATCGTGCAGCTCTCCAAGGAATAGTCCCTCTCCTAGTAACATGTCCAAACAATGTGATGTGAAGCCTAATCATTCTTGCCTCCAAAGAGCACTCTGGCTGCATTCTCTCCAAGACATATTTGGATTATTCTTTTGGCAATCCATGGGATATTCAGTGCTCTTTTCCAACACTACAACTTTACATAGGTTCTTCTTCTGTCATCCTTTTTCATCATTCAATTTTCAGATGCATTGTTATTGTGTACCGTCGAGTGGGAACCAACTCATAGCTGACCCTCTTTCAAGTTTTTAGAAGCTCATCCTTTTACCCCATGGATTGGCTAGTGGATTCAAATCTATGTACATGTCCCTTTGAGCTGGCAGTGCAGTTCCTTACCACTAAGCCACCAGGGCTCCTTTTCAGATGCATAGGAAGTAATCGAAAAGACTATGACTTGAGTCAGGCGCACATTAGTCTTTAAACTGACATCGATGCTCTTCAGCTGCTTGGAGAGAGAAGTCCTTGACACTAGATTGCCTCAGTGCAACTTATCTTTTGATTTCCAGACTGCTGGTACCACAAGAGCTCCCCTTTACAATAAGAAGTAGATGCAATTCATTTTAATCATATCTTTTATTTAACCCAATATAAAATAAATCTTATCATTTCCACTTAACAATCAACATAAAAACTATTGGCATTTTATATCCTCTTTTCCACCAAGTCAACTCTGATTGATAGCA
>NW_006400046.1:596449-597589 GCF_000299155.1 Elephantulus edwardii | reverse complement strand
GGGAGGAGGGTAGAGAGAATAGTGCAACAATGAATGAGTGGAAGCCCAAAATCTCTGTAAATGTTTATGAAAATTAATAAAATATAATTATAGGGAAAAAAAATATTGTCAGGACTTTCTCCTGAGGAACGTGTAAGCAAATTCAAACTGTCAGCCTTTTGCAGACCAAACCCTATGTGAGTTTGTTTGTTTGTTTGTTTGTTTGTTTGTTTGTTTGTTTTTAACACTTAGCATATCTCATTTGCCATCACTCAATTTCAAGTGCTCCATTGCCACATGTGACCAGTGATGGTTGTGTTTAGAGGGGGCAGGTCTGGAGGAGGATGATTTGAAGGGTTGAGGGAGAGAAACAAGAGGTGGATAGCACAGGACTCTTTGAGGGTCACTTAGACTGAGATAGGAACCTTGGGAGGTTTGTGAAGATGACTATGGTCTGATCTGACTTTTAAACAATTCCCTTGATTGCTGAGGGAGACAAGCATTTTACCAAAAAGGGCAGATGAAAGGAGCTTCTCCTTACAGAAATAACCGATGCATTCAGTATCCCCACGCCCCAGCTCTTGTGTCTTGTCCCTTCCCTTTACCTCCATCAGCATCCCTTGCACTGCTGCCTACCTGGTTCAGCATCTCCCTCCCCCAGCCACCACTTGATGTGATGGCTTAGGCCACAAGTCACTTCGGTGATGTCTTGTGCCTCGCACTGCTGCTGGTCACTCATGCTGATGCCTGTCTCGTGTTTAGGAGGATGTTAAGTCCGAATCCCACGCACCAGCTTCAGGGGAAGATTTTTGTCTGAGGCAGTACTGGGGAAATGTTCTTGCCCCTGATCTTCTGCTCCACAGCCGTGGGAGGGGGCCTTGGGCTGACAGGCATGAAGAAATTCAGATGTGAGTAGATGGATAGATAGAAGGAAAAAGCAAATACAGCTAACTGTTGACTGTAGACTTTAGGTGGTGGGTGTATAGGTGGTGTCCACTGGACGGTTCTTCAGTCTCACTGTACATTTAACATGTTAAAATGTGGAAGGAAAAAGAAATTTAAAAAAAACACAATTGACTGGGGAGCTCTGGTGGCCTAGTGGCAAGGAGCTGCAACTACAATCCCAGAGGCACACGGTTCAAATCCACCAGATGCTCTGCC
>NW_006400046.1:586916-592909 GCF_000299155.1 Elephantulus edwardii | reverse complement strand
TATAATAAAAAAAAAGATCTGATTTGACGGTACACTCACACAAAAATTAAAAAAAAAAATAAACAAAAAAAAATAAAATGTGGAAGGATACTGCATTGGTTTCTGGGCTGCCACAACCAATGACCACAAACTAGCTTTGGAAAGCAGAAGTCCAAAACCAGGTCGTCAGCAGGGCCCCACTCCCTCCAGAGGCTCAGAGAGACTCCTTCCTGCCCCTCCCAGATTCCAGAGGTTCCAGATGTTCCTTAAATTGTGGCAGCATCACTCCAGCTCTGTGTCCATCTTCATGCAGCTGTGCCCTCTCCCTCTCTGCTCATCTCTCAGGTCATTGGATTTAGACACCACTTGGTGAATCTTCAACGATCTCATCTTAGAAATCTGTGAGTTAATCACATTGCAAAGAATTGTTTTCTGAACTTGTACCAAAGGCAGGGACAACGCTGATACTAATGGTTAACCCCATGATAAGGGATGTATCTTTCACTTTTTCTGTAAATTGCTTGTCTGTTGAATACTTCTCTAAATCTGAGCATTCAGATTAAGACAGACTAGGAAGAAGGATTATGACCATCCACTTTTGAAATAGTAGGCCTCTGAAAACCCTATGTACAATAGAACACATGTAGAATAACAGAAAGGGCAACTGAGGTGGAGCTTTCAAGTATGGGTGTGTCATAGGCAGTGCGATTGGTACACAACAGAGCAGAGTTTAGGGCTGTTGTACATAGGGTCGCTATGAGTCACAAGCGACTTGACGGCACATGACGGCAAGATCATATTCACGATAAGCTGGGACTTGCGTATCCTTTTCAGGGGGCACCATTCAGCCTACTACGTAGATCAGGGACCATGTGCCAGAGTGTCTGTGAGCCTCTCTGAGCATACATGGTGGGTGCTCAGAAAACAAAGTTACTGTCTCCATGAAAGCTGGTCCATTTCCACAGAGAAAACCAGAAACGAAGCTGAGTATCAGGCATGGTGCCCCACGCCAGCTGGGGGAGGATGCAGCTTGCTGGCTGGCGGTGCAAGCTCTGACAACAGAAAGACAAAGGTTCAAATCCTGGACCTGCCACTCAAGGGGTTGACTTTGAAACTCTGAGCTTCAATTTTTCCTCATTTGTAATGATAGGCATGTATATGTGTATGGTTCATTCAGGTTAACAAGTATTTATCAGGCTCTTAAGGTGGAGTCCATTGCTGTAATTCCCTGTGTCCGTCCATCTATCTCATCGAAGGTCTTGTCTTATTCACTAACCCTCCACCTTTCCAAGCATGAGGTCCTTCTCCAAGAAATAGCCTCTCCTAACAGCATGTCCAAAATAGGTAAGACAAAGCTTTGCTATCCTTGCCTTCAAGGAGCACTCTCTCTAGTTGCACTTCCTCTGAGACACATCTGTTTATTCTCTTGGCAGTCCGTGTGATATTCAGTGCTCTTCTCCAACTCTACAACTCAAATGCATCAATTCTTCTCCTGTCATCTCTCTTCACTGTCCAGCTTTCAGATGTACAGCAGGTGATTGAAAAGATTGTGGCTTGACTCAGGTGCACCTTAGTCTTTAAACTGACTTCGTTGCTCCTCGGTACTTTGAAGAGGTCCTAACAGTAGACTTTCTCAATGCTATATGCTTCCTGACCTCCTGACTGCTGGTACCAAGGGTATTGATTGTGGATATAAGCAAGATGAACTCACTGATGATTTCAATCTTTTCCTCCATCTATCAGGATGTTACCTATTGGCCCAATGGGGAGGATTTTTGTTTTCTTGATGTCAAGATGCAAGCTACATTGAAGGCTGAACTCCTTAATCTGGCACACATTAAGAGTTCAGTACTTGACAGCCCTGTCTGTGTTACTACCTGGGGAGCTGGAGCAAGGTGTGCACTAGAAAAGCACAGCTTGGAACCCTCAGGCTGCCTCTTCAACCAGGCACCTCCAGGGAATGTCCATGGGGGAAACTGAGGGTCAAACACCCCCAGTCCTCTTCACCCACGTGTTCCCCACCCCTCAGAGGCACAGAACAGGGCCCCTGCCTCCTGGGAAAGCGACTCTGAGGCCTGCCGCTGCCCAGCACAATTACCGTTTTCATCCTCATTAAACCACATTTTCATTCTAATTAGAGTTCCACCGCCTCCCAGAGAGAAGGGCGATTACTTTTCAGAATCATTACCAGCCTCGCGCTGCCCCCTTCCCACCCTGCCCCGCACCCACCCCGCACTGCTTCCCTCCTCCCTGCTCCTCCCAGGGGACTAGAGAGAAACCAGGCTAGAATTTATTAGTCACCTACTGTGTGCAGAGTGGGATGAGAGGAACCTCCCGCCACAGCGCCCTCCTCACCTGTGCCCTCCTCGGAGGATTCCTGTGCCCACACAGGCCCCTTCAAGCATGCTGCCCCACTGGGTGGTCCCGAGTCTGGCCTCCTTCCCCAGAGGGCATGTGCAGCCTTGTGCCCTGCTCCTGGACACTGTGACACCGTAGGACTTGGCCTGGCTGCTAGACCACCTGACCAGAGGTGGCTCAACACCCCACCTCAACTCCCTGGGCCTTTGATGGGGCAAACTCCTGGGGGGGAGGGGGTATTTTCCCAGAGAGGGGTATGGGAGTACAGACCACAGTGGGTGAGAGCATCAGAGGCAGTGACACCAAAATGACTGTCTATGAAATTGCTGTGCAGTGTTTCAGCAGACATTCATTACTTTTTTTTTTAATCTTGAAAATATCCCCATGGTTATAACAAAAACATTTTTCGTAAGACCATCTTGTTAAAAAAATTAAAAAGAGGGGAGCTCTGGTGGCCTAGTGACAAGGAGCTGCAACTACAATCCCAGAGGCGCATGGTTCGAATCCACCAGATGCTCTGCCGGGGAAAGAGGGACCATCCCCTCCTGTACCAGTCAGATCTGATTTGACGGTACACTCACACAAAAATAATAAAAGAAAATAAAATCAAATTAAAAAAAAAGACCATCTTGTTGTTGTAGTTGTTGCTGAGTGTCACCACGTCGACTATGACTTACAGAGATCCCACGAACAAATCAAGATCCCGTGCTGCACCATCCGCACCACCTTCCCCACGCTCAAGCCCACTGTGCAGTAGTTGTGTCGATCAACTCTCTCACTGAAGAGCTTGCTCTCTTTTGGTGGCTCTGTGTTTCCCTTCATAATGTCCTTTCCTAAGCCGGTACCCCCACCCCACCCCACCCCCGCCACACGCCCAGACCCCCCTCCCCCCGCCAGCTCTGAACTTTGGGACTGGCCAAGGGCTGTGCGGTTTCGACGCAGCGCCCGTTACTTATCCCATCTCTCTCAATCCCTTCCCCCCCCCCCGCCACACGCCCAGAGTCTGTGAGACCACGTTTCACCATCCTTGGCTCGCCTCCAAGGAGCACCCTGGTTGCACTTTTTCCAAGATCAATTGGTCTGTTCTTTTGGCAAGCAGTCCACCTAAGCGCACGTTCTTTCCTCTTCTCCGACACCACGATTCTTCTTCTGCCTTTCTTATTCATTGTCCAACCTTGACAGGCATAAAATGCAAATGGAAATGTCATGGTTTAGGTAAGGCACACCTTTGTCTTTTTTCTTTTTATTAATTTTAATGAAAGTTTACAGAGACTTAGGGTTTCCAGTCATTCATTGTTGCACTTTTCTCCCTGCCCACCCCTCCCCCCACTTCACTCTTCTCTTTGAAAAGTAAAAGAAAAACTTTTTCATTATTATGCAATCCCTCCCCCCAAGTCCACTCCACTGTGCAGCCTTCATTATGGACTCATGTCATGACAATAACACCCAATCATATATCCCTTTTAAACAGTTCTCTCCCTCATTTGCTTCAATGCAGTAGACATCATTTCTTCCCTCCTTCACTGTCTTCCTTCAACCCTGATGTCAGTTCTGTTTTACAACAGTGGCCCTCTGCAATATTTGTCCTTTTGTAACTGAGATATTTCACTCAGCATAATGTCCTCCAGGGTCGTCCATTTTGCATAATATTTCATGAGTTCCTTGTTTTTCCATTTCCTTTGTGTTAATATACCAGAGATTCTCTAGCCATTCATTTGTTGATGGGCGCTTTGGTTGTTTCCAGCTCTTTGCTATTCTGAACAAAGTTGCAATAAACATGGGTGTACACCTTTGTTTTTAAACTGACATCCTTGATCCTCAGCACTTTTTAATTTTTTAAATTTTATTATTTGTGTGTGTGTGTGTGTGTGTGTGTACCATCAAATCGGATCTGACTGGTGCAGGAGGAGATTGCCCCTCTTTCTCCAGCAGAGAATCTGGTGGATTTGAACTGCATACCTCTGGGATTACAGTGCAGCTTCTTACCACTAAGCCACCAGAGCTCCCTGCTCTTTAGCACTTTAAAAAGGTCCTTAAGAGCACATTTACCCCATGCAGCACACCTTTTGACTTCTTCACTGCCACTTCCATGGATGGAGGTCTTGTAGTGCAATTAAATCCTTGACAACTTCAACTTTCTTCTCCATCTATCATGATGTTGCTTATGGATCCAGTGGTGAGGATTCTCGTTTACTTGATGTTGAGATGTAATCCATATTGAATGTTGTCTTCTTAGATCTTCAGTAAGGGCTTATGTGCCCAGCTTACACGCACTAATATACCTGCAAGGCTAAAGCTCTATACTGAGATACTTTCTGAACCCAAGGAACTCAGTCAAAGCCGTCATTATTTCCCAATTACAATGATGCTTCAACTCACATGATTTTTCTCTGCACAGGCTGCAATCTGCTACTATCTCCAGTGTTTCCAAAGTCATTGATTTGTCACGTTTTCTGGTGTTTTAGCTACAATATTGTGGTCAGTTAGTATCCATTTTTTTTTGGCCTGCATATTCTTTTAAATGAAGTGGTAATTAAGGGAAAAGAAGGACAAAAATGAAAAAATGCTTCGGCTTAATTGTAACTGATAATGTTGCAATTAATTCAGTGTAGAATGATTTTTATAGGATCATTTTGTAATTATTAGTATTCACATAATTAAGAAATATTACATTTAAGCAATTTACAATCAGATTATTTATTATTCTATCAGTGACTGTGGTACTCGGGATGGGTGTGTCAGAGGCAATGAGATTGGCACAGGATAGAGCACGGTTTAGGGCTGTTGTACATAGGGTCGCTATGAGTCGCAAACGACTCGACGGCACATAACAACAACAACAACCACATTATTAAAATAGGGCGCTCTGGTGGCTTAGTGGTAAGGAATTGCGTTGCTGACACAAAGACAGGCGGTTTGAATCCACCAGCTGTTCTGCTGGAAAAGGATGGGCAATCTCCTCCCGTACAATTACTGCTTCTGAAAACCAGCTGGCGAGTCAGCTACAGGACCATTCAAACTCAGTGGTACACAACAATTATTAAAATTGATCATAAACATTACTGAGGATTCTGTCTAGTTTGGTACAGAAGAAGGTTCACAGTGAGGATGTCTTAGTTATCTTTACAAGTACTGTGGAGTCGGCACGGACCCACAGCTGACCCTCCAGTGGGTTTTCAGAGGCAGTTAACTGCGCAGGAGGAGACTGCCCATCTTTCTCCTGTGAAGCAGCTGGTGGCCTTGAACCACATGCCTTCAGGATTGCAACGTAGCTTTTTGCCACCAGGCCATCAGAGCTCCCTCTCAGTTCTCTAGTGCTGTTAAAACAGAGAACTCACAAGTAGAAGGCTTTCCCAAACAAATGCATCCTCTTATTATTGAAGAGGCTAGAAGCTTTAGGAAAGGCCCTCTTCTACTGTAGGTTGTGGAGGAAAGTCCTTGTTTCCTTTCTGCAGCTCCTCCAGGCCGGGTGCTCCCTGGAGACCTCCATGTGCTTCAGCCTTCATTGTGTTTCATACAATCATTCCCATACATTATATTTTTTTTATTATTCTTTTTACTAAACGTATTGCGATGGGAAAGTCTGCTGTTAGGGACCTCTCTAAAGTACTCAAGAGCAACGGTGTCTCTTTGGAGACAAAGGTGCGCCTGATACA
>NW_006400046.1:577268-586366 GCF_000299155.1 Elephantulus edwardii | reverse complement strand
TCTTCGAAAAGTAAAAGAACAATTCTTTCATTGTTATACAATCCCTCCCTCCAAATCCACTCCACTTTGCAGCCTTCATTCTGGACCCGTCATGACAATAATACCTAATCCTATATCTCTTTTAAACAGTTCTCTCTCTCATCTGTTTCAATGCATCATACATTATCTTTTATAAAATTAATCACCACTGGACTATACGAATCATTACCCTGTCTTTTCAGATGCCCGACAGATCCTTCCTACTTCATTCACCCACTCCCTCCACCCACCACATGGTGTGACCTACTCGTCCTCATTCCTCTTCTCCCACCCCTTCCTCCCTTGGGTCTTCATACATGTTTTACTAGCTATCTTTCTATTTTTACAATAATTGTCTTATGCAGTGTTTGTCCTTATGAGACAGAGTTAGTTCACTCAGCATAATGCTCTCCAGTCTCTCCCAAGTTATGTAATATTTTACAAAATCATTGCTCCTGAATGCTGCATAGTATTCCACAGTTTCTCAGTCCATTCAGTTGTGGTTGGACATTTGGGCTGTTTCCATGTCTTCCCCAGTATTAAGGAGCTCCTTGGGCAGGGACCTGGCTCAAAAGAGGCACACTCTATTCCTGGTGATTATTTCTTGGTGAAACGCAAGCCCTACCCTCATCTCCACCCGACGTTCTCCCCTTTCATCTCTCAAACTCACAGCCATGGAGTTGGTTCCAACTCGTAACACCTGTCTGTCAGGTTGCCAGGCCTGTGCATCACAGTGGAAGGAGAAGCCCCTGGTGGATTTGAACCTCTGGAGAGGAATGGCCTCAGGGTTAGCAGCATAACTCACTGCAGAGCTCCGGTGGAGGAGTCCGTACCAAGCTGTGCTGATAACCAGAAGGCTGTGTCTCTGGCAGCTGGAATCCGCCATCCTCACCTCAGGAGAAAGATGGGCAGGCCCCTCCCATTTCAGGTTAGAGCCTCAGAAACCTGAAGCCGGGTTACTCTGAGTTAGAAACGGCTTTGATTAACCAAAAAACTCATTGCTATGGAGTCGGAACCAATTCATAGCTGGCCCTCCAGGGGGTTTTCTGAAGCTGTAAGTGGCACAGGAAGGAGATTGCCTGTCTCTCTTCCTGAGAGCAGCTGGCTGGCTCGAACCACCTAAAGCAAGACTGCAGTGACGTTTTGTCATGACAGGAGTCTAGAGCGAAGGCTGCATAGTGGAGTGGACCTGGGGTGAGGGTTTGTAAAACAATGAAAGAATTTTTCTTTTACTTTTCCAAGAGGGTAGTGTACTGGGGCATGGGGTGGGTTGGGAGGGGAGAAAAGTATAACAATGAATGAATGGAAATCCAAAGTCTCTGTAAATTTGCATTGAAATTAATAATAAATTTTAAAAGAAAAAGACTGCAGTGAGATAAAATGCATAGGAAATGATAAAAAATGATAATGTTCTAAAATAAAATGTGTGTGAATGATCGAGTGAAACCCACCATGATGCATAAACTTCCACTCAAATTTTGAAAATAAAGAAAATAGTCTTTTCTTTTTTAAAAAAAAGGCACGTTGATCACACCTTTGTTGTGACCTTTAAATCCTATTAGGGCTTTGACGGTGGGATTAAGAAGCTTTGCCTTCCAAACTTAACCTTCCTAAAATGATTTGGTTTAACACATCATGAGACATCATCACAAATTGCCATCTTACATGCCTGCATTTTGGGGGACACAAGTTACTGCATTGGGTGACATCAATCCTTATGCCGCCGCGCTGGTTCTCCTGGGCCTCCCAGCAGGACAGGGTCTTCGATGTCCACAGGCCTGACGTACTCACTCTCAGATCTTCCCTTAACTTCCCTCTCTGCTTTGTCTTCTCCCCTTCTTGTGTGTCTTGGGTGTCACTTCCCAGATCAACCACATCCTGAGCTTTGATGCTCCTTATGGTTAAGGGAATCCCAGCTCCCAGAGAGGGTCACGTAGGTATCCAACACTCAGGGCTGGGTTCATAAGTGCTCTGCATGTCTCCCTAGAAGTGATGTACCGCAGAGCTGGCACACGCCCGCACTGGGCAGCTGGCCCACTTTTGACCTGAGATTTTGGGGTGCTCCCTTTGAAGGAGCTTTAAACCTCCCAGCATTTTGGGGGGAACAGATTGGCTATATGCATAAAAGTTGGACTGTTCTGTTGGTGGTGGTGGTGGTGGTGGTGGTTGTTAGGAGCCATTGAGTGAACTCCAACTCACAGACCCTAGAAAACTTGTCCTCTCCCGCCTTATCCTCACAATCTCCACCACCCTGCTCAAGGCCGTTACTGAAGTCACTGTGTTCGTTCATCTCCTTGACGAAGACCCTCTGCTTTCCCCAGCATGATATCTTTTCCAAGGGTAGGTGCCTCCTGACAGTCTGCCCTGAGTAAGTGAGACCAAGTTTCACCACCAGCTGCTTCACGGGAGGAAGAGGGACAATCTCCTCTCATGGGACTTACAGCCTTTGAAAATCCACTGAAAGGTCAGCTATGAGTTGGTTCTGACTTGATGGGAAGGAGCACCCTGGTTACACTTCCTCCAAGACAGATTTACAGATTTGTTTGTTCTTCTGCCAGTCTGTGGTCTAGTCAATACTCCGTTGTCAATACCACTGTTCAAAGGTCTTGATTCTTCTAGGTCTGTCTTACACACTGTTGTAGAAAAGGTATGACAGACAATTTAGTGTGGCATTGTTGGATCCTGATGGGTGTTTGTGATTTACTTGATAGCTGGGGATAAACTGGGCTCTTCTAACTGTATTAACAATCAAGTGTAAGCTGATTAACTGTATCTGATCTCATTTACAATCAGCTTGGGTGGGAAGCCTCTTGGGTTGGCCAACAGGATCTGTGGGTGGGCCTTTGTATTTAAAAGTTGATTGGGCCCTCCTGGTCCCTCTGCCCTCAGGGCTGGTATTGATTGTCTTGGAAGAGAATGTTGTTCTAAATGGAACAGCACTTGCCTGTCAGTTTGCTGTACTGAGATTACTTGGGGTTGCTGTGATACTGAAATCTTTGCCACTTAATGTGGTCAAATTCCTAAAGGGTTTCCCATTGTAGACAGGTTTTGTTGGATCTCCCTGATTAAGACAGACTAGGAAGCAGTATGGACCATCTACTTACTAAATAAAAGGCTTTTGAAAAACCCTATGCACACTAAACAAAGCGGATAGTTCTAGATGGTTATAGTAGTATACTGGTAGAGCCCAGATTGGAAGTCAGTTGAAATGGAGAAGGGTGGAGTGTTGGTGAAGGAGAGAAAGACCCTCAATCAGGTGAACTGACACAGTGATTGCTGCAATGGGCTCTTATGTGTCAGGACGTGTGAGGATGGTGCAGGATAGAACAGGGTTCAGATCTTTTGTTTATAGGGTTGCTATGAGTCATGCTCAAACCAAATCTTTCACCTCCACTTTCCCTTCTATATGGCTGGATGCAAAGAACCTCATGCACGGAGATGGGAGCTGAGATGCTTGTGCAAAACAACCCAGGCGTCTGTAAGTGAGCAATGGGTCAGTCACCCGAGGCCATTGTCACAGTGGAATATCATGCAGTGTGAGAAGAAGACAGATACCCAAAGGATCAATCATAAGAGTAGTGTGGCTCCTTTGTTGTTGTGATTCCTTTGTTGTTACTGTGTTGTTGTGTTCTATCTTTAGGTGATAACAATAACCTTTAGGGAGCTCTGATATCTTAGTCCATAGGGAGTTGTTGCACTGCTAACCCATGGTCTGTGCTTTTCTCACCATTCAAATTCACCAGTGGCTCCTCAGGAGAAGGTAGTCTCCTCCTGTGCCGTCCACAGCCTTGGAAACCCAATGGAAGGTAAGCTATGAGTCAGAATCAATGAATGAGTGAGTTAACCTTTGTTAGGCAGCATGAGTCCATAGCCTCACCCCATCCCTCCAATGACTAGGCTAGCCATGTTGCTGTTGTTATGTGTCATCGAGTATAACTTGAGACTCATAGCGACCCTATGTACATAGTGACCCTATGCCCTGAAACTAGCTCTATCCTGTACCAACCATATTGTCTCTGACACACTCATTACCCCAGTCACTGAATCAATCCTTCTCATCAAGGGTCTTCCTCTCCTGCGCTGTCCCTCCACCCTTCCAAGCGTGACCTCCCTCGCCAAGGACTGGTCCTTCCTTGCAACATGCCCAAAGTATGTCAGATGAAGCCTAAGAATTCTTGCCTCCAAGGAGCAGCCTGGTTTCGCCCTCTCTAGAATGAACCTGTTTGTTCTCCTGGCAGTCCATGGTATATCCAATTTCTTTTCTCCCCTCATCTATATCTATATTTATTGTACCCTTAAAACATGCTTGGAAGGTTGGAGGAACAACACAGGAGAGGAAGACCATAGATGAGCTGGATTGACACAGTAACAAGGGTAATAGGGGTAAGTGTGTCAGAGTCAGAGAGACTGGCTCAGGACAGGGCAGGCATCAGAGCTGTCATACATAGGGTCACTGTGAATCGCAGGTGACTCAACAGCATATAACAACCACAACATAAGTTACCAGTGACTGGACAGCACATAACCACAACCTGCCCACCACATGGTAAGCATTTTATGGGCATTCTTTTATTTGCTCCATGCAACTAACTCATGAAAATCCTTACTGTTTTAACCCCACTTTACAGATGAGGAAACTGATATGCAGGTACACTGAGCACTCATTTCAAGCTTATGCAGCTGCTAAGAGGCAGAGCTCGCACAGGGCCAGTGCCCTTAACCCTCATCATGCTGCCTCTTGTGGACAGAGGTTAGTGGCCTCTGAGTCCTGATTTCCATTATGACGGTGAGCAGAGTGCAAGAAGTTTGTAAACCCAGCTGCTACCAGTAAAGTTAGAGGTTGAATCTACCCAGAAGTGCCTCAGAAGAAAGGCCTGGCAATCCACTGCTAACCTCCCCTGAAAGCCATGTGCCGCTCAGTTCTCCTCTGACCAAACATGAGGGAGTCACAACGTGGGGACAATGGAAAGGCAGCTTAAAAAAAAAAGAGTGTGAAACATATTTTATCATTACTTATTTTTATCCAAATTCTCCCCATGGGAGCCCGTAGTCTAGTTGGTAGGGAGTTGTGCCACTAACCCCAGGTTTGGACCCCTCTGGTGGTTCGAATCCACCAGCTGTTCCTTGGAGAAAGATGGACAGTCTCCTGTGTGATTTACAGCCTCCAAAACCCAGTGGAGAGTCAGCTGGAGTGGGTTCCAACTTGAGGCCAGTGAATCGCAAGGCAGCAATGGTCCTCATATTGTAGATGAGGAAACCGAGGCAGGGAAAGGGGTGAAGTAACTTGCCCAAGGTCACTCGGTGCTGATGGAGAACATGAGTCTCATGCTGACCACATGACTCTTTAGAGATTCAGCCTGCATCTCCTAGCAGGTGGGTCCCCTTCCCCGCCCCATGGCCTTCTCCAGCATGAATGCTTGTCTGAAGTCACAGGCCCTGGGTGCCTGTCTCCTGGGCGAAGGCCAGTTAAGGCTGCCCAGAGCTGCCACTATGAGCCCTGGTCTTGGCTACATGCCCAGACCTGGGTAGCCCTTATCCAGCCCAAACCCAACTGCTACACACACGCCAGAGACCTAAGTCAGCCCCCAGGTCCCTCAGGGCTGCATCCGCCAGCACCACCCTCAGCCACAGGGGATTATTAATGAATGCTGATTAATACCCGTGCTCACACAGTCAGCCATGCCCCAGGCTGCATAACCCATAACCGAGAGAGGAGGATGTGAGGAACCTGGCGCCCTGCCTAACATCATGGATTATTGAGATGCCCAAGAGTGGGCCTGGCCGGACCAGCACAGAGAGCACAGAAGGCTCAGATGAAGACCAAGTCACAATGGACAGCCTCAAAAGGGTCTGTCATTAGGAAGGGATTAAAAGCACAAGCTTTAGAGACCCAGAGCCTCCGGCTTACATGCAGAGCCTCAGCTTCCTGATCTGTATAAAGGGACCAAGAATTCAACTCCTCCTGCACTTGTACTTCCAGGAAGAGCCATCAAGCTTTTATGTGCCTAAAACGAATACCTTACTTATATGCACTTGCTTTCTGGGCCAGCTGAGACATCCTTGGAACTTGTACCTCAGTTTCCCACTTCTGCACACAGCAGGGGATAGGCTTTGCTATTTTGGGGCTTGGAGGGTGGGAAAGTCAGGTCTGTGGCCCCCCAAACAGCCACACTGCTATGGTTCCAGGCAGAGAGCCTGGGGCCTGACCTCAGGGAAGGCATGAAAAGATCATTTACAATTCGCCTAATTAATAAAGCAGTTGCTAACGTGGCAATAAGCAAGTTCCCTGGCCCCTAATTAAAAACAGAAGTTTCCTCCACATTCCTGGAGACAGAGCAGAAGGGAAAACAAAGACGCGCTCACTCGCGCCAGATAAATACAGACGCAAACACATGAGCGCCAGATAAACACACACTGGCAGCCGGATAGACCAGGCTGGCTGCTTGCCGCCGTCGTCCGAAGGGCCCTCCCCGGGGTTTTCCTGCCCAGGGACCCTGGGGAACAGCCATGCTGCAGGGCACAGAGACCCCACACGTCCCTTCCCCGGGGCATTTTGGCACAAAGCGCAGAGCCAGGAGGGCAGGAGTGCAGCTCAATCTCCAGAGGCCTGGCTCACTCCCAGCTTAGCTCCCCAGGGCTGCCGGACAAGATGCCACAAACTGTATTCTCTCACCCTTCTGGAGGCTAGAAGTGCAGAAGTAAGGTGTGTGCAGGGCAACGCTGCCGCCAGAAGGCTCTGGGAAGACGCCTGCCTCTTTCAGCTTTTCGGGGGGCACCAGGTGTTCCTGGGCTTGGAATTATATTAATCTTATTGTCACATCACCATCTTCTCTCTGAGACTCTTCTCATATTTTCATAAGGACACCAGCCATGTAGGATTAGGGAGCTCTGGTGGCCTAGTGGTAAGAAGCTGCGCTGCAATCCCAAAGGCATCAGGTTCAAATTGGCCAGCAGCTCTGTGGGAGAAGAATGGGCCATCTCCTCCCATGCAATTTGCTGCTTTCTGAGAACCTTGGCTGGAGAATTGGCTATAAATCGGTTCTCACTTGAGGATTCAATCCATCTCATAGAGGGTCTTCCCCTCCTGCGCCGTCCCTCCACCCTCCCAAGCATGATGTCCCTCTCCAAGGACCTGTCCCTTCTGGCAACATGTCCAAAGTATGTCAGATGAAGTCCCAGAATCCTTGCCTCCAAGGAGTTGCTTGGTTTAATCCTCTCCAGGATGAATCTGTTTGTTTTCTTGGCAGTCCATGGTACATTCAGTACTCTTCTCCAGCACCACAGCTCAAAGGCATCAATTCTCCTTCTGTCCTCCCTAGTCATTGTCCAACTCTCTGACACATAACAAGTGATTGCAAAGGCCATGGCCTGTATCAGGCGCACCTTAGTCTCCAGAGAGACACCGTTGCTCTTGAGTACTTTAGAGAGGTCCCTAACAACAGACTTTCCCATCACAATATGTTTTTTTATTTCCTGGCTGCTGGTGCCAAGAGTGTTGACCTATTAGATAATATTACCTATTAGGTAATAGTACCTATTAGAGGCACTATCAATTCTGCCCCTGGGGGTTATTGGCAATGTCTGGGGATATTTTGGGGTATCACAACTTAAGGTGCCTCTGGCATCATCTGGTGAGTAGAGGCCAGAGATGATGCTTAACATCTCAGTACACACAGAGCTCCCCACTACAGAGAACGATCCAGTCCCAAATCTCTATAGTACCTACGTGGAGTAAACCTCCCACCCCCCAACTGAGTTCCAAGTACTCACCACACACATCTGACAGCACATAGGAACATGCAGTGAGGTTATAGACCAGACAGGTTCAGGGCAAAAACCCTTCCCAACCACCCTTCTTCAACCCTTGCTCTTCCCCCCATCCCTAGTCACACCCTGGGGAAACAGCAGACAACTGACAGCTGCCTCTCTCCACCAGAGGGGTCCTATCTGGATGGTGTGATACCTGTGGTCTCAGTTCTGCTCAGTCACCCTGCAAATTGAGCTAAGTAATCATCATTAAGTCCATTCTAAAGATGGAGAAACTGAGGCCCAGAGAAGAGAAGTTCCTAGCAAGTGATCCAGAAACCCAAAGACTCGATGACATCTGTGTGTAACCATGTGTGTAAAGACAGAGAGAGGAGGCTGGAAGGGCACCCCCATAGCCAGCCTGGGGCTGATAAGGGGAGGGCCGAGGAGGGCTTTAACATCCCTAAAGGATTCCTGTACCACTTTGAGTAATTAAAAAATCCATTTTTAAGAGAAATTGGATAGGCCTGGGGCTCTAACTCCACCAGTTCTGGACTCTGAGAACTTGGGAGAGACACGAACCTGCTGGCGCCTCAGTTTTCCCATTCATGAAACGGGGATACGGAGCTCTAGTGGCCCTAGTGGCAAGAGACTGTGCTGCGATCCCCAAGGCACACGGTTCGAATCCCCCTGCTGCTCTGCAGGAGAGGGATGGCCAATCTTCTCCTGAGCGATGAATGGCCTCTGAAAACCCTCCAGAGGGTCAACTATGGGTCCTTTCCGACTCTACGGTACACACAACTACAAAATAGGGATTGTCCCTTCACTAGCCCACAAATGGGCACCTTGGGCCCACAGGGAGGAGCTCTGTGCAGCTCGAGCCTGTATGGGGTTAAGGGAGGGGGTGCTCGCAGCCAGCGCTGGGGGCAGGTGACACGTGTGGGGCAGAGGATCCGAAACCCCGGGGTCCGCCCCACCTTCAGCCCACCCTCCCCACGCTTCTCAATCCCTATTTGAACCCAAAAAAACACCCAACCACGAGCTGAGGCCCACGCAGGGGGCCCAGGGGGCTAGGTGTCCAAATCTTGGGCCAGGGCATCACCCCAGGAGACACACAGGGAAGGGGGCTAAGCGGAAGGTGGACTCCCCCACCTCACTTTCCCTGTTGCTTGTCTTTTTTTTGCTTCCTGCTGCTGCAGGGCGGGGAGCGAGCGCCACCTGTCGGACGCAGAGGGAGGTGCGTGCGATTCCTGGAAAAGTGGGTCGCGCCCCCCCTTCCTCCCCACCCCCCAAGGCCTTTTTTTAAAAAAAAATTTTAAAATAAAGCCTAAGCT
>NW_006400046.1:569391-577168 GCF_000299155.1 Elephantulus edwardii | reverse complement strand
TTTAAAATAAAGCTCCCCCGTTTCCCCGCCCCTCCTAAATTCATCTCCACGTCCCACCGGCTTTTCCCAGCCACTGTTTTCTCAGTAACCATATCCTCTGTCCTTATATTTATCCAACAAACATTTACTAAGCACCTACTGTTTGCTTGACTTTGCAGTCTGAAGACACAAGAAGGAACAGAAAAGATAAACTCCCTGCTCTCCTGGGGGTTCAAGGTTGACCTGATGAGGGACACCGTTGAGGAAAGGGACAATGACTGCAGAAGGTCATTGCTGACTATAAGCTCTGTGAAGGTGAGAGTCATCAATCAGAGATGAGATCAAGTAAGAAATGAGAGGAGGTCTCTGAAGCCAAGTTTGGACTGGAGATTCGGAACAGGGCAAGTAAAGCTTGTACTAAGGCCCTGGGGCAGAGACTAGATTTCAGCCTCTGAGCAGAGACAGGGAGATCTCACTGCAAGAGAGAGGGAGAAAAACAACTATGAGATATCATTTCATCCCAGTAACAACATAAAAGTTTAACAGAACAGGAAACAACTGAGGTCATGCTGGTGAGGTCATGGAGAGACTGGAACTTTTATTCACTGTTGGTGGGAGTGTAAAATGGTGCGACCACTATTGAAGGCAGTATAGTGCTTTCTCAAAAAGTTGGAAATAAAAATATCATTTGAACCAGCAATTCCACTACTAGGAATATACCGTAAAAAACCCAGAGCAGCCACCAAGATGTATGCACATCTATGTTTATTGATGCGTTACTCACAATAGCAAAGGGATGAAGTAACCCAACTGCCCATCAACAAATGAATGGATAGAAAAACTATGGTATATTCCCATAAAGGGATACCAAGCAGCACTGAAAAAATGAGGAACTCATAAAATATTACACAATACGGGTGACCCCGGAGGAGATTATGCTGAGTGAAATATCTCAATCACAAAAGGACAAATACTATGTTAAAACCACCATTACAAAACTGGACTGACATGGGGGTTGGGAGGAAACTAAGAAAAGGAAGGATAAATAATGAACACTACATTTGGAACAGATGAAGGAAAGAATTGTTTAAAAGGAATCTACGCATAGACATTATTTGTATGACAACAGACCAGAATAAGAGGTGCATAGCAAAGTGGATTAGGAGAGGAGGGAGGAAAATATGCAACGATGAATGATTTTTTTTTAAGTGAACTGGGTGGGTAAGGAGGAAAATGTGCAACAATGAATGATTGAAAATGCAACTTTTCTGTAAACTTTAGTTAAAATTACAAAAAAATAAAAGATGGAGAAGTGGGGCAGGGTGATGCACTTTTGGGGCAAGCCACACTCCCTTGGAGTCATCTTCTAAGACCCAGAAGGACCCGAAGAATGGACTTCCTTGAGCCAAAAGGCTGTCTTTCGGCCAAGCACGATGCAGACAGCTTCCTGACGTGGTGTGTGCCTTCTCCCACTCCCGTGGCCTCTGAGGGTACACAGCCCAGTGGCACATGCAGAGGCAAACAGGACACAGCTGGGTAGGAGTAGGCACAGCTAGGGTAGGACCTGAGGTGGACACAGAGGTTCTTTTAGGGGCTCTAAGGGCTGGATCAATGGGAGAGACTCATGTACTAAGATGCCTTGGGTGCCCGTTGCCCCACACTGAGCACTCAAGGGTCAGCTCGGTCCAGCAGGGCCCCTTCCATGCCCTTTCAAAGCCTTCCTGGAATACCCAGGTGTTTGCGTAAGTGTTGAGGAGAGAGGTGGGGGGCAGGGAGAAACCAACCACAAAACTGAACAGCAGTCAAGCTGAAAAACGTCGATTTATTATTTCAGGAGGAAAAATACAGGCGTGAAAACGAACAGTGCTGTGTCCAGAGGTGTGGGTCTGGGCTGGATTCTACACCCCTACCCCACAGGGAGGGCAGTCACACAGAGTACCTGCAGGTTTATACTGTTGTTGTTCTGTGGCCTGGAGCCAAAACTGACTCATAGCTGACCCTTCAGCCGGTTTTTGGAGGCTGTAAATCACCCAGGAGGAGACTGCCCCATTCTTCTCCATGGGAGCATCTGGTGGATTCAAACTGTATTAGGTAATAACCAAACAATATGAAAAAGGCAGAGGAACACCGAAGACTCCAGATGCCACACCACTGACAGCAGGGTCACACGGAGGGAAGATACACTTTAAAGGAGTTCACGGGAAACAGAGGTCATTCTCTTTGCTCAACTCAGCTTTCATTTAGGTCTGGGGGCCTAGTGGCAAGGGGCATTGCCAACTCAAGGCACAAAGCTGGAGTCCACCGGCTGTTCTACAGGAGGGAGATGCACAATTGCCTCTTGCATGCTTTACAGCTTCTGAAAACCTGCTGGAGGGTCAGCTATGAGTCAGTTCTGACATAACAATCACCGCCTAGGACCAGCCATTTCAAAGGAGTTACCAATCTTGCGTAACCAGGGAAACAAACCACCTCCACTGGGGTCAGTCCCTGGCCCTCAGTCCCTTGACACCAAGTGTCATTAGAGGCCCAAGGATCTTGCTGCCCTTGCCACCTGGGCAGGTATGGGAAGCCAAACTTTATACCAAATATTATATGAAAACCCTTGTTCAGGAATTGAAGGAATTACAGATTTATGAATTAGGATTTCTCTTGTGGCAGATCCCAGAAAATAAGCTGTTTGTTCCCTGCAGACAGGAGACAGGTAGGGGTCCCCTACAGAGGGAGTGTTACTTCCTGAGCTAGAGTTCACCCTGAGGCATCAAGGCAATCCTTAAGGGCAAACCAGATTCTTGCATTTGTGAACCCCTCCCTCCTGAATCAAGGGAAGGTTTTCAATAGAAAGAGCTTGGCTTCATTTACAAGGAATTCCTTTTATGATTTGCTTACCCTGATTATCAATAAAGACGCAGAGAAACATGACGGGGTCTTCAGTCGAGAACTGCTCTCTGCTCTATCTCATTCCTGGCTGTATGTCTCATTATCAATAATTATAAAAATACTTTACCCTTGGTCTGCAGCAGGCAGGTGTAATGAAAGTTCTCCGAGTGTGCCCCTTTCCTGGAACTGCCCCCCATTATCCTTTGTTCATGGCATCTTCAACCCTACTGGGAGCCGGGGTTTCTGTTTCATCTCCCCTTTGCTGCAGAGTCAGCCTTCAAGGGTTGTCCCCAGCCCCTCCCCACCTAGCCCACCTCACTTGCCTTCTTGCCTTCCTGAAGCTGACCCAACGTGCAAAGTCCCCTCATGTGACCTAACAACCCCCAAACGGACTGTCCAGGGGTTGCCTGGGAGGCTGTGGTTTTGCTTGGCTCCCAGCAGGGAAGTGAACCCCTGTTCCCCCAGTCCTAGGCAGCAGGAGGTTACAGGGGGCCCACATGGTCTGGCCTCAGCCTTGATGAGCTGCCTGGTTCTTGAGGAGAGGGGCGGGGCCTCCTGGAGCTTCTAATTATGGTTTCCAAAGCACAGACTTAATTACTGCCTTGCGAAGGGTTAATTACCCCTAATTGGTCGGGAATCAGGCAATTCTCATGCCTAATGAGAAACAAAATATTTCCCCTCCCCAATGCGCCCCCACCACATGCTTTGCTTCCCCAAGTTTCCCTGCCTGGAAGGAAGAGAGTGGGGGATTGGCATGGTGGGGAGGACCTGAGACCACCAGCCTGCGCCCCATCTTGGGAACTGAACTGGAAACCTGGGAACCAGAGCTACTTTGCAATTCTGAGACAGGCCAAGAGATAGTTCCCTGGCCAGCCGGAACAAGCCAGAAAGGTGTTCTGCAAGAAGTGACTTAAGACTCATTTCAGGACTCTCAAGTCGCCCCCCTTCTTTGGTCCTGAGGCTCCTAAAGTTCCATCCTACCTAACAAGTGGGTCCTCAAAGGTGGAATTTGATAATTTGGGGTCTGGAGGGGGGGGTGCTCCTGAGTTTCAGTCTTTTCATCCAATAAATGAGTTTCCTTTCTTTGTTTGGCCGAGCTGAGATGCCTCAGGCCCAGGCGACTGAACAGAGAGCACAGCACACCAGGCTCCACTCCCCTTGTGGAGAGAAACCCTGGTGGGCTTCCAGGGGGAGGCTCGATAGAAGTCTGGCCAACTCCTGCCCTGACCCTTCTGCTTGAGCATTTTAAACACGAGCTTACTGCTGACCTTCCAGTGTGTGGGCAGAGACTATAAATTGCATAGGAGGAAACTGTTCTTCTTTCTCCCCAGCTGCTGGTGGATTCGAACTGCCGGGAGAGAGGCTGCCTTTGGGTTAGAATGATGGCTCTCCAGAGACTACACCACCAGCGCTTACAATTTGAATATGGGAGCCACCATACCCTTTCTGACCCCATCACTAGGCCTTAAATGCACCACGATCACACCCTCCCCATTCCCACACTTTCCCACTCCCTGCCCCTCCCCGCCCCTCCCCTCTGTCTCAACCTCACCTCCTCCAGGAAGCCCTGTCTAACCACCCTGTCTCTCTAGCCAAGCTTGTTCAGAGAAATCCTTTGTTTGTATCCCGGCTATCTTGGAGGAAGTGTAGCCGGGGCGCGCCTTAGAGGCAAGGATGGCGGGGGGTTTCATCTCACACACTTTGTGTGTGTTGGGAGTGGGGGGGGGGACGCCCGAAACATCATGCTTGGAAAAGTCGAAGTTACCAAAAGAAAGGAAGACCTTTAAATGAGCCGGAGGGGCTCAGTGACAGCAGCAGTGGATTTAAGTGAAGCAGGAATCGGGTGGTTGGTGCAGCATCCGGGAATGTTCTGTTGTGTGTAATGCTCTGTTATGCGCTGTGCCCTGCTATGCATAAGGTCAGTATGAGTCAGAATCAACTCCACAGAACCTAAGAACAGTATCCCGGCTGGATGGTCCGGCTCGGCGTTCCCATCTGTAAAGTGGGGTATAGGAGGTACACAGGCAACCAGACTACCAGATGAGGCCCTGCTGGAGGTCAGAGCGAGTTGCCATCTTCTCTTATAGCCCAGCAGATAAGACCCCTGGGACTCAGGTCCAAGCCTGAGGACTGAGAGCTGGGAGGTGGGGGCAAAGATGACCAGTCAGCCAGCAGGTTAGAGGGGAGACCAGCCTGGAATACCCGCCTTTACAGCCGAGGGACCTGCACCCAGAGAGGTGGAGTCAGAGGCAAGGGGCTCCTGTTCCCACTGGTACAGGATGAGGGAGGGGTCGGGCCCCAGGAGGCAGAGACAGGAAGAGGGTTTGTTGCTTTGAGGGAAAGCAAAAGTACAGCTTTGACGCAGTGGCTTTAGAGGGAATTGGTGGTTCAGGCCAGAACTTGGTGGAGATTCTATTAGAGATAGAAGAGTGGTGGTAGGGAGGGCAGGAGGGTGGCTAGGGAAGAGGAAATGAGGGAGGAGGGAAGAGATAGCAAAGGAGAGAGAGAGAGAGAGAGAGAGAGAGAGAACAAAGAGAGAGGTGGGGGGGCATAAAGAGAGAAAGGAGGATGAGGGGGAAAGAAAGGATTGACTCCTTCAGACTGCGTCAGTTGTGAGTAAACAAAGAAACCAGGAATAAAGTGGAGAGTTCAGAAATAGACCTGTAGGGGAGCTCTGGTGGCCTAGTGGTAAGGAGCTGCAACTACAATCCCAGAGGCGCACGGTTCAAATCCACCAGATGCTCTGCCGGGGAAGGAGGGACAATCTTCTCCTGTACCAGTCAGATCTGATTTGACGGTACACTCACACACACAGGTAATAAAATAAAAATTAAAAAAAAGAAATAGACCTGTACCTCTGTGCTCCATTACCTACTGCAAATGTGCCAGGTCTATTCAACGGGGAAAGAGGGATCATTTTAACAAGTGATGCCGGTCCACCTGGATCTCCACACGCAAAATAATGAAGCTGGTTCTCTGGGACCTGGGAGGCAAAGAGGCCTTAACGTTCCAGGCTTCACACCATATGTTGTTGTTATTGTTGTTGTGCACCGTTGAGTCAGAACCAACCCATAGCTGACCCTACAGCAGTTTTCAGAGACAGTATTGGCACCAGCAGTCAGGAAATCAAAAGATGGATCACACTGGGAAAACCTGCTGTCAGGGTCCTCTCCAGAGGACTGAGAAGCAGCGATGTCAGTCTAGAAACTAAATCCAGACCACGAGTTTCACAATTACTTGCTATGCATCAGAGAGCTTGACAATGATGGATGACAGAACAATCAATGCCTTTGAGTTGTGCTGGAGGAGAGTCTGGAAAAAACCATGGACTGAAAAGAAAACGAATAGGTCTGTCTGTCCTGGAGAGGCTGAAACCAAGTTTCTCCTTGGGAGGCTGCGATTTTGAAACTCCATCTCACATACTTTGGGCACGAGGCCAGGAAAGACCAGTCCTTGGAGAAAGACCTCATGCTTGGAAGGGTAGAGGAACGGGGCAGGAGAGGAAGACCCCAGACAAGATAGATTGATACAATAACTGGGGCAACGAGGATAGGTGTGTCTGAGTCAGTGACACTGGCTCAGGACAGTGCAGGCTTCAGAGCTGTTGTACACAGGGTCACTATGAGTCACAGGTGACTCGAGAACACGTAACAACAACAACAATAATCGCACGGTAGGAGATTGCCCATCCTTCTGCAGATCACCTGGTGAGTTTGAACCTCGTGCCTTCAGGATTGCAGCACAGCTTCTTGCCATTAGACCCCCAGGGCTCCCTAACACCACATAGAAAAACTTATTCAAGACCCAATGTGAGAACTAAAGCCATAAAGCTCTTAGAAGAAAACATGGCCAGTGGTGTGCTCTGGGACCTAGTTTTTAAGGACAGGTTTTCAGATATAACACCAAAGGTAGGAGCAGCAAGATCAAAGAGGTCATTTTGGCGTTGAGAGTTGTGGAGTTGGCCCCAACTCACAGCCAGCGTATTGTTATTAGCCCTTGGGAATGTGAGTCCAACACCTCTGACTGAACCTCTCTGGTGTCGGGTGTCGGGTTCCTCAGCTGTAAAGGCAGGTGTCATCACAGCCTCAAGCACAGCTCCAGGGCAGTCTCCCCCCCTCTCCCCACCTCCCAGGTCAACAGGACCATACTCCAATCTCACTTCTCGGCCATTTTTGGAGTCTTTGCATTGTTCCATCTTATCACCCGTCTCCCTCTTCGTCTCTGACCCTCTAGTTTTCCAAGAATAATGCTATTTTCCAATGACTGGAGGCTCCTGATAACATACCCAAAGTGAAGGCCACCAAGTCCCACTGTCCTTTCTTCCAAGCATAAATTGGTGGTAGTACTGTCGTGTATCATAGAGTCAGAACTGACTCTGGCAGGTTTTCAGAGGCAGTTACTCGCCCAGGAGGAGATTGCCCATCCTTCTGCGGAGCAGCCAGTGGCCTCGAACCGTGTGCCTTTGGGATTGCAACACAGCTTCTTACCACTAGGCCACCAGTGCTCCCTCAAAAGGAACAACTTGTTCACCAAAGGGCTCTATCTAAGCAAAGAGATAAGGAGTGATTGGGAGGAAGTTGTGAGAAGCCATATATGTCTTAATATTACATACAAGTAAACTCTTCCTGAAGATTATGTAAAAATCTGGATGGCTGAATACTGCATAACACTCTTGTTATTAAGTAGGACAGACATGGCTGGAAGCGGTAGGAAAGACGAGGGGACAAATGTCTGAAAGGAATAAATGATGAGGCATTACATGTCTGACAGCAGCCTGGAATAAGGGGTATATTGAGGGGAGGGCTGGGAGGGCATCAGAAAATGTGCGATGGGGGAAGGGGTGGACAGGGGGAAAAGAGCAACAATGAATGAACAGAAATCCAAAGTCTCTGTAAACTTTCATTAAAATTAATAATAAAAA
>NW_006400046.1:566963-568816 GCF_000299155.1 Elephantulus edwardii | reverse complement strand
AATAAAATTTTTAAAAATTTGCCATCAAGGCCATCTCCAGAAGTCTAAAGAGCAGGGATGTCACTTTAAAGAGGAAGGTGCACCTGACCCAACCCATGATATTTTCAATGACTTCTTATGCATCTGAAAGTTGGACAATGGAAGAAAGAGTTGGACAATGAATAAAGATGACAAAAAAATAATCAATGTCTTTGAATTGTGGTGTTGGAGAAGAGTACTGAATATCCCATGGACTTCCAAAAAGAACAAACAAGTCTATCTTGGAGGAAGTGCAACCAGGGTGCTCTTTGAGGCAAAGATGGTGCAATTTTATCTCACTTGCTTTGGGCATCTTGTCAGAAGGGGTCAACCCTTGGTAAAAATAACATCATGCTCAGAAAGGCGGAGGGTCAGACAGAGGAAGCCCCTCAACAAGATGGATTGCCCCGTGACTGTAGCAATGGGCTCGAGCATGCTGGAATTTATGAGGACGGCACAGGACAGGGCAAGGCTCAGATCTGTTGTTCTTAGAGTCGCTATGAGTCATGGTTAACGTAATGACACATTAACAACATGCAACGTGTTCTGAGGGTTAAGGGACAGCGCAGGAGGGGAAGACCCTCGATGAGGTGGATGGACTCAGTGACTGGGGTCATGGGGGTGGGTGTGTCAGAGACAATAAGATTGACACAGGATGTTGTACGTAGGGTCGTTATGAGTCACAGGCAACTTGACTGCACATAACAACAACAACAACCCAGGATATATAAAGAACCACAAAAAAGCTCAATCAAAAAATGGTGAAAGACAACAGAATATTTTTTTTAATTGTTGTTGTGGTGCAAAAGAACACAATTTATCATTTGGCATTCTGAAGTTTCTAAGTCCAAAAATGGTTCTTACGGTTCAAAGGTGTCAGCTGGGCAGCATCCCCATTGCAGGCTCCCCATTGGAGAGAGCCCTTTCCTCGCTTTTTCCAGCTCCCAGGGGCTGCCCACGTTCTATGGCTCATGACCTTTCTTTGCCTTCAAAGTTCTTCAACTTGTCTTCAATTCTCTTTGACCTACGCATCATTGCATCACCTTCTCTTTCCCTGGTCCTCCTGCCTCCATCATGAGTAGGCATTTTCCAGAAGAGGAAATACAAACGGCCAACAAGCACATGAGAAGATACTCCATGTCATTTGTCATTGTTGCCATTGCATCAGTCAGCTCTGACTCACAGCATCCCGTGCCCAGCCTTGCACCAGCTTCTCAGTCATTGCTACGCTGGGATCCGTGTTTACGGCAACTGCGTGTCTTGAGGACTCTCCCACACAGGAGACTCGTCTTCCACCACTAAGGGCTTTTAGTGGCTAACTTTCAGAGGACACTCACCAGGATTTTCTTCTTAATCTGTCTTCGTCTACACTCTGCAGAAACCTGTCTGCCCTGGGTGGCCCTGCTGGTGTTTGACACCCGCTTCCAGTATCTTAGCAACACACAAGTCGCCACAGTGTGACAAACTGACATACAAGTGGTGGCATTAGTCATTAGGAAGATACAGATCAAAACCACAGGGCCACGCCTCATTAAACCCACTAGTATAACAGAGATGATTGAAGAATAAATGAATGAATGAAAGAAAAGATACTGGTGGGAATATGGAGAAACTAGAACCCTCATCCATTGCGCATGAGTATGTGAACTGGTACAGCCTCTGTGGAGAACAGATTGGAGTTCTTAAGAAGCTAAACACATAACTATTACAAGATACCACAGAAGAAAGATTTATACACAGGAAGAATTAGTATTGTATGGTTGCCAGTGATGAGAAGGAAGGGAGTGTTAAAAATTATTAATGAGATAATAAAAACTCAAGACGTCTTTGTTCTA
>NW_006400046.1:562490-565339 GCF_000299155.1 Elephantulus edwardii | reverse complement strand
GACACTTGCGTGCATGTCTTTCATCCTTTCTCCAGGTTCATAGGGTTTCCGGAGGCAAGCTTTTTATGGAAGTGGATGCCACTCCTGCTTCCAAATAATAAAAGTTAGTAAAAGAATAATAATGTGAAGGGGGGAAATGTTAAGTATGAATGTTAATATTCACAATACGCAAGAAGTGCAGAAACACCTAAAGTGGAATATTGTTGTTAGGAGTCATCGAGGCTGCTACTCTGCATTGTGGCCGTGGGAAAGGCAGAGTGGAACCTTGCTGTTTTTTCCACACTCCTCACAGTCTCCTGAACACTCAAGTCCATTGTTGTAGACACTGTACGAGCCTGCCTTGCTGAAAGCCTTCATCTCTTCTGAGGAACCTCGACCTTTCCCAGCACGAGGTCTTTTTCCAAGAACTAGCCCCCACCCCCTGAGTACATGAGACAAAGTGACATCATCTGTGCTACGAATGAGCACTGGTTCTGCTTCCTCCAACAAAGGGTTGCTTGTTCTTTTGGCAGTCAGTCTCTGAGATACTCGGTTCCCTTCTCCGAAGCCACAGTTCAAAGGCATCAACTCTTCTTTGGTCTTCCTGATTGACTTTCCAACTTTCAGATGGCATAGGAAGTCATTGAAAAAATATCATGGCTTGGACCAGGTAGTCCTTAAACTTACACCCCCACTCTTTAGCATCTTGGAGGGGTCTGTGACAGTAGATTTCCCTAATTCAACAAGCCTTTTAATCTCTTGACTGTGGTTACCATGGGTGTAGATTGTAGATCCAATAAAATAAAATCCTTGACAACGTCAATCTTTTCTCCATCTACCATGATGTTGCCTATTGACTCAGTGGCAACGATTTTCATTTTCTTGATGTTGAGATGCAAGCAACATTGAAGATTCTAGTCTTTGATCTTCTGCGACAAGTGTTTCAAGTCTTCACTTGAAGCAAAGTTCCTTGCACCAGTTAAGAAATCAAAAGATTTGGCAACAAATGTTCACGTAATCCTCTGATTGCTGTTTGCATTAATTTGCTGAACTGGTAGTGTAACGTTAGCCTAAAAGTTGGCTTCTTTTTGGCCTTTACAGTTTGCCCAAGCTGATCCCCAGCTACCTTAACTGCAGACACATGGTCTTATACATTTTCAATAGCGGTGGGACTTGGTGAGCTCTGGTGGCCTAGTGGCAAGAAGGTGTACTGCAATCCTAGAGGTGCACGGTTCAAATCCACCAGATGCTTTGCTGGAGAAGGAGGAACAATCTCCTCCTGTACCAGTTAAATCTGATTTTTTTTAAATTTTTTTTTTAGTCAGATCTGATTTGACGGTACACACACACAAAATAATAAAAAAACTAAAAAATAAAAAAGATTCCTTTTGGCTGGTCCGAGTGCAGTGGAGGCCACAACTAATTGATCACAGTCAGCTGTGGGACTAAGATGAGCAAAAGAGTGCTTCTCATACTGGGCAGCAAGACTTGAGGTGAGCAAGACTCGCAGCAGTAAGATTTGAGGGAGACTGGAACAAGACCTTGGTGAGAGCAAGACCCTTGTGATGGTGATGGAGAGACGGTGTCATCACTCTGTAAAAACTGCCAAGTTGTGGTTTGAGGCTTCTTGCATTGGTGCTGGCCACAGTTAAAGGTTTTTGCTGATGCTTGAAGGAGAAGCTGACTTAAAACTCCTTGAAAGCAAACCTTCATGATGATTTGATTTTGACTGCTGAATTGAAACCAGAGCCTGGACTAATTGAGGAATTGTGCCTTGGGACTGTTGGGCTAAAACTTAGGGGAGGGGGGAAGATTGGAGGAAGCCTCACCAACAACCTGTATCATGCAGATGACACAACTTTACTTGCTGAAAGTGAGGAGAACCTCAAATGTTTGCTTCAAGAGATTAAAGACCACAGCCTTTGATATGGATTACATTTCAAAATCAAGAAGAAAAAACCCCTCAACATTGAGCTGATAGGCAACATCATGATAGATGGAGAAAAACTGAGTTGCCAGTGATTTCATCTTACTTGGATCCACAATCAACACCCTTGACACTAGCAAGCAGGAAATCAGTAAGACATAGTATATTGGGAAAATGTGCTGTCAGGGACCACTCCAATGTACTGAGGAGCAATAATATCAGTTTAAGGCCTAAGGCGTACCTGATTTAGCCATGAGAGTCAGCAAAAGAGAGGAAGACTGTCAATGAGATGGACTCACACAGTGACTGCAGCAATGGGCTCAAGTGTGTCAGAGATGCTGAGGACAGCCCAGGATAGGACAGGGTTCAGACCTGTTGTTCTTAGCATCACTAGAAGTCATATTTGATGGGATATAACAGCGACAAAAACTATCTATGGGGGCTGCAGAGAACCTCAAAGAAACAATTTTTTAAATTTCAATTTACATGGTTTTAAATTTTTTCTGAATTATCATTCATTCTTAAATTTTCTTTTATTCTACTGAAAATTTGTGTGCTGTTGAGCAAAAATTGACCCACAGCTAACCTTCCAGTGGGTTTTCAGAGACAGTAAATCGACTGCACATGAGACAGTAAATTGCCCATCTTTCTATAGTGTGACAGCTGGTGGATCTGAATTGCTTGCCTTTAGGTTGGCAGAGCCATCAGCAACCAAAAAAATTTTTCATTTAACCAACTTTCAGTGTGCACTCTGTGACCTTACTTACATCCACGATGTTGTACAGCCATCGCCACAATCTAGTTGCCTACATTTTTCAATCACCCAGGAGAAACTCAGTACTACGTACTTCAGTGCCTTCCAATCTCCTTCCGTAGCTCATGGTAACCACTAACAAACTTGGCTGCTATTTTTCTTACTTTTTTATTAAAAATAAAGAAATGC
>NW_006400046.1:559499-562271 GCF_000299155.1 Elephantulus edwardii | reverse complement strand
GAAATCAAAAGATGTGTTACATCTAGCAAAATCTATTGTCAAAACCCCTTCAAAATGCTAAAGAGTAAGGATGTCAGTTTAATGACTAAGAGGCACCTAATTCAAGCCATAGTCTTTTCATTTACTTGCTATGCCTCCGAAAGTTGGACAATGAATAAGGATGACAGAAGAATCAATTCCTTTAAGCTGTGATGACAGAGAAGAGTACTGACTTCTGCTTGTTATACCAAAAGAACAAACAAATATATTTTGGAGAAAGTACAACCAGATTGCTTGTTAGGTGCAAGGAGGGTGAAACTTCCTCTTGCGTGTTTTGGGCATTTTGCTAGAAGGGACCAGTTTTTGGAAAAGACATGATGGTGGGAAAGGTGGAGGGTTAGTGACAGAGAGAAAGAACTTCAACAAAATGTATTGGTACAGTGACTGTAACAATGGGCTCCATATATATCCGAGATAGAGGGTGGCACTGAATGGGGCAGAGTTCAGATCTGCTGTTGATAGGGTCCCTGTGAATTGTAGTCAACTCAACGACATCTAACAATAACAATAACAACAACAAAGGTGGGAGGGTGGGGTAAGGGGAAGTCATTGGTTAGGGGGCTCGGAATCTCTCTTTATGATGAAAGTGTTATTTGAAAAAAGCGATAAAGGTTGTATAACATGATGTTGTTGTACACTGTCAAGTCAGAACTGACCCATAGCTGACCCTCCAGTGGGTTTTCAGAGGCAGTTAATTACATGGGAGGAGACTACCCATCCTTCTCTGCAGAGCAGCTCGTGGATTCCAACCATGTGTTCATGGGATTGCAGTGCCGCTTCTTGCCACTAGGCCACCAGAGGTCATAATCAACATCACTGAAAGGTACATATAAACATTGTTGGATTGGCACACGTTTCATGATATACATTTTTAACACAGTATTTTTAAAACCAACTGGCTGAAGAAAAAAAAATGTGTCTGTCCATGTGACTGAAATGTTCAAAGTATTTGTCTTCAGACACAGCTGGGTCCAGGGGCTCAGACAAAGGAAACTGCCCCTTTCACCTAAGCTTTCCTTTCAGGAACTTCTCTCCTGTGGGGATAAAAGGGCCTCAGCTACCTCTGCCTTCCATCTTACCAGCAGGAAACCCCAAAGGAAAATGAGAGAGCCTCTTTGCCCCAATCACGAGTGAAAATCCCATGTTACTTCTCATTGGGTAGTCTGGGATTATATTGGACAGTCTGGGGTCACCTGTCATTTGGACTCCAATCACCTATGAAGTCTAGGTCACTTGACCACCCCTGGTGTGGAGCTGGCCCCTCCAGATCTCAAGGGATAAAGGATGGAAGAAATGATGATTGATTCAACAAACATTGATTGGGCGCCTACTGTGTGCCTGGTCTGGTTCTAGGTGCTGAACAGACTCTGCCCTCGTGTAATGGCATGGATTATAACAATACTGGGAAGTGATATTTGCTAAAGTCAAGCACTAAGAAGTGAGGGATAGGGGTGACTGAAGGAAGGAGTGTGATTTTAAATAGGGGAGTGGTCAGGGAAGGTTTCAGAGAGGAGATGAAGGCTGAACAAAGACTTCAAGTCGATGAAGATGGGAGACTAACCAGGAAAGACATTTCAGGCAGAGGGACCAACCTAAGCAGAGGCCCTAAGGATGAACACCCGTTGCCAATTTGGAGAAAGTGGGTGCTGGAGTGTGGTGAGAGGGGGTGAAGCCAGTGGGTAAGGGGCAGATTTTTATGGTGGTTTGTGGGCAGCAGGAAGGCTTGGGTTTGGTTGTTCAACGAGGGAGGGAACCACAGAGGGTTCTGAGGAGTGACACTATGTGACTCAGAACAGACAGTTGGACAAATAAAGGAGCCATAGAGATTTAGATGTGACCTTACTATAGAGACTTGGATGCAAACTGGTCCTCCCTAAACCCAGCCGAGTCCCATCCCTCCAGCCTGCCAGCCACCATCCCCTCCCCCACTGTCCCTGCTATTCAGTCTGTTGTATTTTCCCACAGCAAGTGGGGCATGGGGCAGGAAGAACCAGTCCACCAGGGTTCCCTCCTCAGGAGGCAAGGACCCCACCCACCCCGGTGCCCACTGGGCAGGACTATTGGGAATGTTTGCTTTTGTTCACCTTAGATTAGCGGGGCAGGTGTGGCTGGGGCCCCAGGAGGCCACCACCAATAGAGAGAGTATGGACCAGAGAATGCTGCAGAGCCAGGAACACAAGGGAAGGAACAGAGGTTGCCTGGACCTTGACGCCCCTGCCTTGCAAGGACTCCTACTACAGCTCAACGCTGAAGGAGGGACAGGGTTGTTTTATGGGATTTGTGGTCAGGCTTGGCCAGAGCTGTTGATAGAAGTGCTGATAAGGACCCTCGAGGGCTGGACCTCAGCCCTGAGAGAGTTGGGTAACATCCTGTTTTATGGTGGTTTTTTTTTCTCTTTTGCAGCTCTGCCCAGGCTCAGAGGCTTGTGTTTCAGAAGGGGAGGGGGAGCCAACTACCCACTGCAACAGAAACAAAGCTTTCACCCCTCACTCTTGGCGCACAGCAACGGGAGATGCTTATGCAAAAGCCAACCCACCTCACCAGGGAGGCAAAGGGGAATGAGAACTAATACATACGTAATAAACACTGATTAAGATGAGTGAAGGGGAAAGCAATGTTGACTAAGTGGATGGCTGGACCCTCTGAACAATCCACAGTGTAATTAATGTTATAAAACAAAATGTGTATATGAGTGATTGCTTTAAACGTCAATATGCCGGGGCGAGCTGTCGC
>NW_006400046.1:537803-558684 GCF_000299155.1 Elephantulus edwardii | reverse complement strand
AAAAAAAAATAAAATTAGGAAATGTGTGTGTCAAAAAAAAAAAAGTCAATATGCTTTGTAGCTTTTCAAAGATGGTGCTAAAGGCAAAGAACAAAGCCCCTGCCCCTCCCAAAACAAAGCCAAGATGTTAAAGGCCAAGAATTCAGTCCTGAAGGGCATCCACAGCCACACACACACACACAGAGAAGATCCACATGTTGTTCACCTTTCAATGGCCTAAGAAGCTGAGACTCCTAAGGCAGCCCAAGTACCCCCAGGAGAAACAAGCTGAGTCAGCCATGAAGAAGACAGAAGATAACAACACACTTGTCTTCCTTGTGGATGTCAAGGCCAACAAGCACCAGATCAAACAAGCTGGAAAGAAGCTCTATGACACTGATGTGGCCAAGGTCAACGCTTTGATTAGGCCTGATGGAGAGAAGAAGGCCTATGTTCGACTTGCTCCTGACTATGATGCTTTGGATGTTGTCAAAAAAGTTGGGATCATCTAAACTGAGAATCCAGCTGGCTAATTCTCACTAAAACAGAAAAGTCAATATGCTTTATAAACTTTCACTCAAATCACAATTTTAAAAAAACTCACAAAAACCCCAACAACACAAAAAGGAAGGGAGAACCCCACAAATAAATCTTAAATCCTGTCTCACACTGTATACAAGAATTAACTCAAGGCAAAGTCAGGTGGCCTATTGGCAAAAAGCTGTACTACAGTCCCAGAGGTGCATGGTTTGAATCTGCTGGAGAAAGAGGGACAATCTTCTCCTGTACCAGTCAGATCCGATTTGACGGTACACACACACACACACACACACTTCTAAAAAAGGAATTAACTCAAAATGCATCATTGTGATGTAGAGGGTCTGTTGTTCAAAATGGCTTTCCCAGGGAGCGTGGAGGAAGGTGTCTAACCTCATGGGAATTGGTTTTGTATTGCTGGTCCTCTTGATGGGGACATTGTCCCTTGTGGAATTAGTAGAGTTCAGATACGGCTGCCCCCACACTGCCCTTGTTCTTTTTACAATTAGGGACTTAAACCGAAAGCTAATTTCTAAGAGGAAGCAGGAGAGAAAATTCTTCTCAGCCTTGGGTTGAGACAAGATTTCTTTAAAATGTTGGTAAAAACACTCTCCACAGAAGACAAACCAAATTTAAGAAATCAGAGCCCACCAAACAGAGTACTTTTGCTCTTCAAAAGACACCATTTGCCCTACAACCAGGAGAGAATAAAACAGATAAGTGGGACCATCTAATAATTAAATCCCTATGCACTTCAAAAACCTTCTCCAACAGGGTAAAAAGGAAACCCACAGACCAGGTAAAAACATTTGGCAATGATATATCTGATAAGGGATTTATATCTAAAGTTTATAGAATACTCCAGCACCTCAACAAGAAAAAGGTAAATAACCCAATCACAAAATGGGCACAGGATATGAATAGACACTTCACCAAGAAAGGCATTCAGTTGGTAAACAAACACATGAAGAAATATTCAAAATTCCAAGCTATCAAGAGAGATGCAAATCAAAGCAAGTATGAGATTATAACTCACCACAGTAACTGCACATCCTGAGTGAATCTAGAGGAAATTATGCTAAGTGGCATAAGTCAGTAGCAAAAGGATAATTACGCTATGTTGTTGTTGTTATGTGTTGTGGAGTCCAAGGAATAGCCTCTCCTAGGAACAAGTCTGAAATACGAGATGAAGCTTCAACATCTTTGCCTCCAAAGAGTCCATCCTTTTTTATATACAGTGGGAGAGTAAAAATTAATAAATACATAAGTTGGGTGAAGGGAAAGACAATATGCAGTAAGAAGCTGATCAGGGCGAGCTCTGGGGACTAGTGGCAAGAAGCTGCACTGCAATCCCAGAGGTGTGCAGTTTGAATCCACTAGATTCTCTGCTGAAGAAGGAGGGACAATCTCCTCCTGTACTAGTCAGATCTGAGTTGACAGTACACACACAAAAACTATTTTTTTTAAAAAAAGAAGCTGATCAGGCATTGTATTTAATTACATTAATTATTATTAATATTTAAAACAAAATGCAACAATCGAAGACCTGTACACCAATGTTCGTAGCAGAGCTATTCTCACCATTGCAAGAACATGGAAGCAGCCCAAATACCCAAGTGCAATCAAATGTATTGAGAAATTATGGTACATTCATATGATGGAATACTACACAGCACACAGGAGAAATGATTTTGTAAATCACTGTCTAACTTGGGAGGGACTGGAGAGCATTATGCTAAATGAACTAACTCAGTCCCATAAGGACAGATTCCATGTAAGACCATTGTTATAGAAATAGATAACTAGTAAAACGTGTATGAGCATCAAAGGGGGGAAGTGGGGGAGCAGAGGGGTGGGAAGGGGTGGGGACATAATCATAAGGTCACACAATTGATGGGTGGATTAAGGAAATGGAAAAGATCCGGAGTGAAAAACAATCTGTGAGAATTTTGTAAGCAAACCAGTATAAAATAAAAAGTTTATCTTTTAAAAAATGCATTTGAATGAAAAAAACAATACCAACTGTACATTTTGATGCTAATGAAAAAAGGCAAAGAAAGATACCATCAGGAAAAATAAAAAGGCAAAAATCACAGACTAGGAGAAAACATTTGCCGATAATCTATCTGATGAAGAACTTGTATCCAGACTGCATGGAGAACTCACAAGACTCATGTTAAGACGGGGAGCGGCCAGAAAGGCGGCCGCCCCCTCGCCCGTCACGCACCGCACGTTCGTGGGGAGCCTGGTGCTAAACCATTCATAGACAACCTGCTTTCTGGGCCGGGGTTTTGTAAGTATCAGAGCAGCTCCCTCGCTGCGATCTATTGAAAGTCAGCCCTCGACACAAGGGTTTGTTTAAAAAGGAAGAAAAAAAAAGACTCTATATTAAGGAAGAAAATTTAATTTTAAAAATGAGCAAAAGATTTTGAGCAGATGTATCACTAAAGAGCGTCTATGGACAACAGATAAATCCAGGAAATGACGCTTAGCATCACCAGTTGTTGGAGAAACGCATGTTAAAGCCACCAGGTTCCACTGCTGCGGCCGGACATCGGGTGCTGTGAAGTTCGTCGCAGCACGTAGAGCAAGCCCACACACCACAGAACGGAACACTGGTCAGTCTGTCCACCCTCCCAGTGGTTGCTATGTTTGAGCCCGGTGTGGCAGTTCCTATGTTAAACCGCCTCAGCTTTCTCTCTTCCTCTTTTTCACTGACTTTTTACTTCTTAGCACAGTGTCCTCTCCAAAAATAAGCCCCTCCTGATAACATGCCCGAAGGATGTGAGACAAAATCTTTCCATATTCGCCTTTAAGGAACATTTGGTTGTTTTTCCATCCTAGATTTCTTCCTTCTTATGGAAGCCCACAACATTTTTAATGTTCTCCAACATTGTCGTTTGAATCTACTAGTTCTTTTTATTTGGACCCACAATCAGTACCCATGGAATCGGCAGTTAAGAAATCAAAAGACGGGGAGCTCTGATGGCCTAGTGGTAAGGAGCTGCAACTACAATCCCAGAGGTGCACGGTTCAAATCCACCAGATGCTCTGCTGGGGAAGGAGGGACAATCTCCTCCTGTACCAGTCACATCTGATTTGACGGTACACTCACACAAAAATAATAATAAAAAAAAAATAAAATAAAAAGAAATCAAAAGACATGTTCCATTGGGAAAGGTCTGCTGTCAAAGATCTTGCCAGGATGCTAAAGAGCAATATTATCAGTTTAAAGACTAAGGTGTGCCTGACTCTCAAGTCATGGCACTTTCAGTTGTTCCTCATGCATCTGAAAGTTGGACAGTGAGTGAGAATGACAGAAGAGGAATCAATGCCTTTGAATTGTGTTGGAAAAAAAGTACTGGATTATCACAAACTTCCAAGAGAAAAAACAAATCTGTCTTGAAGAAAGTGCACCCAGGGTGCTCCCTAGAGGAGAAAATGGTAACATTTCATCTCACGTACTCTGGACATGTTGTCAAGAGAGGCCAGTTCTTAGGAAAAAAGACATTATGCTGGAGAAAGTAGAGTATCAGAGAAAGAGAAGAATGTCCTCAACAAGATGGACTGATACAGTGACTGTAACAGTGGATTCCAGTGTATCAGAGATGGAGGTGCAGGATAGGTTCAGAGCTGTGTTCATAGTTTTTCTTTGAGTCTTAGTCAACTCGACATAACCACGTGACAACAATACTTCCCTGACTTTACTTGTTCTTTGTCCAGTTTACATACCCATATGTTGTTGTTAGGTGCCGTTGGGTTGAGGACAACCCGTAGCAATCCTATGAAAAACACATCTGAACCCTGTCCTAGGTTATGCCAATCACACCTCCGGGCACGTTAGAGTGCATTATGTCTTCCTCTCTTTCACTGACCCTCAAAGGAATAAATAGCCTCTTCTAGCAACATGCTTGAAGTATATGAGACGAAGCTTCAACATATTTGCCTCCAAGGAGCACTCTGGCTGCACCATCTCCAAGACATAGGGTTTGTTTTTTGGCCGTCCGTAGGATATTCAGCACTCTTCTCCAACACCACAGTTTAAAGGCATCAATTCTTCTGTCATCCTTATTCATTGTCCAGCTCTCAGATGCACAGCAAGTGATTGGAAAGACCATGGCCTGAATCAGATGCATATGGGGTATTTGAAAATAGCAAACTTTAGTCCTCAAAGTGATAGCCTTGCTTATGAATATTTTAAAGAAGTTCTTTGCATCAGATTTGTCCAATGCAATACATAACTTGGTTTTTTGATGGTTAACTGTTTTCATGGGCTTAAACCACGTGTGACCTAATCTTCAAAGTGACATAGTGACATCTTTGCTTTTTAACACTTTAGAGAGATATTGGGTTGTTCCCGCCCAGCATATTTCAAGATGTTAAATCCTTACAAGGCTGTAAATCTTTACAGAATGGACTGTCCCATCTTTCCTCCAGTGTAGAAGCTGGTTGGCCTCTATGCTGGTTGACCTTGTAATTAGCAGTAGAGAACTTGACCAGGACTCAGAAGACACCACGACACACACTAATTAAAATCACTAAGATCAAAGACCAACAGTATCAAGAGTTGATGAGTGTGAGGAGGAATTGGAACGCTCAGACACTCCTGGTAGAAATGTAAAATAGTATAAACACTTCAGAAAACAATTCGTTTCTTAAGCATATGCTTACCAGGTGATTCAGGGTTGAAAACTTATGTCCTTGAGTCAGTCATAAAAAGACAATTATAAGACTACTGTTATAAAAATTTAGGAAGCTCTGGGGGCCTAGTGGCAATGAGTTAACGCTGTCATTCCAAAAGCACTGGTTTCAGTTCAGCAGTCAACTTTTCTTTCCAACCTCCTGCCAGAACAGCAAAACCTTTAACTGTGGTCTTTCAGGGTTCTCTGGTTATACCTTGCCACAGTTTCTCCACTGCAGTGCTACTGTCTCTTCACCACCGTTACCAGAATCTTGCCACCAGGCAGTCTCTCTCATCAGGGTCTTACTCTCACCAAAGGTCTCACTCCAGTGACCCTCAAGTCTTGCTGTTCAGTGTGGGAAACTCTCTCTTTCTCTCTCTCTCTCTTTCTCTCTTCCTAGTCCTACAGCTGTAGATGATTTGCAAGGCCATGTTTCCACAGTTAAGGTAGCTGAAGACTAGAGGGAAGTAACATAATGTCTAGAAAAGCCAACTTTTTTTTTGAAAAGCCAACTTTTAAGTTAGCATCATAAAGCGAAACCTGAACAATCAAAAAGAAAGACCAAGGGGAGCTCTGGTGGCCTAGTGGCAAGAAGCTGCACTGCAATCCCAGAGGAACATGGCTTGAATCCACCAGACGCTCTGCCGGAGAAGGAGGCGCAATATCCTCCTGTACCAGTCAGATCTGATTTAACGGTACACGCACACAAAATAAAATAAAAAAGAAAAAGAAAGACCAAAGAATTAGTGACTTTGAGTTGTGGTGTTGGGGAAGAGTATTAAACAGACCATGAACTGCCAAAAAAAGCCAACAAATCTGCCTGGGAGGAGGTGTGGCCAGAGCAGCCTTTGAAGGCAAAGATGGTAAGACTTGAGCTCACATGTTTTAAGCCTGTTATCCGAAAGTAGTGTTGCTGTTGTTAGGCGCCAACAAGTTGAGTCTGACTCACAGAGACCCTATGAACAACAGCTGAGCTCTGTCCTATGCTGTGTCATCCTCATAATTTCTGATATTTTTGAGCCCATTGCAGCAGCCGCTGTGCCAGTCCTTCTGCTTGAGGGTCCTCCAATCTTTCACTGTCCCTCCACCCTTCCAAGGATGATGTCCTTCTCCAAGGAATGACTTTCCTAACCGTATGCACAAAGTATATGAGGTCAAGCTTTATCATCTTCGCCTCCAAGGAGCACTTTGGCTGTACTTTCTCCAAAACATAGCTGTTTGCTTTTGGGGTTTTGTTTGTTTTTTTTTTTGGCAGTCCATAGGATATCGAGTACTCTTCTCTAGCACCACAACTCAAAGGTATAAATTCATTGTCCATCATCCTTATTCATAGTCTAGCTCTCATATCGATAGCAAGTGACTGACAAGACCATGCCCTGAATCAGCCTTACCAAACTGATATTGTTGCTCTTTAATAATTTGGAAAGATCCCTGACTGCAGGCTCTCCCAATGCAGGGCTTCTCCTGATCTCTCTCCCGACTGCTGGTATCAAGTGTATTGATTGTGGATCCAAGAATTATGAAGTTGTGGGCAGTTTCAACCTTTTTTCCATCTACCATGATGTTGAGATGCAATCCATATTGAAGGCTGCAGTCTTTGGTCTTCTGCAATAAACATTTCAAGCCTTCCTCACTTTTAGCAAGTAAGCTTGTGCTATCTGCATAACCCTGATGCGGGAGGTACTGATGCTTGGGAAAAGATATCATGCTTGAAAAAGGAAGAGGGGTAGCCAAGGAGAGGAAGATTCTCAGTAAGATGGGCTAATTGGGACAGTGATGGGGACCATGGAGCGGAGATTGTGAGGATGACACAGGATGGGGCAAGGTTTCCTCCTGTTGTCCACGGGACAGCTATGAGTTGTGGCCAACTCAAGGACACCTAACAACCAGCACAACACCAGGGATGAACCTCAAGAATGTAATATTTAGTGAAAGTAAAAAAATAAAGTGCTGAAGAGCAATGATGTCAGTCTGGAGACTAAGGTGCGCCTGATACACTCCATGGTCTTTGCAATCACTTGCTATGCATCAGAGAGCTGGACAATGACTAGGGAGGATAGAAGGAGAGTTGATGCCTTTGAGCTGTGGTGTTGGAGAAGAGTATTGAATATATCATGGACTGCGAAGAAAACCAACAGGTTCACCCTGAAGAGGGTGAAGCCAGGCTTCTGAAGCTTCATCTGACATACTTTGGATATGTTGCAAGGAGGAACTAGTCCTTGGAGAAGGACGTCACACTTGGGAGGGTGGAGGGACAGCGCAGGAAAGGAAGGTCCTCTGTGAGATGGATTGATTCAGTGACTGGGGAACTGGGGGTAGGTGTGTCAGAGATGGTGAGATTGTCACAGGATAGGTCAGAGTTTGTGGCTGTTGTACACAGGGTCGCTATGACTCACAAGCGACTCGACGGCACATAACAACAACAGCAAAATACAAAACACCCCATGTTCATTATTACATTTATGTGAGATTTCTAGAAAAGGCAAAGTGATAGAGGCAGAGCAGTGATTACCTGAGACTGAGGTGGGATCTGGGGGAGGCTGCAAAGAGGATCAAATGAGTTTTTGGGGGAGATGGAAATGGTCTCAAATCCTGCATTGTGTTGATGGCTGCACAACTTGGAAACTTTCCTGAGAATCTCCAACTGCACCCTTACTGTGAGTGAGTTAGTTGTATGGTACATAAATTACATCAGAGTAAAGCTGTAAAAGAAAATGTTTCCGTGAAGTCTGCAAAGCAGATGGGATGGTGGCTGTTCTGCTACTGAATCCATGGGTGTTTGTTCTGGGCACTGGGGACACCTCAGGAAATAGCACAGACAAGTCCTTGCACTTGGGGTCTGAGAGCCTTGTAGGCAGCACGATCAAGAAACAGAACCTGGAGAGTGCTGGATGGTCAAGAGAGGTAAGAAAGATACAGTGGGGAAGAGGAGGAACTCTGTTGGCCTAGTGGTGAGAAACTGTGCTGAAATCCTAAGGGCACGTGGTTCAAATCCGCCAGCTGTTCCCTGGGAGAAAGATGGGCAATCTCAGAGCTCTGGTGGCCCAGTGGCAAGAAGCTGCATTGCAATCCCAGAGGTACGTGGTTTGAAGCCACCAGATGGTCTGCTGGAGAAGGGACAATCTCCTCCTTTACCAATCAGATCTGATCTGACAGTACAGATATAAAAAATAATAATGAAATTTAAAAAAAAATGGGCAATCTCCTGTGTGATTAAAATGCCTCGGAAAATCTGCTAGAGTGTCAGCTATGTTTGTTCCGACTCGAAGGTACACAACAACAAGGAAAGAGTAGAGCACAGTTTTAAATGTTTGAGTAAAGGCCTGGAGGAGGTGAGGAGGGAGCTTGTGGAACCCTGGGGAGGAGAACTGGCAGAGGGATAGCAGGTGTGAAGGCCCTGAGGTAGTGATTACATGAAACGCAATATGAATGAAGGGTCGTGTGAAACACACTGTATAGGAACTTTGTAAGCAAACCAATATAAAATAAAAATTTATTTCTCTTAAAAAAGGTCCTGTGGTAGGAATATTCTGGGAGCTGAAGGGGACCATTGGGGCAGAGTGGAATGAACCATGGGCACAGTGAGGGGGAGATGAGGGCAGAGAGGTGACGGGGCAAGATGTGCAGGGCCTTTGGACCATGGGGAGGACTTTGTCTTTTATTCCATGGGGAGCCATGGAGGGTTCCGAGCAGAGGGATGTGTGACTGACTCAGGTCTGAGGATGGCAGAATAGAGCTAGAAGTAGGAAGCTGAGAGACCAGAGAGATATGAACGGCACTGGTCAGGTGAGCCTTGATGGGACTGGGCCAGGTGGGCTATTGGAACGGGTGACAGGTGAAGAGATTCTGAGCAGACTTTGGAAATACAGAGCTTGGTATGCTATGGGTGATAGAATTAAGCAGGGGAGAGGAAGGAATTAGGCATAGACAGAGAGACAAAAACAGAGACTAAATCTACAACCAGGAGAAGATAAAATGGGGCCTTCTAAGAATCAAATCCCTATGCACATACAAAAATTTCTCTAGCAGGGTAAAAAGGGAAGCCACAGACTGGGAAAAACTATTTTGGTAATGACATATCAGATAAAGGAGTTGTATCTAGAATTTATAAAACACCCGAGCACCACAGCAAGATAAAGGTAAACAACCCAATTGAAAAATGGGCACAGGATATGAACAGACACTTCACCAAAGAAAACATTCAGATGGCCAACAAGCACATGAGGAAATGTTCAAAATCCCTAGCTCTAAGAGAGATGCAAATCAAAACAACTGTGAGATATCATCTCATCCCAGCCAGAATAGCAAAATTTAACAGAGCAGCAAGCAACAAATGCTGGCGAGGTTATGGAGAAACTGGAACCCTGATTCACTGTTGGTGGGAGTGTAAAATGGTGCAACCATTGTGGAAAATAGTGTAACCCTTTCTCAAAAAGTTGCAAATAGAGATACCATTTAACCCAGCAATTCCACTACTGGGAATATATCCTAAAGAGACCATAACCAACATCCAAGCAGATATATGCACACCCATGTTTATTGAGGCTTTGTTCACAATAGCAACAAGTTGGAAACAACCTAAGTGCCCATCAACAAACGAGTGGATAGAGAAGTTGTAGTATATTCACACAATGGAATACCATGCTGCATTGGAAAACAAGGAACTCATGCAATATTATTCAAAATGGGGGACCCTGGAGGACATTATGCTGAGTGAAATATCTCAGTCAGGACAAATACAGCATGGTGCCACTGTTATAGAATGGGACTGACATCAGGGTTGGGGTTAGACTGAGAAAAGCTGAATAAATTATGTATACTGCATTAAAACAGATGAGGGAGAGAACAATTTAAAAGGGATATATGATAGGGTATTATGGTTATCATAAGAGTCTAGAACTAAGGTTGCATAGTAGAGTGTACTTGGGGCGGTAGGAAGGGTGCGAGGGGATTGTATACCAATGAAAGAATTTTTCTTTTACTTTTCAAAGAGAGGCGTGAACTGGGGGGTAGGGCTGCGCAGGGAGAAAAGTGCAACAATGAATGAATGGAAATCCAAATTCTCTGTAAGTGTTCATTAAAATTAATAGAATAAAATTTAAAAAAAACAAACAAACAGAGATTAAGAGAGAGAGAAAACATTGCCATTGAGTCAGAACTGACTCCTAGTTGACCCTTCAGCACGGTTTTCCAAAGCTATAAATAGCACAGGGGGGAGACTGCCCATGGCTTTTCTGTGAATCCACGGGTGGGTTTGAACCGACAAAGAGGCACCGCCTTTGGCTCAGCTGTGCAACTCCCTGCGGACGGCTCCAGATGGAAACAGTCTGAGGGACAGAGACATAAACGAGAGACAGAAAGATGGCCAGGGACAGAGAGAGAGAGACAAAAAGCCAGGAACAGTGGCAGAGAGGGGACAGATGTCTCCGGATTTGATCTGAGGGCCTGGGAGCAGAGCAGAGAGAGGGAAGCTCCGCAGGATGGAGGCGGAAGGCTTAGCCACCCACACCCAGGTCCCTGGGCTCTCATCCTCCAGCTGAAGCTGTTCCCCATGTGAGAACTCTGGAGGGGGTCACCCTCGGGAGCCAAGGGTTCTTAAAGCCAGATCCCCCACACATCCTCAGACCTGGCCTCCAGATACCCTCCGGACTTCTCTTGGAGTTGTTTGCTGAGTTCTCTCCCTTGGGGAATCTAGCCCATGTGCTTCTGATTCCTTTGTCCTGAACGCATATGGTTGGAGCAGCCCGAGGCCTTATGTGGAAGGATCCCGAGGCTGAGGGGTGGGGGCACATTCCTCCAGGGGTTCAGGGCTGTGTCCATATCCAGAGGCAGGGAGACATCCTCCCAGGCCAGCCAGACCAGCTGCCACCCCACACAGGCTTTGGGGATCGGCTGCCCTCAGCCTCCCGCAGCCGTGGGACAACTGCAGGGCCCAGCCTGGACCTCCCACACGCTTCCTCCTGGCAGCCAGGACCGTGGGACTCGGCCTCCCCTGCCCTCTCCCGCCCTGCTGCTTCCGTGGACTCCTCCCCAGTGTCCATAGCAGCCCTCCTTTCCCTTTGGAAAATAGGAGCCCCCAGTGGCCCTGGCAGGGCCTGTGTGTCGGTGGCCTCTGATCCTCACTGCCACCTCCTGCCCTTCAGCCCTGTGTGCTCCTCTCCTCACCATGTGGGCACCTCATGCCCCTGCTGCCCCTCCACCACCAAGGCCACAGAGGAATGTCTTTTATTTCCTTGTTTTTTATTGTGGACAGACCCCACAGAGCCTGCTCCCGGCCCGGGGCAGCAATGACCAATTCTTAGAAACCAGTGCTTTCTGAGTGCAATTCTGTGTTCATGAACTAGCTCAGGACCAATGAAGGATAAATAAGTGTTCCCATTTAACAGATGGGAAGACTGGAACACAAAGGGGACATTGCTTGCCCCAGGTCACAGCACCAGAGCAGCCAGGACTCTACCTGGGACCATCCTCATGCACCACTTCCTGTGAGGGCATGAGAACAGATCCTGGACCTCAGAGCCGTTGACCCAGAAGAGAGAGACAGGAAACCATGAACGGGCAAGAACATATCATTCACTGATAAGGCGATGGAAAACACAGAGGAGGGTGGTGGAGAAATGGGGGGCTTGTGTCAGGGGTGCCAAGGCCACCCTAAGCTCCAGGATTTCACTAGAAGAGCTCATAGAACTTAGAAGAGCTGTTTGTCATGGCTTGAATTGTGCCCCACAAGATACATGTATAAAATGAAGTACTGTAAAAGCTATGTAATGATCCTCTGAGATCTAGTAAAGGAATAGTTATAGAACAAAGGGTGAACTGCAACACTCCTTAATCCCATCACAGGCCTAATCAGATGTAACGGGAGTTTCCTAGGATGTGGCTGGAAATATTCATTCTCTCTCTAGAGACAAAAGGGAATGAAAACCAGCCAAGGGCTTGGAGGTGCCCAGTTCCACCAAGAAGCAGTTGACAGGAGTGGAGTGTGCTTTTCTGGAGCCAGACATCTGCATGACAAAGCTCCTTGGCACCAGGGAAGGTCAGAACTCCTTGGAGGTCTGCAGACAACGCGTGGTCTACAGACACTGGAGGAAACAAAGGCTTTCTTCTACAACCAACAGAGAGCAGGCTTTCCCCTGGAGCAGGAATCCTGCGTTCGGTCTTTTAGCCTCCAAGGGATCTCTCTGGTGGCCTAATGGTAAGAAACTGCAGTGCAGTCCTGAAGGCATGTGGTTCAAATCCACCAGCCGTTCCACATCGGATGAGCAATCAATCTCCTCCCATGCGATTAACTGCCTCTGAAAACCCACTGGAGGGTCAAATATGGGTTGGTTCTGACTCAATGGTACACACAACAAATTGTAAGAGTGCAAAACAACCTAAATGCCCAACAACAAACGAATGGGTAGAGAAGCTGTGGTATATTCGCACAATGGAATATTATGCTGCATTGAAAAACAAGGAACTCATGCAATATTATTCAAAATGGGTGACCCTGGAGGACATTATGCTGAGTGAGGTATCTCAGTCACAAAGGGACAAATGCTATATGGTGCCACTGTTGTAGAATGAGGCTGACATCGGGATGGGGGTAAGACTGAGAAAAACTGGATGAAATATGTTTACGGCATTAAAGTCTTTGGGGGAGAGAATATTTTAAAAGTATTATATTTTGGGGAGGGGGAGGGGTTTGTGCGGGGAGAAGGGTGCAACAATGAATGAATGGAATTCCAAAATCTCTGTAGATGTTCATTGAAATGAAAAATAAACAAACTAATTTTTAAAAAGTATTATATTTTAGGGCATTATATTTATCGTAAGAGTACGGAATGAGGGTTGCAGAGTAGATTATATTTGGGGTTGGGGGATGTGGGGGGGGATTGTGTACCAATGAGGGAGTTTTTCTTTTGCTTTTGAAGGAGAGGAGCAAACAGGGGGTGGGGGAAGGGTGCAACAATGAATGAATGGAATTCCAAAATCTCTGTAGATGTTCATTGAAATAAAAAATAAATAATTTTTTTTAAAAATCATGTCTTCACTGCAATCCCAGAGGTGCACGGTTCAAATCCACCAGATGCTCTGCTGGAGAAAGAGGGGCAATCTCCTCCTGTTTCAGTCAGATCTGATTTGATGGTACACACAAAAACTATAATAAAATAAATTTTTTAAAAAAAATCATGTCTTGTTTATCTATTTCTGCTCACAAAGATAGCGTGATCAGATACAACACTTCAATATTCATCATACTGTTGTGTGGAGTCAGAACCGACTCATAGCTGACCCTCTAGTAGGTTTTCAGAAGTAAATTGCATGGAAGGACATTGCCCAGTTTTCTCCCTCGGAGCAGCTGTTGCATTCAAACTGCTTTCCTTTGGGTTGGCAATGCCATTCCTTGCCATTAAGCCTTTGAACTGTGATGCTGGAGAAGAGTATTGAACATACCATGGACTGTCAAGAGAACTGACAGGTCTATCCTGGAGAGGGTGAAACCAAGCTCCTTCTTGGGGGCAATGATATTGAGACTCCATCTCAGATACTTTGGACATGTAGTCAGAAGGGACCAGTCTTTGGAGAAAGTTATCATGCTTGGTAGGGTGGAGGGACAGCACAGGGGAAGATGAAATACTTTGACACAGTAACTGGTACAATGACGGTAGGTGTGTCAGAGACTGGCTCAGGATAGAGCAGGGTTCAGAACTACTGTGTCATATTGCTATGAGTCAGAGTTGACTACACAAAACAACAACAACAAGCATTTATACTCACATTTATAGTATATTAAAGTGAATGGATCCAAGGGGAGCTCTGGTGGCCTAGTGGCAAGGAGCTGCAACTACAATCCCAGAGGCGCACGGTTCGAATCCACCAGATGCTGTGCCGGGAAAAGGAAGGACAATCTCCTCCTGTACCAGTCAGATCTGATTTGACGGTACACTCACACAAAAATAATAATAATAAACCAAAAAAAAAATAAATAAAGTGAATGGATCCAGATTCTAATTAGCAAAAGAAAAAAGTACTTAGGGTAGAGTCTCGGGGAAACCACGCACAAGCTTCTGGGTGTCCCCTGCTGATGGGGTCCAGCAGAGATGTGTAATAAATAATATATACAAGGTAATGGCAACCAGGGGAGCTGGGCTATGCCTTTAGATCCAAAGCTTGTACTGGACTCAAAGGTTATCCGACAGAAGCTAATTAAGACCAGTCTATTCTTTGGAATGTATAGGATTAGGATGACTCTTAGGTTAACTCTTCACAGCACAGAGATCCATTCAGTTATGGACTAGGAAATACATACATTTTTTTTTTAAATGTAACTCTTTTTAACTTTTTGCGGTGTGTTCCTATAAATAGGCATCACTGCTCTTGAGCACTTTGGGAGAGGTCTTTGCTGTCAGACTTTGCTGATGCAACAAGTCTCTTTATTTTTTTATTTCAGCTGCAATCAGGCAGCATGGGTGTTCTGTGGATTCAAGGAGAATGAAATCCTTCACAGCGTCAGTCTTATCTCCGTTTACCATGATACAGTCTGTTGGTCCACTGGTGAGGATTTTTGTTTTCTGGTTAGTGAGATGTAATCCATATTAAAGGCTGTGGTCTTCGATCTTCTGCAAAAAAGTGTTTCAGGTCCTCTTCACTTTCAGCAAGCAAGCATGTGTCATCTGCATAACAGGTTGTTGTTGAGACTTCCTCAAATCTTTGTTGTTGTTGTTAGGTGCCGCCAAGTTGATTACAACTCCTAGGGACCCTATGAACAGAACAGAAGCTCTAACTTCCTCACACTTCCTGACACACAAGAACCCATTGCAGCAGTCACTGTGTCAATCCACCTGGTTAAGGGTCTTCCTCTCCTTCACCGACCCTCCACCCTTCCTAGCATCATGTCCTTTTCCAAAGAATAGGCCTTCTTCGCAACATCCCCAAAGTATGTGAGGCAAAGCCTCGTCACTCTTGTCTCCAAGGAGCTCTCTGGCTGCGCCCTCTCCAAGACCTCAAATCTTTAGATCAAGTTTTTTTTAATGATTTACTCAACATACAGATTGAATAGAGAGAGATAACAGAAGGATACGGTCCTGATGATCAGTTCTCCAGATTTTAAACCATTTGGTGTTCTCTTGTGTTGCTGAATGTTGGGGAGGATGGGAGGGCTTCTGGCCAGGACAGATCGCCTAAGCTCCAGATAAGTGCAAGCCTCCCAACAGCATTTAATATGAGGTAGAGAAAGCTCTCCTGTGTTTGGCTGTACCAGCTTAAGAAAGCTCGCCACCTGGGAAAACGGCTGCTGTATCTGTCGAGCTGCAAGTGGTCTGCACGAGGCTGAGGTTCTCCTAACCAATCTGCAAGTCCCATGTCTGTAAGCCCACCCTATCCTGTCTTTCTAAGTGCACTGCAGATCCCAATAAAATTGAGATGGATTGACTCTCTGATGCTCTCCCCAAGTGATGTATCTCTGTCGCGCTTACCCCCATCAAGGTGTTGCTGTCAAGTTGCTGGTGAATGGACAGTGACACTCCTGTTCGGACAGCTACTTCTTGGTCTGTGTATAACACAATTAAGTGTTTTGCAGTTCCCATTCTGCTCAATGTTAGCCATACTTTATTATGACCCACACAATCAAGTGCCTTTGCATAGTCAATAAAACTCAAATAAACATCTTCCTGGTATTCTTTGCTTTCAATCAAGATCTATCCGACATCAGCAACTATCTCCTAGTTCCACAGCTTCTAATGAATCCAGCTTGAATTTTTGGCAGTTTCTTATAAATGTACTATTCCATCATTTTTAAATAATGTTCAGTGAGATTTTACTTGCCTGAGACATCAATAATACAGTTTGATAATGCCATATTCTGTTGGACCATATTTCGTGAGACTTGGAACAAATAGGGATCTCTTCCAGTTGGTTGTCTTCCAAGTTTCTTGGAACAGATTAGTGAGCACATCCTGAGCTGCATCTGCATCTGGCCACACAAAGACATGTCAAAGGGACAGTAGCAGTCCCTAGGATGAGAATGGGCTTGTGTAAAAATGGGATGAGGGAGTTGGTATTTGACCTCTAACTTTACCAGGGGGGAAAACAATCCCACCAGCAGCAACAGTCCAAAGTTGGGTCCTGTGAGTTCAGACACCCACCTAATGCCTGCTCACACACAAACACTTGTGCTCACACCCATATACATGTGCTTGCTTTAAAACCTTCTTGGCCAATTCTGACAGCAACTCTCCCTCCCAAGGCACCCAGCTTCTCTATTCAATCTGAGGAAATAACTGAACAGAAGTCTCTAATTTAAAGGACATGCTGGACCAAACACTAGCTCTTTCTTTTAGATAAATATCAGATCTTCCTTTCCCCCCCTATGATGTTGTTGTTGTTATGTACCATCGAGTCGCTTGCGACTCATAGCGACCCTATGTACAACAGCCCTAAACCCTGCTCTATTCTGTGCCAATCGCATGGCCTCTGACACACCCATCCCGATTACCCCAGTCACTGAATCAATTCACCTCATAGAGGGTCTTCTTCTTCTGCACCGTCCCTCCACCCTCCCAAGCATGATGTCCCTCTCCAAGGACCTCTCCTCTCCCTCCTTACAACATGTCCAAAGTATGTCAGACGAAGCCTCAGAATTCTTGCCTCCAAGGAGCAGCCTGGCTTAACCCTCTCCAGGATGAATCTGTTTGTTTTCTTGGCAGTCCAGGGTACATTCAATACTCTTCTCCAGCACAGCTCAAAGGCATCAATTCTCCTTCTATCCTCCTTAGTCATTGTCCGACTCTCTGATGTATAACAAGTGATTCCAAAGACCATAGCCTGTATCAGATGCACCTTAGTCTCCAGAGTGACATCATTGCTCTTCAGTAGAGGTCCCTAACAGCAGACTTTCCCATCACAATATTTTTTTATTCCCTGGCTACTGGTGCCAAGAGTGTTGACCGTGGAGCCAAGCAGACTAAACTTGTTAACAATCTCAATCTCGTCACCATCCATCCTGATACTGCCAGTTGGTCCAGTAGTGAGAATCTTTGTCTTCTTGACATTGTGCCTCAATCCATATTGAAGGCTGCAGTCCTTGACCCTCTACAGCAAGCGTTTCAGGTCCTCCTCAGTATCAGCAAGCAGGGTTGTATCATCTGCATAACACAGATTGTTAATAGATCTTCCACCAGTCCTGACACCACACTTCTCCTCATAGAGCCCAGCCTCTCGGATAATCTGTTCTGCATACAGGTTGAAAAGGTATGGAGATAGGACACATCCCTGGCGTATGCCTTTCCCAATTTTGAACCATGCAGTGTTTCCTTGCTCTGTTCTGACAACTGCTTCTTGGTCCAAGTATAGGTTTCACATTAGAACGATTAAGTGTTTGGGATTCCCATTCTTCTCAGAGTCAGCCACAGTTTGTTTTGGTTAAATCTGGTGAAGTGGCAAAACCTACCAATCTACACACCTTATTTGGGTGGTACTACCCCACAAGGGTGTCATTTACCTTATTTTCATTATTAGCAAGCTATCTAACTCCCTTGGTGACCCACAAACACCCTACATTTGCACAATGCAAACAAAGTCTTGGATTATGCAGCCAGAGGGCTCCTTAGAAGTGAGGGTGGTGTGATTTCATCTTAGGTACTTTGGCCATGTAATCATGTTTTCCAGTCCCTGGAAAAGGGTATCATGCTTGTAAAAGCAGAGGGTCCGTGAAGGAGGAAGACCCTCCGTGAGATGGATTGGCACAGGAACTGCAGCAGTGATTTTATGCACAGCAGAGACTGTAGGGTTCCTGCAGGATCAGGCAAGGCTTTGTCCTGCTGTATATGTAGTGTTTCTATGAGCTGGAGGTGACTGGAAAGCACCAGACAACAGTCTAGCTGAGTCACAAGAGTCACAAAGACCACAGCTAGAAAAAGCCAGAGCAAGTCAAGTCTTGCACTGCACCACAGCCCAACCTACCGCAGAACCACGTGGTACGCCTGAAGGTTAGTCTTAACTTCTACTCTCAAACTGGAAGGATTCTTTGGAAGAAAGTTCAGGGCACATTATTGGCCTCATCCACTGATCTAGTGTGCTTGGAGCAGCCTGTAAGGTCCCCAGGGCTTGTCCTCCAGTCAGGCAGAAACTGGGGGAAGAGACAGACGTGATGACTCTTTTCCACCAGGGGATTGCCTCTGAACTTTGTCACTTGGCACTAGGGCTCATGCCAAAGGGCACGGAAAACCCCAGTGACCCACTTGTTCCCAGGATGGGGTTGCCTCCAGGAAATGGTAGGGGGAAAGCCCCACTTGAACCAACTGGAGAAAGTGAAAGGTGTTGTGTGGAGGGTGCTGGTTGCTGGGCAGAGTCCTGCCTATACCCAGAGGTCAGCCCATGAACCCATCACCTCCTACACCTCAGGACCACCAGGCCCCAAAAGGTCACCCCTTGTTTCTACCATCTCTCGTTGGGCATCTCTGTGTCATGGTGTTTTCTTGAAAACAGGTTGCCTTTTCTTTGTTTAATTCACTGTGAGTTCATTTATTCAGAAAGGAACCTTTACACCATGACCACAAGAGGAAACCATTTCCATGGGCAAAAAAGCAAGTGCAAAAAAGAAATGCATCGAGAAGGGTGATATTGAATTCTGTTCCGCTTGCCTGTTGCAGGCTCAGCGCTGAGACACGGGGTTTCAGGTTCATTCTGGGGGCCTGAGCTGCACTCGCCCCATCCTGAGCTCCACAGCCTCGCCCTCTTTCAGCCTGAATTGAGAGGACCGTCCACCCCCCACCCGTGCTGAAAATAAGAATAAAAGGAAAGAAAACCGTGGGAGGAGAAAGAAGTGCAAAGAAAAAAATGAATAAAAGGAAATGACATGAGATCAGAGAGGAGCTTAAAGGTGTCAAAACAAAGGTGACCTTCACTTCCTCTCATTCAACCACAATTGACCACCTGCATGTGCCAGCAGCGTTCTGGGCGGGGTTGGAGGGACACAGCCACCATGAGCTGTTACGTAAGAGGAAGGCAAACAGTGAACAATGGACCCAGTCAGGGAGGAGGTCACACAGGACTCAGTGGGAGAAGTCGGCTGGTGGTGTAGACAGGCAACGACTTGCTCTGTGGCTAACTGAAGAGATGGAAATCCAAGTGCACCCACAGGTGCCTCCAAAGAAAGGCCTGGCAATCTGCTTCTGAAAAGTCAGCCATTGAAAGTCCAACAAACATCCCCACGGATGTGTGTGCATATGTTGTTGTTGTTGATTGCCTTCAAGTCGAACACGACTCATAGCGACCCTGTGCACAAAAGACCTGAAGCCCCTCTGCTGCTGACTATCAACACGTATCACAGTTCATAGTTTCCGGAGGCTTGTTATTTAGGAAGTAGATGCCACTTCTGCTTCCAAGTGTGTGCATATATTCAGACATATAATGAGGCACCTAGGGGACCCAGTTGTGGAATGATTCTCAGACATGACACAGCAACACCTGGTGGGATTGGATTTCTAGGTTTGAAGGATCAAGGCCATAGTCTTGTGGGACAACTCAGTCAACCAGCACAATATAGTTCACAAAGTTGTGTTCTCTGTCCTAGTTCACCCAGCAGGGTTTGGGGTCTTAAAAGCTTGAGAAGTGCTGTCTGAAAGAAAGCCACTGATCTCTTGTCATCAAAGAGAAAGAAGACAAGAAAAGACCCAGGAAGAAGCTGGTCTACAGGAATCATAGTCTCCATGAACCACAGATGGTGCCTGACTACAGCTGATGCTTGTTCTAATCAGGGTCACAATGGATGGATCCCATCAGAGGACAGAAAAATATGGAACAGATAAAAAATAAATTATGTATACTGTATAGAAGCAGATGAGAGAGAAAACTGTTTAAAAGGGATATATGATTAGGTATTATTGTCATGACATATGTCCAGAACGAAGGCTGTATAGTGTAGTGGGCTTGGGGGGAGGGATTGTATAACAATGAAAGAATTTTACTTTTACTTTGCAAAGAGAAGAACAAACTGGAGGGGAGGTGTGGGCAGGAAGAAAAGTGTAACAATGAATGAATGTTGTTGTTATGTGCCATCGAGTCGCTTGCAACTCATAGCGACCCTATGTACAAGAGCTCTATATGCTCTTCTATCCGGTGCCAACCTAGCCATCTCAAACGCACTTATTCCCACCGCTCTAGTCACAGAATCGATCCATCTCATCAAAGGTCTTCCTCTCCTTCGCCTCCCCTCCACTCTGCCAAACATGATGTCCCTCTCCAAGGACCCCAGTCCCTCCTTGCAACATGCCCAAAATATGTCAGATGAAGCTTCAGAATCCTTGACTCCAGGGAACATTCTGGCTTGACCCTCTCCAAGACAAACATGTTTGTTCTCCTAGCAGTCCATGGTATATTCAACACTCTTCTCCAGGAAATCCAAAATCTCTGTACATTTTCATTAAAATTAATAATAATAAACTTATTAAAAACAATAACAAAAAATTATGGAACAGGCCTTCAGTTTCCTTGAAAATAAAACAAAACAGCCTCCTGGACTGTTGGAAAGTGGAGAGCTCCCTGAGATTACTGCTTAAAATATTCTTTACCTAATGGCATAGAAATGGCAAAGGAAGTTGAGTTTTCAAGTATGGAAATACAAAGGAAGAGGAACAGTTGTAAGCAGACACTGGTGATTGGGACATGGAATGTGAGAACCACGAATGTAGGAAAATTAG
>NW_006400046.1:531067-534863 GCF_000299155.1 Elephantulus edwardii | reverse complement strand
AAAAAATTCTTTAATTCTTTGACCAAAACTGACCCCTGAGGTGTCTTTGTAGCTAAATAATAAACTGACTAAAAAATGAATATCACGATTAGATGTTTAGTTCCTTTAAAACATCACTTGTATAAGACCAAGCGGTCAGCAATTACTTTAAAACAAAGGTGAGACTGTAAAGGGGCAGGGAAATAAGATTCGTAGACACAGAACTGCTAGAATGGAAGTACCGAGGACGTTCACCTTTGTGAAGAACATAACCGTCCCCACTGAACAACCTGTGTAGAAACTGCTCAATGAGAACCCAAACTGCAGCGTAAACGTTCACCAAAGCGCAGGAAAATATTAGGGTAAAGAAAGAATAGAAACTCTGCAGCCAGCACCGTTCTAGTGTGGCACACACAGAGTCAAAGGCAACTGGTGTGTTTGTAAATGCTTCAGGGAGGGGGGAAAAGAGGCACAAGATAAAGGTAATGCCAAGTGTGGGGGTGGGTGTCATTTTGAAGGGGGGCAGAGAAGGTCTCCTGGAGGAAACATTTGAGCAAAGACTTGAAGAAAACGGGGTGGGGGTGGGAGTAGACTATGGAATGTCTAGAAACATACTTTGGACATGTTGTAAGAAGAGACCGGTCCTTGGAGAAGGACATCATGCTGGGGAGGGTGAAGGGACAGCGCAGGAGGGGAAGGCCCTCTATGAGGTGGATTGATTCAGTGACTGGGGTTATCAGGATGGGAGTGTCAGAGACAGTGCGACTGGCATAAGACAGAGCGGAGTTTAGGGCTGCTGTGCATAAGGGTCGCTATGAGTCGCAAACGACTCGATGGCACATAACAGCAACAACAACAACAACAACGGAAGTGTGTTCCAGGACAGGGAATAGCCCCAGCAAAGGCCTGGAGGTTATTACATTGGATGCCTATGTGGGTAAAGTGGAGTGAGTGAGGGGGAAAGAGGGCAAGGAAGGTTGTGGAGAGTGTGCGTCACCAGGTAAACCTCGCCTTTGGTTCCGAGTGAGGTGTGAGCCCTGGAGGGTTCTGCATAGGGGAGGGACGTCCCTGACTCACTTGTCCGTGGAGGAAAGAGATTGAGGTGACAGTGAGGACCAGGCAGAGGCCACTATGCTGGTCCTGATGGAGGTGCTGCTTTGGGACCAGGAAATCTTCTGAAAGTCACATGTACTCTCGTTAGGGCTCTGGGCGGACCCTCTGTATCTAGCCTGTTTCCCCACCTGTACACTGACACATCGGCCTTTCTATTGCATGAGTCTCAGAATCGGACTCCAAGCTCAGACTTCTAGCCCCCAGTGAGTCCTTTCCAGGTACTAGAGTCAGCATCACAGGAAGGAGCTGGTGTGGACGGACTACAGTGGAGAGGGACTCTATTCCCAGGGCACTCAGCAGAGGCCACTGGACATGCAGAGGGACAGAAGTCACAAGGGGCCAGAACATGAATGACAGTAGGATCCCAGGGACACATGTGAGGGAAGCCGAATATCAAATTTAATAATAGTAGACCAAATGCTGTATCAGGAAATGAGGGAAGCTTAATACAAGCGGAAAGTCACCTTGTGGAACTGGGGCATTCCCTAGGAGTCAACACTGTTCTTAGTTTGTATCAACTGAATCCCTCCCTCCTGAGATTAGCATAAAGAGGAACTTGGCCTTATCTGGGAAAGACTTCACCATTATCCTTTGGTTTTGCTTTGTACTTCCTTGTGATTTTACTTTGTTTACCTTTATGATTCTAAATAAATAAATAGAGAAGCATGGCTTGGGGCCTTCAGTCATGGGAACTGTTGGCCCCCTGTTTTTCACACTCTCTGTTCTATATCATTCCTGGTAGTCTGTCTCATTATTTTTTTTTTAAAGTTTTTTTATTATTATTTTATTATTTTGTGTATGTATGTGCGTGTACTGTCAAATCAGATCTGACTAGTACAGGAGGAGATTGTCCCTCCTTTTCCCGGCAGAGCATCTGGTGGATTTGAACCGTGTGCCTCTGGGATTGCAGTGCAGCTTCTTGCCACTAGGCCACCAGAGCTCCCCTTGTCTCATTATTAATAATTATAAAATTATTTCATTCTTTGGGACTCTCGGTCTGCAACACACATGAACACTCAAGAGAGGCCAGGTGGGGCTTGGAGGACGGGCAGCTGGCTTGAGCCCCTTGCTAATCCTCTCGCTGTGTGCCCTCGGCCGCCCTGTGACTTCTCTGTGTCCCTGTGTCCTCCTGCTGCTCTAGGGACAGCTGCCTGTGAACAACAGCTGTTCCAGCCCCTGGGCTCCCAGGCTTTGCTGGGTGTAAAATATTTTTCATATCACCACTGACTACTAGCTAGCTGCCTGTCCACACGTCTTATCTCTCCAGCCTTATCTCCTGCTATTCTCACCACAGGGACTCCCTTTTCTTCCAAAACAACCAGCCTCAGGACCTTTGCACATGCTTTCCCCTCAAATGTCCACAGGACACCTTCCCCACGTCCTTCAAGTTATTGTTCAAATGTTCCACCCTCTCACTGTGCAAGGGCTTCCCTCAAGTCTGTTTAGTTGGTACACCCTCACAGCCTGGCCACCCTGCCTTGTCTCCTCGCATCCCTCACAGTATGTATCCTTTATTTGTCATAAGCACGCTCTCCAGAAGCAAGGCTTTGTGCTTAACAACACAGCCTGGCACAAAATCTCGGTGAGTGTTTGCTGAGTGAATGTCTGTGAAATGAGGAGAGTAACGCCACCATCCCCTCAGGACTGCAGGGGAGGAAAGGAAAGGGCACTGTGTGCTTCAGAGGAGAAGTCAAAGGACAAGGTGTCCACGCGGGGACAAGGACAACACAGCCGGTCAGGACTCACTGATGCCGGATCCTGCGGACCCACCAGACCTTTTCTTGCTTTTCTTCAAAGTCTTTAGTTTCAAGCCTCCCCTCCCTGACCCAACTCCCCTCACAGCAGCTGGTTTGACAATCTGGTGGTGAGGAGAGGGCCATGAGGACCACGTCCAGCTGGGTCCAGCTGACCAACGAGATCCTGTTTCACAGGCAGAGCTATGAGGGTTTTCACCAGAGTTCTCAGACTAGCTCACTTCTTCCTGGGGACAGCTGGGACCCTCAGCTCTGTTCATGGCCCCATTTTCAGAATCCTAGAAACTGATACAAAACCTCTATGTAGACCAAGAAGCTGTCATCTGAACACAGCAAGGGAACACTGCATGGTTTATAAACAAGAAAGGCATGCGTTAGGGCTCTGTCCTTTCTCCATACCTCTCTGATCTGAATGCAGAGTGAAACATTCGAGAGGTTACGTTTTATGACGAAGAGTGTGGCATCTGGATCAGATGAGGGAAGACTCACCAGCAACCTGAGTCGTGCAAATGACACAATGTTGGACACATAAAGTGGCGAGGACTTGAAAGGTTTGCTCCATAAGACCAAAGGCTACAGCCTTCAATATGGATTACATCTCAACACCAAGAAGATAAAAATCCTCGCCCACTGGACCAATAGACAACAACATAAGAGTTGGAGAAAAGATTAAAATTGTCAATGATTTCATCTCACTTCGATCCATAGTCGATACCCTTGGCCCCAGCAATCAAGAAATTGAAAGACATATTGCCTTGGGTAAATCTACTGTCTAGGTCCTCTCCAAGGTGTGAAAGAGCAATGGTGTCAGTTTAAAGACTAAGGTGTGCCTGCTCTAAGTCACAGTCTTCTCAATTGTTACACATCTGAAACTTGGACAATGAACAAGGATGACAGAAGAAGAATCAATGCCTTTGAGCTGTAGTATTGGAGAAGAATCCTGAATATCC
>NW_006400046.1:526900-530122 GCF_000299155.1 Elephantulus edwardii | reverse complement strand
ATGCTGAAATGAGCAGGACATGAGGATCGCATTGCAGCCCTAGTCCAGGCTTTATGAGAAGTAGGGGCCGTGGTCCACCCCACAGCACCCAGAAGCCCTTACAGAATGAGGAAGAGACAGACAGCAAGAAAGTGCCAGAAACGCCTTCAAGCATTGAAGAGCATTCCCAGCGCAGGCTGCAGAGTTTCCTGTGGACCACTGCCAAACACCCCCCCTTCCAGGGACTCCCCCAGCCTCCTCCCTTCCCTTGTGGCAGGCCCCCACCTCTGGCCAGCATCCAGCACCTCTCTGTAGCTCCAGTTCCCCTGGCATTCTCTAAAACCACTTCTCATCAAAGCCTTTCAATATTTTCAAATTTAAAAGATTATTCGAAGAGCCTCAGGTTCATACAAATGATGAAACCTGATTCTTGTGCTCATCAGTCTATTAGCTTCATTTCTTTATCATTTATATAAAGATGGTAGTGGTGTTAGGTGCTGTCAAGGTGGCCTTAACCCACGGTAATCATATGAACAACAGAGCTGAACCTGGCCCTATCCTGTGCCATCCTCACGCTCTCTGTCATGTTCAAGGCCATGTGGCAGTCAGTGTGTCCATCCATCTCTTTGAGGGTCTTTCTTTCTTTCCCTGAGCCTCTACCTTTCCCATCATGAAATCTTTCTCCAAAGACTGGTTCTCCCTGAAAGTATGTGAGATGGCATCTCACCATCCTTGCCTCTAAGAAGCACTCTGGTTCTGCTTCCTTCAAGATAAGATTCTGACGTTTTGGACAATCCATGGAATATCCAGAACTCTTTGCTAGAACGGCAATACTAAAGCACCAATTCTTCTTCTGTCATCTTTATTCATTGCCCAACTTTGAGAGACATGGGAAGCAAATTGAAAATATCGTGGCTTGGATCAGGTGCATTTTAGTCTTGAAAGCTGTAGCTTTGCTCTTTAGAACTTTGGAGAATTCCTTGACAGCAGATTCCTTAATGCAACACATCATTTGTTTCCTTGGTTGCTGCTACCATAGGTGTTGATTGTGAATCCATACGATATGTGTACATATATGTTGTTCTGAGAGGCATAAACCTTTAAGCACTTGACGACCAGGTCCCAGATCTCCATGCTGGACAGACCTAGAGAGTTCACGCTGTGGCTGCGAATCTCTTGACGACCAGAGAGTTAACCTTTTTCTGTGAAAAAAGGAATGGAAACCCTAGGATGCTGTTCTTCTCTGCACACATGTGGTCTCCGTAAGTCAAAAATCAAATTGATGGAAACTAATAACCGAGTCGATACGTATATATGTTGTCTTTTTATGCCATAGAGCCCAAATCAACTCATAGCTGACCCTCCAGAGGCTTCTCAGAAGTTGTAAATCTCATGGGAAGAAATTGCCCATCTTTCTACTGTGGAACTGCTGGTGGATTTGAACCACGTCCCTTTGGGTTGGCAGCACAACTCCTTACCTGCTAGGCCACCAGAACTCTGACTCTGTGTGTGTGTGTGTGTGTGTGTGTGTGAATATATACATATGCATATTTACACACTCCTATATATGTAAGCCCCTGGTGGCACAATGGCTAAAGTACCCAGTTGCTAATGGAAAAGTTAACAAAGATTCGATAATCTTCTCCCATAAAGATTTACAGCCTGTAACAATGAGTGAACGGAAATCCAAATAAAAATTTTAAAAAATATATTCCCAGCGTAAGAAATCACATGGGGTGTTGTCCTGTGTCCTGTAGGGTTCACTGTGAGTTGGAATCAATTTGATACGAAACATACATATAATGTTGTGGTTGCTATTGTTGTTGTGTACCACCAGGCCAGAGTTGACCCTCTAGCAGAATGTCACAGGCAATAAAACACATGGAAGGAGACTGCCCATCTTTCTCCTCTGGAGCAACTGGTGGATTTGAACCGTGTCCCTTTTGGGTTGACAGCCAATTCCTTACCTTCGTGTGTGTGTGTCTGGTAGCCTAGTGGCAAGAAGCTGCACTGTAATCTCGAAAGCATGTAGTTCAAGACCCCCAGTTAGTCCACAGGAGGATGGGCAGTCTCCTCCTGTGCAATAAACTGGCTCTGAAAACCCATGAGAGGATCAGTTATAGGGTCGGTTCCAACTCTATGATACACAACAAGAACTCTGTGTGTGTGTGTGTGTGTGTGTGTGTGTGTGTGTGTGTGTGTGTGCGCGCGCGCGCGTATATTTCATGAAGAATGCAAAAGATCATTGCAGAGATAGAGGGAGAAGAAAAGACTGAGATGGATGTCAATAGACTCTGATTATTGCACTGGAGAGCTGAGAAGCCAAAGCAAAAGGAGTAGGACAGACCTTAAGGAGCTAAACAGGAGATTTCAAAGGGCAACTCGGGAAGACAAAGCAAAGTATTATAATGAAATGTGCAAAGAGCTGGAGTTAGAAAACCAAAAGGGCTAAACTCGCTCTGCATTCCATAAGCTGAAGGAATTGAAGAACAAATTCAAGTCTCAATTTGCAATACTTAAGGATGCTATGGGCAGAATACTGAATGGTGTAGGAAGTATTACAAGAAGATGGGAGGGGTACACAAAGTCACTGTACCAAAAAAGAATTGGCTGACACAGAAGAATTTCATGAAACAACATATAGTCAAGTGGCTATTGTGATGAAGGAAGTTCAAGCTGCTCCGAAGGAATTAGCAAAAAAACAAGGCCCAAGGAGTTGATGGCATACGAAATGACATATTTCAACAGACAGATGCCTCCCTGGATGTGCTTACCAAGTTGTGCCAAGAAATCTGGAGGACAACCACCCGGTCAACTGACTGTAAGAGATCCACATTTGTTCCCATTAGAAAAAAAGGGTGGCCCAACAGAGTATGGAAATTGTCAAACAATAACCCCAATATCACACACAAGCAAAATTTTGCTAAAGATTATCCAAAAGCAACTGGAACAGTATACCAACAGAGAACTACCAGAAATACAGGCAGGGTATAAGAGGCCATGGCACCAGAGACATTATCGCCAATGTCAGATGGATTTTGGCTGAAAGCAAAGAGTTCTAGAGGTATGTCTATTTGTGTTTCATTGACTATACAAAGGCATTTGACTGTGTGGATCACAACAAATTGTAGCTAACTCAGAAAAATGGAAATCCCAGAACACTTGATTGGGCTTATGAGAAACCTATGCTTGACAACTATGAGATATCATCTCACCCCAGTCAGAATAGCAAAATTTAACAGA
>NW_006400046.1:517593-524398 GCF_000299155.1 Elephantulus edwardii | reverse complement strand
GAGGTTTGAATTTGTTCTTCAGTTCCTTGAGCTTAAGAAATGCTGAACGTGTTCGGCACTTTTGATTTTTCAACTCTAGCTCCTCGCACATTTGATTGTAATATTTTGCTTTGCCAAATAGATTTCATTTTATGAGCACTCACTCCATTTGAGTAACCAAACCCTGTGTTTAAAAAATTTCTGCCCTGAGTCCTAAAGTTTTGTCTTGACCTGTTTCCATAAATAGTAGTTGCTATTGTTTATAAATCCAAGATGTAAACATTTTGCACTGTACCCTTGATAAACCCAAGATGTACACCTTTTGTACTGTACTCTTGATAAACCTAAGATGTGGACGTTTTGCACTGCAACTGTGACTATGTCATTGTACCCTTAGAAATATGTCAACAGCAGGATATTGTATCCTGGGCCCATGTAGCTAAGCATCTTGGGAGGAGTAAGGATATAAAATCACCTAGCTGAAGCTAGGGGGCAGAAATCCTGTCGTGTTGTTCCCCTACTGCACAATGCATAAAAGACCTCACTTATAATCCTGTGGCATATGTCTCTTAATCCCTTGGGCACAACACTCAACATCAAGAAGACAAAAATTCTCACCACTGGGCCAATTGGTAACACCATGATGAAGAGATTAAGGTTGTTAACAATTTCAGCTTGTTTTGCTTCACAATAAAAGCTCTTGGTACCAGCAGTCAAGAAATCAAAAGATGAATTGCACTGGAGAAATCTTCTGTCAAGACCTCTCCAAACTGCTAAAGAGCAATGATGTCAGTCTGGAGACTAAGGTGCACCTGATTCAGACCATGGTCTTCGCAATTACTTGCTATGCATCAGAGAACTGGACAATGACCAGGAGAGACTAGTCCCTGGAGAATGACAGTGCAGGAGAAGAAGAAATGAATGACACAGTAAACAAGGCAATGGAGGTAGGTGTGTCAGAGTCACTTGAGACTGGCTTAGGATGGGGCAGAGTCCAAAGCTATTTTATATATTTATACATATGCATACATGTACACACACACATATATGTATGTGTAGTTGTTGTTGTTATATGCCTGACATTCATAGCGACCCTTGTATGAGTGGCATCCACTTCCTATAGCTTGCCTCTGGAAACTATGAACTTGGAGAAACAATGAAAGTTATATAAGTGTTCAGGTCTTTCATTCATAGGGTTGCTATGAGTCATCTATGACTCGACAGCACTTAACAACAACAACATCTTATACATACAGTTGTTGTTGTTGATTGCCTTCAAGTTGAGCATGACTCATAATGACTCTATGAACAAAAGGCCTGAAGCCCCTCTACAATTGTTGACATTTATCAAAGCTCATAGCATTTCTGGAGACATGTTGTTTAATAAGTGGACGCCACCCTGCTTCCAAAGCTGTCACAGTATGTTATTGTTGTCATGTGCCATTGAGTCACCTGCAATGTACAGCAGCTCTGAACCCTTCCGTCCTGAGCCAATCTCTTTATTCTGTTTTTGTTACGTGTTATCAAGTAAGAACCACGTGTAGATTGGTAAGGAGTGGTACTGAAAACTTGAAGGCATGCGGTTCAAATCCACCAGCTTCTCCAAGAGTGAAAGATGGGCAATGTCTTTGTGTGGGATTTCTTGTCTCTGAAAACCCACCAGAGGGCCATTTATGGGTCAGTTCCACTAGAAGGTCCATTACGAGTCTGACTTGACAGTCATAACAGCAACATCACGTACGTAGGTGTATGTGTGTTTCTTGTTTTTATTAATTGCTGTTTAGTCAACCATCACGCATAGCAACCCATGAACAAGCAGCTTGATATTTCGCCCTCTCCTGTACCATCTTTACTATAGGCAAGCCCACTGTCGCAGGCCCTGCGTCAAGTGCCTCAATCTATCTCCTTGGGGGTCTTCCCCTTGTTCTCTGACCCTCTGCTGTTTCCAGCATGATGCCTTTTTCTAAAAATGAGCACCTTCTGACAACATGCCCAACATATGTGGGACGAAGTTTCACCTTGCCTCTAAGGAACACCTGAGTTGCACTTCCTCCAAGAAAGATTTCTTTCTTCTTTTAGCAACCCATGGCCCGGTCAATACACTGCACCGACACCTCAATTGAAAGAAGCATTCAGCTTCTGTAAACAACTACACCTAAGGAGCTCCCTTCTGTAAAGCAGAGATTAACATTTTATATAAATGTAACTCCCATAAACCTTTTACCCAAGAATTGGGGCATGACCTGCCCCCTCCCCCCAAGGGGTCGTAACACCTTGATTTCCTCCTTCTGGGTAAAGGGAGAAACAATACACAGTAAGAGAATTGCAGAAGAAAAAATAAAAAAACATCAAAAAACAACTGTGTTATAAAGCCATCCTGTTGTGGGGTTTCTTTTTCATGGCTGTATAATATTCCACTCTGGTTACCTCCCCTCCACTTCAATGACTTCCTCAGAGTCTTAATGCTGGTGGACATAATGTGTTTTCTTAAGGAGTCACTGCTGTTTAAACACTGACCCTTTAGTTCCACTTTTCACTGCCCCAATTCTTGGTGATTGCAGGGAGGTACAACGGATGGGGACACTTGAAGATCCCTCTGGCCCAGAGAAGGTCCCTCTGCTTGACTGTCTCCTATCCTGCTGCTTCAGCGGCTGTTTATAAACGGGCTATAAATAGAGCCACCCCCTTCACCCCCACGTCACCAGGCCCCGGGCTGGAGCACCGAGTGAGCTTTGCCGGGGTGAGAAAGGGGAAGTGGGTTGCTAGGCATTGGAGTTTGTTTGGGGTTCGGGGGTGTCCCTCAGCTTCTGTGCAAGGCTTTGTTTCCTAGAAGCCGAGAACACTGAAGTAACAGTTCACCCTATTTTCTGACACAGTGGGTTCTGGGGTGAGGGAGGCGGAGGTATGGGCCCTGGGACGCCCTGCACGCATGCGCACACGCAGCTTCTTCAGCCAAAACTTGCTCCTGAGCAATGGACCCTGGCTCCCCTCTACACCTGCATTCAAGCGTGCGCGCTGCCCCACGTCCCCACCCAGCCATGCACCATCAAGAGGCCTGGGCAGCTGTGGCCAGCGGGGCAGAGGCCACGGAGGCCCGCATGCTGTCGCCCCTGCCCCAGGGCAGAGGCCCCAAATAGCTTAGCTACTATATTTAGGCCGCTTGCAAAGCAATGCCAGGAACTATGAAAACGGCCCAACTCAGTCTCTGCTTCTGACTCCACATGGCAGACTGGGGGGCTTGGGGGACTAAGCAATCAGAGAATGTCAGTGAGGTACTGACTGAGCTTGCAACAAAGGTTCCCCCACTCAGAAGCAGACGAGGGGGGCCCCCAGGCTGGGAGGAACCCAGGTGTACAGCCTGCGGGAAGGGACAAAGGGCTCGTTATGGGGCTTGCCCTGGGTCTGGGGTCAGGGACGGCCAGCGCCTCCCACCCTCTTCCCTCGCTCCCTGGTGCTTCCTGGCGCGGGGACAGCTGTCTGGCCGCACAATAGCTGTGCCGCCCTCCTGGAGCCTGTGGCGGGCTCATCCGTGTGGGGGCTGGACCAGCCCCTTCCTCTACCATTGTCTGCTGATCTGAGGGCTTCCTGTTACACCCCTCCACCAGGAGACCCCAGCTCACCCCCGACCCAGCTTAGGCAGGAGCTGGACGCATAAGGAGCTGAAAATGGATCCCCTCACTTAACCCCTCACAGAAACAACCAAGAGGAGATTCTAGTTTCAGGGTGTCCCAAAACCACTGCTCTTGTTTGTTTATTGAACATCTATGCAGAGCCACACCCTTGCACCACAACTAGCGCTTCTGGAGTTCAGGCAGCCTTCAGGGGCCTGGCCGTTTCACAGAGGAGCAGCTTGAGACCCAAAGAGGCTATGCTGCATTTAGAAGACCATGTGTCTCAAAAGAGAGGACTGGCAGAGCCCTCCCCGGTAGGAGGGTGTGTGCTCTGTGACGCTGGGCCTCACTGCCCCCATCTGCCATATGGAAACCACAGCACCTGCCTCCTAGGACTGGAGTGGGGGCGGTTAGTGAGCCCCAGGCCTACCTATCGCGAGCATGTGTTAGGCAAGAGCTCCGCCATGTGCAGTCATTTCTGACGGTCTCAGCTATAGGTACAGTAATGAATCTGAGATCTAATTGCCATACACGGTTATTTCATGGGAGATTCTGTATGTGACTAGGTGCAGTTGGATCAACCCCGTGGACAGCAGATCGGCCCTCACGCTTTCCCGCTCCATCCTCACCACCTCGATATGCTTGAGCCCGTTGTAGTGGTCACCGTGTGTCCATCCATCTAGTGCAGCGTCCTCCTCTCTTTCCCTGACCTTTCCCAGCATGGCACCTTTTTCCAAGAACTGACCTCTGCTGACAACATGCACAAAGTACGGAAGCCTCTAAGGATCACCCGATTTGTGCTTATTCCAAGATAGACTTGCTACTTTGGGAGCAGGAGTGGCATCCACTTCCGTAACAGCTTGCCTCCGGAAACCCTATGAACCTGGAGAGAGGATGAGAGACACCCAACGTTGAGGATTCTCCTTCATAGGGTCGCTGTGAGTCGCCTGCGACTGGATGGCACTTAACAACAATAACATCAAGATAGAGAGAGATCCTTTGGCCCAGTGGACAGAAAGCAATGCTACCAAGCCAAAAGTGGGTGACTTTTAATCCGCGGCCCTCGGGCCTGTCTTTCACTGTTTTTGTTCAAACATTCCTCTAGGTTGTATAGCCCTGGTGTGTCCACTTGCCGTACAGTGGTCACTTGTTCTTGCTGTGAGGCTGAACACTGTAACACTGATGTGTCAAATGCGTTAATGGTTGGTCACCCAGTGCGGACAGAGAGTGAGGTGGAGCTCCCCGATTAAAACAAGCTTGGAAGGAAGAATGGCATTCAATTCCGTAATAGCTTGCCTCCAGAAACCCTATGAACCCGGAGAGAGGATGAAAGGCACCCAAGCATCGAGGACTCTCCTTCATAGGGTTGTTATGAGTCGCCTGTGACTCGAGGGCACTTAACAACAACAGACTTGCTACTTGTTTGTTTTTATAGAAGTTCATGGGGTGTTCAGTACTGGTGTTCAGTCCTCTTCTCTAAAATCACAATTCAAAGGCACCAATCCTCATCTTATTCTTTCTTATGCATTGCCCAACTCTTACACTTGTTGTTGTTTGTTATTAGGTGTCATTAAGTCAAGCGCAACTCATAGTGACCCTGTGAAAAACAGCCCTGAACTCTGTCCTGTCCTGTGCCATCCTCGTCATCTCTGACACGGTCGAACCCATTGCTGCAGTCACTGTCAGTCTATCTTGTTGAGGGCTTTACTTTCTTTCATTGACTCTCCACCTTTTCAAGCATGACGTTCCTTTCCAAGGAACAGCCCCTCCGCACAACACGCCCACAGGATGTGAGACAAATTCAGATGCATGTTGTTGTTGTTATTGTTGTGATGGGCCATCGAGTTGCCTGTGACTCATAGTGACCCCTACGTATGTTAGCTCTGAACCCTGCCCTATCCTGAGCCAATCTCACCGTCTCCATCAGACCTAAGCCCGTTTCTCCAGTCATTGAATCAAACTGTCTCATCCTGGGTCTTCCTCTCCTGTGTTGTTCCTCCACCCTTCCAACCATGATGGCCTTCTCCAAGGACTGGTCCCTTCTGGCCAAGTGCCCAAAGTGTCTGAGATGGAGCTTCAAAATCTTTGTCTCCTGGGAATAGCTTGATTTGACTCTCTCTGGGACAGACCTGTTTGTTCTCCTAGCAGTCCACAGTATGTTCAACACTCATCTCCAGCACCACAATTCAAAAGAATCAGTTCTTTTTCTATCATCATTAGTTATTGTCCAGCTCTCTGAAGCGTGGTAAGTAATTGCAAAGCCTATGGCTTGGATTGGGCATATTTTAGTCTCCAGACTTACGTCGTTGCTTTTCAGTACTCTAGAGAGGTCCCTGACAGCAGACTTGCCCAATGTGATTCAGTTTTTGATTTCTTGACTGCTGGTGTCAAGAGTGTTGATTGTGGAACTAAGCAAGCTGAAGTTGTTAACAATCTCAATCACTTCTTCATCTGTCTTGATGCTGCCAATTGGCCAGTGTGAGAATCTTTGTTTTCTTGATGTTGAGCTTCCATTTATATTGAAGATCTATAGTCCTTGACCTTCTGCAGCAAACGCCTCATGTCCTCCTCAGTTTCAGAGGAACTGTGTCATCTGCGTAATTCAGGTCGTTCGTGAGTCTTCCTCCAATCTTGATGCCACATTCCTTCTCATAAAGTCCAACTTCTCAAATGATCTGTTCTGCATATAGATTTAAAAGGTCAGAAGATAAGATGCATCCCTGACGCACACCTTTCCTGATCCTGAACCATGCAGAATTTCCTTGCTCTGTTCTGACTACTGCTTCCTGGTCCAAGTAAAAGTTTCACATGAGCTAAAACACCTATGAGATATCATCTCACCCCAGTCAGAATAGCAAAATTTAACAGAATAGCAAGCAACAAATGCTGGCAAGGTTGTGGAGAAACTGGAACCCTTATTCACTGTTGGTGGAAGTGTAAAATGGTGCAACCACTGTGGAAGGCAGTATGGCGTTTTCTCAAAAAGCTGCAAATAGAGATACCATTTGATCCAGCAATTGGGAATATACCCCAAAGAGACCATAACTGACATCCAGGCAGATATATGCACACTCACGCTTATTGTGGCTTTGTTCACAATAGCAAGGAGTTGGAAACAACCTAAACGCCCATCAACAAACGAACAGATAAAGAACCTGTGGTATATTCACACAATGGATTACTACGCTGCATTGAAAAACAAGGAACTCATGCAA
>NW_006400046.1:507596-512148 GCF_000299155.1 Elephantulus edwardii | reverse complement strand
TGTGCCAAGAAATCTGGAGAACAACCACTTGGCCAACTGACTGGAAGAGATCTATATTTGTTCCCATTCCAAAGAAAGGTGACCCAACTGAGAGTTCAATACAGTATACATTATCTATCTCCTCTTTGTTAGTAGCCCCTCAACCTTGATGTCAGTCCCGTTATACAACAGGGGACTATGCAATATTGTCCTTTTGTGACTGAGATATTTTACTCAGTATAATGCCCTCCAAGGTCACCCATTTTGTATAATATTTTATGAGTTCCTTGTTTTTCAATGCTTCATAGTATTCCATTGTGTGAATATACCACAGCTTCTCTATCCATTCATTGCTGATGGGCATTTGGGTTGTTTCCAATTCTTTGCTATTGTGAACAAAGCCGCAATAAGCATGGGTGTACATATATCTGCTTGGGTGGCGGTTATGGTTTCTTTAGGTTATATTCCCTGTAGTGGAATTGCTGGGCCAAATAGTATTTCTATTTGCAACTTTTGGAGAAAGCACCATACAGCCTTCCATAGTGATTGCACCATTTTACACTCCCACCAACAGTGAATAAGGGTTCCAGTTTCTCCGCAACCTCACCAGCATTTGTTGCTTGCTGCTCTGTTAAATTTTGCTATTCTTACCGGAGTGAGATGATATCTCATAGTTGTTTTGAAAGATTGTGAATTTTTACAGGAAAGACCACCTATTTTTTGAGGAGAGGCTGACAGATTAGAACCACTGACCTTTCCATTAACATTGCATCACATTATCCACTATGCCACCAGGGTTCTTTATACACTATTATACATTATATGCGGTGGTGCAAATGGTCAAAGTACTTGACAGCTAACCTACAGGTCAGCAGGTCAAGCTCACCAGCAGCTCCAGCCAAGAAAAGGCCTGGCAATCTCTGTAAAAAAGACTATCACCTTGGAGAAACACTGGGGAGAAAGTTCTTTTCTGTCCTGTGGGGTCGAATGGATGGCACATAACAGTGTATTGTGTAATAATATTTTCTTTATTATCGTTTTGGTTCTTGTGATAATAATTATAATAGTTTAATTAAACCACTTCCTGTGCAACAATGAATGAATGAAAACCCAAAATCTCTGTAAATGTTTATTAAAACAAATTAAAAAAATAAAAAAGGGTATTTTCTATGAAGAAATCAATAAAAAAAACAAAACAAAAACCACTTCCTGACTGAACAATCTCAGCTGAAAGGGTCATGCTGTCTGCGTGCTGCTTTGCCAAGTGACTCCAGAGGCCTGAGTCCCAACCTCACACCATTGCTAAGTAGAGGGCAGGAGGGCAAGAGGTTGTCCAAGGGCTGTCCAGTGGTCAGGGGGCCAGGAGCTGCAGAAGAGAGGGAAGGAGGGTCAGGATCCCTGCAGGGATGGGCACAGGAAGCCCGGAGGAGGCTCAGTGTCCTCAGAAGGAAGCAGACAGAAGAGTGGGATCAACTGCAGAAATTTCTCTGAGAAGATAGGCAGGGAGAGGGTGGGCTAGGAGGAAGTGGGGAGCAGTATCAGGTGAGGGAAAGTGGGGTAGGTGGACATAAAATTTCCCAATTTCAAGTGCTTACCTTGTTGTTCACTCAGATAGTAGAGTGCAGATTGCAAATGGGCATCAAGGCTGAGAGACTAGTGCCCCAGAGTAGAGGGCCAGGAGGTAGAAAATAAACAAGAGGCAAGTTCTGTGAAGGGTGAGATGTGCTGCAGATACGGAAAGCTGGAAAGGCTGGGTAGGGGACAGGGGCCTTGCATTTTTCTACCTCGGTCAAGGTGTGTTGGAGAAATTGGAGCACAAGCCTGAAGGGGTAAAAAACCTTGACGTCATCTCATTTTTCTTTTTTTAAGAATAATTTTTATTTTAATTGGGATTTTAATAAGTTTTTGTTTTTATTTTATTTTATTTTATTATTTGTGTGTAGGTGTGTGTGTGTACTGTCAAATTGGATCTGACTGGTACAAGAAGAGATTGCCCCTCCTTCTCCAACAGAGCATCTGGTGCATTTGAACCGCAGACCTCTAGGATTGCAGTGCAGCTTTTTACCACAAGGCCACCAGAGATCCCTGATTTTAATGAAAATTTACAGAAAAGTTGGATTTTTATTAATTCATTGTTGCACATTTTCTTCCCTCTCCCTCCCCAGTTCACTTTTTTTAAAATATTCATTTGTTTTTGCACAATTTCCTTCTTCCCTCCAGTCCTCTTTGCAATGTACTCCTATTCTAGACTGTCTTACATATCATATATTCCTTTTAAACAGTTCTTTCCTTCATCTGATCTAATACAGTGGTTATTATCTATCCACTCTTTTCCTGTTCTCCTTCCCAAACCCCCCATGTCAGTCCTGCTTTATAACAGTGGTGTTGTGCAGTATTTGTCCTTTTGTGACTGAGATATTTCACTCAGCATAATGTCCTCCAGGGTCACCTATGTTGTGTAATGTTTTATGAGTTCATTGTCTTTCAGTGCTGTATAGTATTCCATTGTGTGAAGGTATCATAATTTTTCTATCCATTCATTTGTTGATGGGCACTTGGGTTGTTTCCAGCTCTTTGCTGCTGTTAATTTTTCAGCAATAAACATGAATGTGTATATATCTGTTTGGATGGAGGTTCTGGTTTCTTTCATTTTTCAACACTGTTGCTAGGTTGCTGTTGGGTGTCTTCAAATCAGCTAGGACTCAGACCCTAAGAAGCTGTGAAGGAAACATTGTCCTACCCTGTGCCACCCTCATGATCTCCCCATGCCCAAGCTCTTTGTTGCAGTCACTGTGTCAGTCCACCTCTTTGAAGGTCTTCCTCTCTCTCTGAACTGCAATGTTTTCATGCACGTTTTTCCACTGTATTATTGGAACAGATGAAGGAAAGAACTGTTTAAAAAGGAAACACTTATATAAGGAAAACCAACCTAGGTGTTCGGATTCTTGATGGACATTGTCCCTCACTAAGCCTAAACCACTGCCTTGGATTTGTGGCAGGAACTCCGAGTCCTGGCTGCCTGCCTGTGGATCTGTTCAAGTGGCCTGTGCCTCAGTTTCCTCATCTGCAGAGTGAGACCCCTAAGAGCACCTGCTTTACAGGGTTGTTTTGAGGAGTGGGTTAAAGTAGGCAAAGTTCTTGGAACTAGTGGGATGCAAATGAAAGCCTTATCTGTAATAGTGTTATGGGGATTGTTTTCAATTTTTTATTAAATAGTTTGAGAAACAAACCAGTCATGTGATTTATTTTAAAAGGAAACATCGTCCTCTCACATGGTTTTCTGTTGATTACCCTGAGTGCCCTAAGCCCCTCAAAGACATGTTTCCCACAGGGTAAACACTGGCTGGGAGAGGTTGAGGGACTGGGTGGTTTCCGAGGTACCTGCCCCACACCCCAAAGAGCCTGCGCTCTCCCTGCTCCACGTGACTTCTCTATGCCTCAGTTTTCTTCTCTGGCAAACAAGGGGAAGGCGTGCTTTCAAGCTCAGACGGCTATGCAGGCGTGCCCAGGCTTTGAACAGGGAAGGAGCTGGGGCCTCTTTCCGTGAACCCTGCCCAGCCTGCAGTTCCTGCTTCCCACTGCACCAACGGGAGCCACGCGGCTATGAGGGTGCGCCAGGCGCCCGCAGAGCAAAACCACGGGCAGAGAATCTGAAAGCAAACTGTCCCCCTGTTGCAGACCTACGGTCCCAAAGAATGAAATAATTTTATAATTATTAATAATGAGACAGACTACCAGGAATGATATAAAACAGAGAGTGTGAAAAACAGGGAGCCAACAGTTCCCATGACTGAAGGCCCCAAGCCATGCTTCTCTGAGTATTTATTTAGAATCATAAGGAAGGTAAACTACAGAACAATATCATTTATTTCACATGCAAGCAACATTCTACTGAAGATTATCCAAAAACAACTGGAACAGTACATCAGCAGAGAACTGCCAGAAGTCCAGGCTGGGTTTAGAAGGGGTCGTGGTACTAGGGATATTGTAGCTGATGTTAGATGGATCTTAGTTGAAAGCAGAGAATACCAGAAGAATGTCTATCTGTGTTTCATTGACTATGCAAAGGCATTTGACTGCGTGGATCATAACAAACTGTGGCTGAATCTGAGAAGAATGGGAATCTCAGAACATTTAATCGTGCTAATGTGAAACCTATACTTGGACCAAGAGGCAGTCGTCAGAACAGAGCAGGGCAACACTGCATGGTTAAAATTGGGAAGGGTGAAAAAAAAGAAAAAAAATTGGGAAGGGTGTACGTCAGGGATGTGTCCTATCTCCATACCTTTTCAACCTGTATGCAGAGCAGATTATCCGAGAGAAGATTATCTATGAGGAGAAGTGTGGGTTAGGATTGGTGGACAATCAACAATCTGCATTATGCAGACGACACAACCTTGCTCGCTGAAAGTGAGGAGGACTTCATGCACTTACTGCAGAGGGTCAAGGGCTGCAGCCTTCAATATGTACTGTGGCTCAATGTCAAGAAGACAAAAATTCTCACCACTGGACCAATTGGTAGCATCATGATGGATGGCGAAGAGATTGAGATTGTTCACAGCTTCAGTTTGCT
>NW_006400046.1:505260-507193 GCF_000299155.1 Elephantulus edwardii | reverse complement strand
TCACAAAAGGACAAATACTGCATGGTGCCATTGTTGTAAAACAGGAGTGACCTTGGGGTTGGGGAGAGACTGAGAAAGATGGGATAAATAATGTATACTGCATTGAAACAGATGAGGGAGAAAACTGTTTAAAAGGGATATGTGATTAGGTATTTTTGTCATAACAGGAGTCTAAAGCGAAGGCTGAATGGTGAAGTGAACCTGGGGGAGGGTTTGTAAAACAATGAAAGAATTTTTGTTTTACTTTTACAAGAGGGTAGTGTACTGGGGGGAGAGGGTTGGGAGGGGAGAAAAGTGCAATAATGAATGAATGGAAATCCAAAGTCTCTGTAAATTTTTACTGAAATTAATAATAAATTTAAAAAAATAAATAAAATTTTTTTAAAGTTTCACATGAGCACAATTAAGTGTTCTGGGATTCTCATTCTTCTCAAGGTTAGGCCACAATTTGTTGAGATCCACACAGTCGAATGCCTTTGCATAGTCAATGAAACACAGATAGACATTCCTCTGGTACTCTCTGCTTTTAGTCAAGATCCATCTAGCATTGGCCACGATATCTCTAGTGTCACAGCCCCTTCTAAGGCCAGCCTGTACATCTGAAAGCTCTCTACTGATGTATCATAATAGTTGTTTTTGGATTATCTTTAACAGGATCTTACTTGTTTTTGACATTAGTGATAATATTATTTGATAATTTCCACACTCTGTTTTTTTGAATGGGAATAAATACGGCTCTCTTCCGGTCAGTTAGACATGTAGTTGCTCTCCAAATTTCTTGACATATTCTGGTGAGTGTGTCCAGGGCAGCATCTGTTTGCTGTCTATCGGTATCCTATCAATTCCTGAGGCTTTGTTTTTTGCCCATTCCTTCAGAGCAGCTTGAGTTTCTTCCTTCATCATCATTGCCTCTTGATCCTATGTTGTTTCATGATATCCCTCTGTGTCAGCAAATTCTTTTCGGTATAGTGACTCTGTGTACTCCTTCCATCTTCTTTTGATGCTTCCTGGATCATTCAACATTCTGCCCATAGCATCCTTAAGTATTGCAACTTGAGACTTAAATTTGTCCTTCAGTTTCTTCAGCTTTAGAAATGGCAAGCAAGTTCGTCCCTTCTGATTTTCTGACTCCCGCTCTTTTCACATTTCATTATAATACTTTGCTTTGTCTTCCCAAGCTGCCCTTTGAAATCTTCTGTTCAGCTCCTTAACTTCTTGATTTCTTCCCTTTAGAACATGGCTTGGGAAAGGTGCACCTTAGTCTTTATACTTACATCCTTGCTCTTTAGCACTTGGGAAAAAATCCTTGACAACAAATTTTCTCAATGCAATGAAATATTTATTTTGGTTTCTTAACTGCTGCTACCATGGATGTTGATTATGTAGCCAATTAAAGGAAATTACATCATTGACAACTTCCGTTTTTTATCCATCTATAATGATGTTATTTTTTAGGATTCTCTTTCTCTCTCTCTCCAATAGTTATGGAAGAAGGATAGGAAATCTTCTTCCATTCAATTAACTGCCTCTGAAAACCTGCCAGAGAGTTGGCTATGGGCTGGTTCCAACTCAAAAGTACTCAACAACAACAACATACTTATTGTTAGTTGCCATCAAGTCAAGTACAACTCATAGTGAGCTTATGATGTGTTAACAGACTTGAATCTTGTTCTACCCTGTATATACACACATATACACACAATTTATCACATATAATAAAAAATCCAAATCCACTGTCATTCAATTGATTCCAATTCACAGTGACCTTCAAGATTGTGAATTTTTTTAATTAATACTAAAGAAAGTTTACAGAGACTTTGGATTTCCATTAATTCACTGTTGCACTTTTCTCCCAGCCCACCCCTCCCCCTCAATTTGCTCTTCTCTTTGAAAAGTAAAAGAAAAATTATTTCATTGGGTTTTTTTAATTTAT
>NW_006400046.1:480624-497400 GCF_000299155.1 Elephantulus edwardii | reverse complement strand
AGGGAGGGTTAAACCAGGCTGCTCCTTGGAGGCAAGGATTCTGGGGCTTTGTCTGACATACTTTGGACATGTTGTAAGGAGAGACAGGTCTTTAGGGAGGGACATCATGCTGGGTAGAGTGGAGGGACAGCGCAGGAGGGAAAGACCCTCTATGAGTTGGATTGACTCAGTGACTGGGGTAATCGATATGGGTGTGTCAGAGGCAATGAGATTGGCACAGGATAGAGCAGGGTTTAGGGCTGTTGTACTTAGGGTCACTATGAGTTGCAAACGACTCGACAGCACATAACAACAAGAAGGAAGGCAAACAAAGTAAAATCACAAGGAAGTACAAAACAAAACCAAAGGATAATGGTGAAGTCTTTTACAGATAAGGCCAAGTTCCTCTTTATGCTAATCTCAAGAGGGAGGGATTCATTTGACACAAACTAAGAACAATGTTGACTCCTAGGGAATGCCCCAATGCCACAAGGTGACCTTCAGCTTGTCTTAAGCTTCCCTCATTTCCAGATACAGCATTTGGTCTACTATTATTAAATTTGATATTCCCTCATCCCCCTGCGCCGTAGCCCTTGGTGTGGGGGTGAGTGGGGGTGAATGTGTGTGTGTGTGTGTGTGTGTGTGTGTATGTGAGCGCGCGCGCGCCCCCGCGTCTCCACGTGTGTATGTGTGCGCTCTCGCCCGTGAGCCCGCCCACCTCCGTGTCTTCACTGCGCTTTCCTGTCTACTCCAGCTGCCCCGCCAGTTCCGGGGAGGGCCCTTGGCCACCACCCCCACCTTCATAAGGACCCGGCTGCCGAGGGCCTCTTAGCTGCTCAGCCTTCCTGAAGCTGCCGGACCTGCTCCAGCCGCTCGCCGCCGACCATGGGAGGCCCGCGCCTCGTCTTTCTGGGTGAGACCCCGGGGCGCCCTGGGAGGGGCATGCGACCCAAAGGACCCCACCTCGGCTGCGGAGAAGGGGAGGCGCCCGCACCTTCCAGCGGGGAGGAAACCACTTGGGCGGACGCGCGGGCGCATGGAGAGCCCCCCTTCTGCGTGGAAGGAATCTTGGAGTGCTTACTAGACTCCTCTCCCTTTCTTAGAAGAGCTTTGAGCTCTCTACTGGGGCCGGTTTGGAGGCTAAGAGGGGAAATTGGGGCAGTGGGGTTGGAACGGGAGCAAAAAGTTTGTGCCGGGACCTTGCAGGCAGCTGCTTTTAATAGAGGGTGGAGGACTCCTGGAAACAGGGGCCACTGCACAGTGGGTACCCCAGCCGGCCTGGGTCTTCCTAGTCCTGCTCTCCAGCACTGGCCAGGACTCAGCAAGGGTACTGAGGGGACTCTGTGGCTTTGAACTTGTTGTGACTTCCCCAGCTACCCTTCCCGCCCCACCCAGGGTGGCTCTAACGGTTATCGGGTTGCCTGAGCAACCTGGCAACAAAGAAAGTGAAGAAATGACATTTGGGGCTCAGCAGCCCCAGTGCCAGGTTGAGGTGCCGGGTAGCTCGACATGCCCAAGGCTCCGGGCTGGGATGGTGCTCCAGGGGGCACGCACGGCTGGGAAGAGCAGCGAGAGACAGGTGGCAGGGCAGGGCACAGCCAACGCCCGCCTTCCAGGGGCTTCTGAGCTGCACTCAGACGCTGCCTGATTGTTTCACTAGGGTCAAATTACAGAGCCCCCTGATCCTTTACCTTCCTTATCTGTCAAATCAACTCGACCTACCTCCACCTTACCCAGTTGCTGTAAGAATTGAGTCTGTATGCAAGCTATTATGACTCACTTAAGAATTAAGCGAATGGTATTTATAAACTGGCTCTGAAAACTGGCTGGAGGGTCAGCTCTGAGTGGGCTCCTTCTCCACTGTACACAGCGACAACAGTATATACATATATAATTCCTTCTGAGTAAGATGCTGGCAGCAAGCCTGGGCTAGCCGAGGGACCTTGTCCCCCACCCCGGCCGCAGGGCTTCTAGGCGGGAAGTTAACTGGGGAAGCCTAGGGTGCCTTGCCCACCCCACTAGGCTGGGAATGCAAACCAGATGTGTCTGGGAGGGAGAAATGGCAGCTCTTCTCCCGGCTCCTGTTTGGGCAGCTTCCCAGGCCCGCAGATGGACAAACACTGGCCACAGCATTGGAAGGGGAGAGTCCAGCCCGGGCTAGGCCATGGGGCCATGGCACAAAAGAGCCCTGCTTGGGGACAGGGAACTTCCCCTCCACAATTCCCACCCACCACAGCCCTCTATGTTCATTTGCTTCTTTCTGAGCCTTCTCTGGACTGTGACCCTCAGCCTAGCCATCTGTAGAATGGGCTACACACAGCCTTTGCTGGGGAGGGTGGTCCTGAGCCCTTGGAGCTTTGGGAACCGGGGACATTAACCCAGGTACCATCCTGAAAGGGAAGGTCATTTTGTGGTGTCCTCCTTAGGAGGAACTGACCCAGGCTGAGGGGGAACTAGCCAAACCCTGCGGCCAGAGAGAGGAACAGAGGGTTCCCGAAGTCGAGGGAGGTGTGTCTGCCCAGAGGGACCACTTGGTGGGATCAGGAAGGGGGTCTTGGCCTTCCATCCCTGGGGGGGGCACTTGAGTATGGACATAGAAGCTTCGTCACTTGAGAGGTCCTCACTGGTCCAGATCCCCCACAACTCCAAAGTGTGACCCTAGAATTCCCCAGTGAGCCCTCCAGGAGTGAATGGGGGTGGCTGGCTGGTGAGTCAGCCCAGGAAGTGACTCATGCATGCCCTCCTAGCCCCCTTCCAGTCTCTGGATTATTAGGGTTGGATGCCTCCAACATCTCCCCCCAAGGACTCCCCACCCCCCATGCTGAAGCCACCCTTCCCACTTCTCTTTCCAGGTCCATTCTGCCTATTTGGGGGTCTGTCACTCTCTGCCCCCCTCTCTCCCACAATGAGTTTCTCAGCCCTTTAGTCTTATAGTCCGTCTCCCTATCGGTCTTACTGGAGGTTTCAGTTTGTCTGACCCTCGTGCTGTGTCTCTGTATCTCGTCTCTTTTCTCCCTCTGTCTCTATCTCCTTGTCTGGCTCTCTGATAAGCAGCAGGGAAGCCCCCCTTCCAAAATCCCCAGAGGTCTGAGGAATATTCCATATCCAAGGACATCTTCTGAGAGTGGGAGCCCCTTAGCAGCAAGAGAGGGGTCCCCTTCAGCTCAAGCCCAGAAAATGTCACTGGTGGGTCGTGAGATACAACATGAGGGCCATCAGACCGTGTGTGTGTGTGTGTGTGTGTGTGTGTGTGTGTGTGTGTGGTGTGGGTGTGATGCACGCCTTCTAGGGGTGGTTGTGGAGGCCCTGCAGAGACACTTTATAATAATAACAGGAAACTGAAATCACACCAGGTCGTGTTCACACGGCTGACTCTCACACTGCTTTAGAAGGGGGAGCCCATCACCCCCACTCAGAGAAGGGGAAACTGAGACACAGAAGTAAGGGATCCTGCCCAAGATCCAGAACTTGACTTAATGCAATCTGTGTTCTGACCCATGACCCACACAGCCCACAAGGCAGGTAAAGGTAGCCCCAGCCCCCAATTCTAAAACCCACTTGGAGCCCAGGGAGGATTTGGCCGACTCTTCCCTGAGCAAGGGCATGCCTCTGTCTCAGGGAGGTCAGCAGCCCCCTTCCCTCAAATGCGTCACTCACTCAGCCCCCTTTGCCTCCTCCCCGTCTGTTCCAGGACTTTGCCTCTTGCTGCCTCTGTTGGGAACCAGATCTTTCGATGGTAAGGGGGATGTGTCCGGGAGTGAGTCTGTGAAAAGCATGGCCACAGCCTGAGCTTGGGGAGGGGTCCAGATCCCACACCCCTTCATCCAGGAAAGGACAAAGCTCGGGGCCTCCCTGTCCACCCAGCTGCTGGCTCAACCCTCATCTTTTGACCACGGTCTCTGTCCCAACAGAAGACTGTGCCATTTGTCCCATGAATGCCGAGTGTGTCAATGCCACCACCTGTCGCTGTAAAGAAGGATTTAAGAGTATAAACGATTTCTTCGACACCTGGGAGACCTGTGAAGGTGCAGAGACTTGGAGGCAGGGGTGTTCTGGAAATTGTGGGGCATCATCCATGCCAGAGGGGGACGTAGATGGTTGACACCTCAGCCCTTGACTTCAGGGATAGCAAGACCGGGGAAAAGATTTGAGAAATAAGAAGTTGGGGGTATTTGGGGTTGGTTGTTTGTTTGTTTCAAAAATTTTTAAGTTTTAAAAAAAGTTTTAAAAGAAGAAAAGCAAACCACAAATGAAAAACACCATCATTAAGTGACCTTCAGGAATGGCTTGCTCAAGGTGCAACCCCGTGACAGTAGTGCAGCCTGAATCTTATTCTTCCCAAAAGACATTGCTTTTCAGGCCCTGTGCAGAGGAGTTGAGGGGTGGGGGTCTCTGTCGTAAGAGGTGACTCTTTGCCCTGTTGCATCCCAGATGAGAACGAGTGTTTCTATCTCGAGTCCACGTTCTGTGGAGTCAATGCCGAATGTTATAATCTGGAAGGGAGTTACTCCTGCCTTTGCAGCCAAGGATATGAGCTCGCTACTGGGGGAAGAATGTTCAACAGTGAGAGTGAGAACACCTGCCAAGGTAAGGACCCTTCTGAGTTGCATCTCCCCCTCTTCTAGGTGTTAGGGGTAACTGCGGCTTCCGGGGACAGCACCCTGGCTGCACTTATGCTACTTGGGTTTAAGAAGGGACAAGCGTCCCATCCTGTCCACTCAGAGAGGTAGTTGGTAAGAGACACAGGCATAGGCCCCCAGGCCAGATACCTGGGTCCAGCCTGAGAGCTCTGTGTTTGCGTGCATGTGGCATTGGCCAACATACTGACTCAACAATCAGGCTTATGTTGGAAATATGACAACATTATCTGTTAAAAAGACAAAGGGGGTGAGAGGGAGAAAGTGCCTATCCCGTAGAGGTAAAAACAAAAGCCATTTTGCATTTGTTAACTGTGTGACCTTGAACAAATTGCTCTGCTCCCATGGGCCTCAGTTTAATCATCTGTCAAAGGGAAATGACAGGAGTAACATTGCAGGAGAGGAGTGGGCTCACATTAAAGGACGTAAGGGCACCTGGCTGACAGAGTTTCGGGGGCAGCTGGTTGAGCTGTGTCGGAGGTCTTGCGGGGAACCAAGGCTCACGCCCAGGAAGAGCTGTCCTCTCCTGCGTGACCAGGCTGTGACCGTTTTCCAGGGAGGGTAGGGGAAGAGCTATGAGCATTCATCCTCCTCAAGGCAGGTGGGGCACAGGAGTGGGCATGTGTGGAAGCCCCCTCCTCCAGAGAGGAAGAGGGTTGACCCAGAGTCTGGAGGGCATGGAAGCGGCTGAGAGGGGCGGAAGATGAGCTGAGTTTCAGAACAGACCCTGGGGAGTGAGCAGCAGACCACGCTGTGCTGAGAGAAAGGTGCCTTGGCCCTGGTTCCAGACCCTTCTTTCCTCCCCGTGAACAGGCAGTAAGGGGGACAGGTCGACAGGGGGAGCCTTTCTGGCAGGAAAGGGGAGAGGGCTGGGTGCGGTGGGGTGTTGGAGGCAAGACCAGGGCTGCCAGTCCACGGAGAGCACAGTGGATGGATGCTGCCCACACGACGTGGCTGGGCCAAAGGACCGGACTTGCATCCATCAGGAAAAGGGCCCTCTTGTCCTGGCAAACGCAGACATGTTTGAGCTGGTTTTCAGCCCCCAGTGGGGCCCCTGGTGAGCGCCGGGGACAGTGAGCGGCCTGAGTGGTCATGGAGGGCTTCATATGTGTCTGCCCAGCCACTGCTCCAGTTCCCACTGGCAGAGGAGGGGATGGTGGCGTGTTAGATCTGAGCTGGAACAGAGAAGCAGCTCCATCAGAGACACGGATAAGCAGAGGGGGAGGCCACAGACCTCAGACAAGGGGCCAGGAATGGATCCGGCCAATTTGGAGCAGCAGAATATGTGGTGAAGACCCAGCATGGTGAAGGCTCAGGGGGCCCCACCTGTGTCCGGCCAGGGCCTCACCCCTGAGCACTCTGTCTCCTGCCACATTCACCATTTCACAGAAATGGAGCCAAGCGTGAGTCCTGAGCCAGCCTTCAGCCCCTGTCAGAAGACACCAAACTGCACCCTGTTCCCCCTGCACACCACCCCCCAACCCTCCCCAGTGGTCTTGGGGTGAGCCTGAAGAGCAGCCTGGAAAATGGGGGTGGGCTGTGTGAAACAGACCCCTGCTCCTGGGAAGGCTGGGTGAACCAGAGGCAGGTGGGAAGTGTCAGCCCAGACGTCTGGGGGTCGGAGCACTCAGACGATTCTGAGCCCCACAGAGGGAGGCCTGGTGCGATGGTGAATTCTCCACTCTGACAGCGGTCCTCTCCTGCCCACTTCCTGCCATGTGCCCAGGGTTCCTCTGTGGGAATCAGCAAAAGGTCCAGATTGCCTCCCTGGCCTGATGCCCACACCGTCCTGGCCTCAGTCAAGCCTCAGTCGTCTCCTGGGAGCTGGAGTCTGAGTTGGTGTGGACAAGAGTGCTGGCCTGCTAAGGTCATCGGTGGTGCCAGCAGAAGTCGGCCAGAGAGCAGCTGCCCTGCGGAATGAGGCCAAGGGTCCCTGGAGTGAGAGGTCACCCCCGGGAGTCAGGCAGGACCATTCCTGCTGGGGGACACAGCATTTCCCAGGAAGGCCCACCAGGCCTTGTTCCATCTCCTCAGGCCAGGACACCGGAGGCCAGGAGGCCCCCAGCCCCAACTGGTGGCAGCCCAGTGGGGCGAAAGGGCCCAGACTGGCAGCTGGGGAGGACGCAGCCATTTTGACCACATTTGGGCCACCCATTATCCTCGCCCATAGACACCTCTGAGCGAAGCAGAAAGGGCTCCAGGAAGCGCTATCCCCCACCCAGAATGAAGGGCCCCCTCGCCAGCAGGCAGCCACCTTCCTCTCCCTCCCCTTGCAGACGTGGACGAGTGTCTGCAGAACCCAAGACTCTGCAAAAGCCGAGGTGCCTGCATCAACACCAACGGCAGCTACACCTGCCAGTGCCCTCTCGGCTTCGAGTTCAAACCCCAGGACCCGAAAGTGTGTGCAGGTAGAGATTCCAGAAGACTAGAGCATGTGGCTAGAGGAAGGTCACGGCCCACGGAGGCAGGAGAAGAGTCTCTGAATTCCCACTGCACCACTTGCACGAGCTTTGTCCAGGGACTTGTCACACTGGAAGAGCCCAGACTGGGACATGCGAGCCAAATAGAAGAGAGGAGAATCCCACTTCCAGTTCTGGTTCTGAGCAGGGAAACCAACCTTGGCCAGGGCTGGAGAGGGAGCAGGAATCCGTGGTCAGGAAATCCAGCTCCTGTAACTCAGTTTCTCTCCAGGCTTTGAATTCACTGCCCTTAAACTGGGGACCATCATCCCCTCTGCTCTTGTGTGGAGGCTGCAAAGGGGTCCTTTGGTGTTGAGGTTGAAAGTCACCAGGTGGCCAAATTTGAATAAGGGTGGGGTCCTTGGCTCCAGACTTTAAGAAGAGGAAGGAGTTGGGAGGGGAGGGGAGGCCTGGGCTTGGCTGGGCAGGGCCTGACCTTCTGGCTTTGTCTGCAGATGTGAATGAATGCTCCTTAGAGCAAAAACCATGCCACAGCACCACCCACTGCCTCAACACTGTGGGCAGCTACGAATGCCGCTGTAGACGTGGCTGGAAGCCGAAACCTGGATCACCCAATGGCCCAAACACCACCGTCTGTGAAGGTATCAAAGCTCACAGCCCACTTTGTGGAGTTCCTCAGTCCAAACATCAGATCACAGATTGGAGGGTGAGCAGCCACCAATCAGAATGAGTGCTGGTCTGCCTCACTCAGCTAGGCATTCGCCCCTTTGAGACTAGATGGGGAAACTTCGGCAAATGGTCAGGGAAGGAGCTGGGTATCAAGGGAGAGGCCCCTGGGGCCTCACAGGTTATCACACATGTACACACATCAGGCCTGTCCACATGCTGTGGTCCCTGCTGCATCCACTCAGGGCTGTGCTATCACCGGGTGGTATCATCTCTTGGGGTCCAGGGGGGAAGGAGGAGGAGGAGGAGGAAGGAACAGGAGGTAGCAGGGAGTGGAGGCATGCCACGGAGAGGGGACCTACATAGACCTGGACAGGGCTGGACCCACTTCTTTGTCCTAGACGTGACAAGTGCAGATCAGGGCAGCATACGTGACACATGGAGGACACACTAGTGCACAGCCATAAAGCTTTGCCTACAAAACTGGGTTTCAAAATAACCAAATGACCACTGAGTGTGAAGGCTCCTAACAAACCTTACCCCCAACATCCTACACACACACACACACACACACACACGTGCGTTTCCACCCAGTGAATCATGTGTGTCCCCACAGAGAGGCAGCTGGACAAGTGGACCTGGCCTTTGGGAGTTGTCAGCCAGGTAAGTGGCCCAAGCCGGCAGCAGGATGTAGGAAAGCCCTCCACGCAGTACCTGTCTACCACCCCTTCCCCTGCGCTCTCTGACCCCTTCATCTTCCTCTCCCCAGAGTCTCACCCACTTCTTTGAGAAAGTTACAGCTCTGAGGGAAAACTACAAGCCAAACTTGGCCAAAGACACCATCCAAGTAAGGACGGGAGTTGGGGGACGTGGCGGGGGGGCACACTGGGATGGCTAGAGGGAGCCGGGCATGCTGGAGTGTGGTGGAGACAGCCCTCAGACCAAATGGAGATGCACTTATGTGTGTCTCCTCGCCATTCAGCTGGAACCCACGGATAATTGAACCTCCAATGAGTTTCTGATGCTTTAAATCGTAATGAGAGGAAATTGCTACTCATCTTTCTCCCTTGAAGCTGCTGGTGGATTCATATCTCCAGAGAAGCTCAGTGTTTGAATGAGCAAAGCACAACATGCAGAGCACATACATCAGCTGCTCCGTGGGAGAAGGATGGGCAGTCTCCTCCCGTGTGATTTACAGCCTCTGAAAACTGGCTGGTGGAGGGTCAGCTGTGAATTGATTGCAACTTGATGGCCACATAGTAACAGCACACACATCACACACGTCCCCATTATGCACGCTCACACATTCAGTACAAAGTAGAATCATGGCGACAGAGGAGTTAAAAACGTTGCCTTTGGTCGAGCTCTGGTGGCCTAGTGACAAGAAGCTGCACTGCAGTTCCAGAGGTGAGCAGTTCAAATCCACCAGATGCTCTGCTGGAGGAGGGACAGTCTCCTCCTGTACCAGTCAGAGCCGATTTGAAGTATACACACAAAATAATAATAATTAAAAAATGCTGCCTTTGGAGTCAGGTCACAAGAATTCTAATCTGGTTGCTGTCACTTCCTGTTCTGTGACTCCTCCTCTTTGGGCCTCAGTTTCCTCATCTGTAACATGGGCATGAGTCTGGTGCCAGCTTCACTGAGTAGGTGTGAAGGTTTAAATGAACCAATGGGACAGAAGAACAGTGCTTGGCACACAACAAGCCTTATACATGCGTACGGCCGTAGGAACAAGCGCTGGGGGCGTAGTCTGTCGAGGATTACATTTGTCAGCAAAAGGCCAAGTATCTCAAATGCACAAATAGCTCTGAGGAAGAAAGATAGGCCCTTTCCCCCACTAGGACTTACAGCCTTCGAACCTGACGGAGGGACCCTGTGAATCAGAACCAATTGCATGTCAGTGAGCAAGGGATGACTGTACATTCTGAGCCAGAAATGTCCAACAGAAATAGACTGTGAGCCACTCACGCAAATTCTTGCCTGTAGCCACATTTCACAAAGTAAAAATAAAGGGTGCGGCGAGAGTGCTTCTTGGAGGTAAAGATGGCAAAGCTTCCTCTTTCTTACTTTGGATATGAAGCTAGACTATTCTTTGGAAAAGGGAAATCATGCCTGAAAAGACAGAGAGAGGGTCAGCAAAGAAGGTGGAGGGTCCCAAAGGGGATGCACTGACGCTGTAACTTCAGCCGTGGGCTCTCGTGTGTCAGAGATGAGGATGTCACAGGAGAGGGCAAGTTTCAGGATGACCGCTCAGAGGGTCGCTGTGAGTCATTCTAGACTTGACGGCTCCCTAATGACACTGACATCCTGAATATGACCATTTCACCATGTAAACAGTTCTAGCACATTCTCCAAAGTCAAACCCAGTGCTGTCAAGCTGATACCGACTCACGCGGCCCTCTACTGGGCTTCCGAGGCTGTCTCCATGGGACACTGCCCGGCTGCCTGCGGTGCAGTGACCCAGTAGCTCTACTTCCCATTCCCCCTAGAAACTCATTACATTCTTGGATGAGCTGCTGGGGGACCTCAGGGACCTGAGTGCCCTGGATCTGCCAACCCGGCATCGCATCGCCACCCAGATGCTCATGGACCTCGAAGGAGCCCTGAGAACCCTGGCCCAGGCCATGCCCGGAACTAGCTTCACCTACCGCTCTCCTGGGAACACAGGTGAAGCCTCGTCGTGCCCCAACTCAGCCCCACGTCCCTTGCGACCCCCAGCACCCCAGTCACAGAACCTCTCCCCTCAGAGCTGTCCTTGATGATCCAAGAGAAGAAAAACGTAGACGCAGATGTCACTGTGGGCCAGAGCCACGCACGCATGCGGCTCAGCTGGGCGGTGGCGGCTCAAGTCGGGGAGGACTCAGGTAATGGCAGGGGTCGCGATGGGGGAGATTTGGGAAAGAAGGTGGCGTCTGGGGCGAGGGCACATTTTGGGCACTATACCCCCGGGTGGGCCTCCAGGCATCTGAGTGGGATTTGCAGCACCTGAATTCAGTGCATAGGAGGGAGAGGAAAAGGTGGGAGGCGGGAGGGAGCAGCAGGGGCCAGTGAGTCTGTCTGTCCCCCAGGCCCCACCGTGGTGGGCCTGCTTTCTAGCCAGAAAATGCAGCAGCTGCTGGACGGCGCCTCCTTGGACCTGGAGCCTCCGGACACGGCTCAGCTGGAGGAGACCCCTAAGCTGCGTGTGGATGGGTCCCGCCTCACAGTCCTCTCGGCCATCAATTCCGTGTTCCTGAGCAACAAGAACACGGAGAAACTTGAGTCCAACGTCACTTTCTCCTTCGCCTACCCCGTGAGTCCTCAGGCCCGAGTGGAATGGCTCCACTCTCCTGCTCACGCCACAGTGCAGTCACAGGACCCCTCAGCCTGCATCTCGCCGCTTCCTTTTGCTCTGTTCCTTCCTCACACAGACCTCTGGGTCTTTGCCTCTGCTATTCCAGCCGCTTGGGACACTCTTCCCCTTCTGGCCTCTGGCCTCCCGCCTTTTTTTCCAGTCCCTCTTCAAATGCCACCTCTGACTGAGGACTTCCCTGACCTTCCTATTTAAGGCGAAGCCTCCACTCACACACACAGCCCCACCTCCCCAGGCTGTCGCACGTTTTCAAAGCATCTCTGCAGAGCACACACGTTTGCCTTCCTTACCAGAAAACCAGACACCTTATCGCCAGCCCCCCTCCCACAAGTCAGCCTCTAAAGGGTAGAGATTTTTCTCTGCTCTGCGCAGGGATGTGCCCTTGAGGCCTTGCAGGCAGTAAAACAACAACAACAAAAAACCCACACTCCTCTGCCTTCAAGTGGCTTCTGACTCATAGCAACCCGTTATTGTTGTCGTGTGCCTTCAAGTCAGACTGACCCGCAGCTGGCCCTCCAGCGAGTTTTCAAGAGTCAGTAAAATCTCCTGGAGATTGCCCGTCTGCCTGGGGAGCAGCTGCTGAACTCAAATCACGTGCCTTTGAGATGGCAAGGCAGATTCTTACCACTAGGCCACCAGAGCTCCATATAGTGACCCTGTAGTCAGAGTAGAAGCGCCCCCACAGGTTTCCAAAGCTGTGGTTGTTTAAGAAAACTAACTGCCCTCCTTCTCTTGCACAGAAGCTGTGTGTGAACCACTGACCCTTTGGTTAGCGACGCTTGAAACCTCTTTTGATTAACTAAAACCATGACTTTACAACATGGCCAGGGCTCCTTAGCCAGTGTTAGGTACTCAGCAAACACTTGCTAATGAGAAACAGCCCAGGCCTTGAGTTCAGGACCTAAGAGTGGACTCTAGCTAGCCTCTCTGACTGCCCCATCTGCCCACAGCCGGAAAAACTCAAACGAGGGCAGAAGCTGATCTGTGCCTTCTGGAAGGGTGACAGCGACCTAGGTGGGCACTGGGCCACCACCGGCTGCTGGACACTGGGCAGCGGGAATGGCAGCACCACCTGTCAGTGCAACCACCTGAGCAGCTTTGCCATCCTCATGACCCAGCACAGTGGGGAGGTGAGCAACCTGGGTGGGAAGGCTTTCTCAGCGTGGTGGGGGCTCCCTGGTTCTCAGTGCCCTGGCCCCAGTGGCTCATTCCAACCACCTCCAACCCGCACAAGTGTAGAGGTGCGGAAGCTATGGGTGACTGCGTGGTAGGCATAGCCAGGTGGAGGAGGGCAGAGAAGTGGACTTGCCCCAGAATCAGAAGAGGGATGTGGGAATGTGGCTGTCAGGTGGACAGTAGGCAGCAGCAGACTGGGACATCTCAGGGTTTATTTCTAATGAGACACAGAGGGAAGGGCTTATTTAGATGTTGATGGCTAGTAAAAGGGGTGGTGTGGAGAGGAAAGACAGTGGTCTGATCAGGGTCCCGAAGTGGGGCCAGGCCGGTTGAAGGGAGGTTAAAGGCCTGAGGGCCCCTGTGAAATACTGCCCCTCATCTTATTCCCAGGAATCCAAGCTGCTGGCCTTGATCACCAAGGTGGGGCTGTCACTGTCGCTGGTCTGTCTGCTCCTGTGTGTCATCACCTTTCTGCTAGTGCGGTCCATCCAGAGCTCTCGAACCACTCTGCACCTGAACCTCTGCATCTGCCTCTTTGTGGGTTCCGCTATCTTCCTGGCTGGCATCGAAAATGACAGTGAGGAGGTGAGGCCCCGCCCTGTGCGCTCAAGGGTAGTTATGCTCAGAAGGGCGTGGACTCGCTGGTTCCCAGGATTAGAATGCAGAAACCCGCCCCAGAGGCTGCAAGCTGGTCCCTTCCCAAGATCTGAACCCACGTACTTTTAGGCACGCTCACTTTCAAGACGTGGGTAGCTCCGGGCCTTGCTTAGACCATCAATCTTGGTCCCGCCCACAAGTGGGCGTAGCATCCAGCGGTGCGTGGGGGGCCGTTTCCGCCCCTCCCGACCATGCCCCACCCACACGCGGCCGGGCCACGCCCATCCTCGGGGCTACCCGGGGTGACGTGTTGCGTGGCCCCGCCCCGCGCTGACGTCCCGCTCCGCCCCGCAGGTGGGGTTGCGCTGCCGCCTGGTGGCCGGCCTGCTGCACTACTTCTTCCTGGCGGCCTTCTGCTGGATGGCCCTCCAGGGCCTGGAGCTGTACTACCTGGTGGTGCGCGTGTTCCAGGGCCAGGGCCTGAGCACACCCTGGCTGTGCCTCATCGGCTACGGCGTGCCTGGCGTCATCGTGGGCATCTCAGCGGCTGTCAACAGCCAGGGCTACGGCCGCCCCGGATAGTAAGTGTGATAGGCTGGGGACATGGGCGATGCTACACTTACAGGTGACCCCCTCACACACCCACCAAGGGCTGAGGGTGCAGGGTTCCTGATGACATCCCTCTCCTGTTGCACAGCTGCTGGCTGGACCAAGAACGTTACTTCCTCTGGAGCTTCCTGGGACCAGTGGCTGTAGTCATTTTGGTAACTGCTCTCCCGATCAATCAACTTTAAAACCACCCACAAACTCACTATGCACAAACTAAGGTGCATCCCGGTTTATAGCTCCCACAGGATAGAGCACTGAGGGCCTAGTCCACAGGGAGTTGGGGGGCTTAGCCACAGGCTGCACCCCTGGCCAGGGGAGAACAAGGGGCAGGCTTGACCCGTGTGGTTTAAGCTTCCGAACCCAGGAGACGGTCAGTTGTTCTGAGTCTGTGGGAAATGAGAAACCTAGAGCCAAACTTTCAGCTGCAAATCTTTATTAAAAGCAAACATCTTTAGGGAACTCTGGTGGCCTAGTGGCAAAAAACTGCACTGAAATCCCAGAAGTGTGTGGTTCGATCTCTTCCTGTACCAGTCAGATCTAATTTGACAGTACACACACAAAAATATAACAAAATGAAATTTAAAAATCTTTAAATTTTTTTTTAAAAAAGCAAACATCTTCAGTAATGTGGCCAATGGGTTCCTTAGCACTTTAACCACTATGCCACCAGGACCCACCTACCGATCCAAACCCAAGTGAGCTATCCTGTCACTGGACGCCCTGCCCGGTGGCCCTGGCCCACTGAGTTCGGGGTGCCCCCTAATCCCAGTTCTGTGCTCCTGTGCAGTGCAATTCCGTCATCTTCGTGGTAACTGTCTGGAAGCTCACTCAGAAGTTTGGGGAGATCAACCCAGACTTAAAGAAGTTAAGGAAGGCAAGGTGAGAAGAGGGGCGGGGCTGGGGTGAGCCGGGGGCAGACAGCCATGTCTCACCCCACTGAAGCTGACCAGCCCTGCTCTCCTGCCACCCCCGACCCCAGGATACTGACAATCAGCGCAGTGGCCCAGCTCTTTGTCCTGGGCAGCACCTGGGTCTTCGGTCTGTTCCTGTTCGATCCCAGTAACCAGGTCCTGTCCTACATCTTCACCATCCTCAACTGCCTGCAGGGCTTATTCCTCTTCGTGCTTCACTGTCTGCTCAACAAGAAGGTGTGGTCTCTCACCCCATGGAACAGGCCGGGTGGGGGAGGCTGAGTGGACCCCCACCCCCAGCTGGGCCTCCCCTCCCTAACCTCTGCTTGGGCCTCAGGTGAGGACAGAGTACCGGAAGTGGCTGTGTGTGGTCACCAGGAGTAAGTACTCAGAGTTCACATCCACCAGCCAAAACCAGACCCGGGTAAGGACTATGCTTAGACTGGGTTGGGGGGTGGGCCACCCCAACCGCCTCTGGGCTGACTCCCCCTCCTCCCGTTCAGACCCTCAGGCAGTCAGAATCCGGCATGTGAAGGCAGGTTCTGGAAAGGCTCCGTGGCTCCAGCAGCTTTTGCACACGCTGAAGACTGACCCCTCTCCTACCACTCTGCTCTCCTTGTCTTCCCACTCCTGCCACTGTGTGCAAGAGGGGGCACTGGCAGCAAATTTTCGGACATCAGCCGGAACAGGTGGAACCACTTCTGGCTGCACCCCACGTGGACAGATGCGCTGACTCAGGACTGCGGGATCTGTCCCCCAACGTGGTCTTTCACCTATCTTTGCTACAGATCAGAAGAGCCAGGGGTTGGGGGTACAACTTCCCTCGCAAGCTAAGACTGATGTTGGGGGGTGGGAAAGGGCAGGGCCCAGGCCCCACCTCGCCACCTGAGACTCACGGTACAGAGACGGAAGCCCCTCTGCCCAGGGCAGAGGACGCTAACTATTTCAAGTCGTGCATGTTGTGTAATGTTACCTGTGTAAGACTTTCACTGTTGGCACTTAAAATTAAAGATCACACGGATGGAACTGGGTGATTGCTGCTCAGTGGTAATAAGTTTATTTACAAACTGAAGAAAGGAGAGGTCAGAAAACAGCAGGTAGGGTGATGTGGACAACTCAGCTTGGTCGACTCGGTTCAACTGCAAGACACAAGGAGGGAAGCGTGTGAGGACCTTGAGGAGGAGGAAGCTGTGGCCCAGGCGTCCCAGCCCGGGCCCCAGGCAGCCCACTTACTGTATGTAGAAATGTCGATCTCATCGGGAAGCTGTGCCACGTTCACCTCAAACCGGTTCTGAACTTCATTGAGGGTTTTGGCATCATTCTCGTCAGACACAAAGGTGATAGCCAGGCCTTTGGTGCCAAAGCGACCTGCACGGGCTACCTACAAGGGCACAGAAGTGAGGATCAGTCAGTCGGTCGTGTCCCTCCACCCTTGGGGCAAGGGTAAAGAGGGCGAGCCCCTGGGGCACACTCACCCGATGGAGGTAGGTATCGGAGTCTTCAGGCATGTCATAGTTGAAGACGATGTTGACGCGCTCGATGTCCATTCCTCGACCAAACAGGTTGGTGGCCACCAGCAGACGTCTCCGGAAATCCTTGAACTGCTGATAGCGGGACAAACTGGGGAGCCGGAAGAACACATGAGGTTAGGGCCAGGTCTCCAGTCCAGACAAGGTCCACTCCATACACGGTCCACTCCACAACCATTCCAGTCCTCGGGCCTCACCGCTCCTCCTGGGACATGCCCCGGTGGATGGCTATGGCTGGGAAGTTCTGTTCCACAAGAAGCTGGGCTAGGGCCATGCAGCGCTGCACCGTCTTCACGAAGATCACCACCTGCAAAGGGGAGCATGTCAAGGCCAGGGTCCCGCAGCCCCTGGGAGCCCCCGGAGCCCTGGGACACGCCTCGGCCAAATCACCTGGTTGAACTCCAGCACGTCTAAGAGGTCAAAGAGCTTGCGGTTCTTCTCGCTGTCTTTGAGCTTGACGTAGTACTGCTGCAGCCCGTGAAGCGTGAGCTTGGTCTCATCGTCCACAAACACCTCTATGGGCTGTGGGGGAGTAAGCAGGCTTACTTATCACCTGCCTAAGGAACCTTCCAGAGGGGATGCTTCTGTGGCCATCCCTCCCAGAGCACCTGCTGTATCCCAGCCACAATAAACATTTCTCTATCAACAAAGGCTGAATCGAAGGCGTGATCCAGTTTAGGGGGCAGGGAGGAAGGCTGTGGCCAGCCTCTCAGCCTCTTGTGTGAGGGCAGAGGTGCTCCACTACCCCGGGGAGTGGGAGTGGGGGGCGGCAGGTCCCCCCTACTTACGTCTTGCATGAACTTCCTACAGACGGGCCGGATATCCTTGCTTAGAGTGGCACTGAACATCATGCACTGCTTCTCGTGGGGCGTCAGCCGGAAGATCTCCTGCACGTCC
>NW_006400046.1:439013-450380 GCF_000299155.1 Elephantulus edwardii | reverse complement strand
CTGTCCTACTTTGTACCATCCTTATCATCTCGGACACTCCCAAACCCATTGCCACAGTCGCTGTCACTTTATCAATCCTCATTGGAAGTCTTCCTCTTTCACTGACACCCCATCTTTCAAATATGTTGTCCATTTCCAAGGAATAGCCTCACCTGTTGTTGTTGTGTTGTTGTGCTGTTGAGTCGTAGGTGACTCATAGCGACCCTATGAACAAAAGTCCTCGATACTTGAGTGTGACTTTCATCCTTTCTCCAGGTTCATAGGATTTCTGGAGGTAAGTTGTTTATGGAGGTGGATACCACTCCTGCTTCCAAGCTTGTGTCGACCCGAGAGCGCCACCAAACACTGTACCCTGTGGGTCACCATTATCGCATCTGACACATCAGTGTCGCAGTGTTCTGCTTCACAGTGACCACAAGTTACCTCTGTCTGGCATGTGGACACACCAGGGCTATCCGACCTAGAAGACTATTTGAACTAAAACAAGGAAAAACAGGCTTTAGGGCCGTGGATTAGAGTCACCCACCCTTGGCTTGGTAGCATAGCTTTCTGTCCACTAGGCCAACGGGTCTATCTCACCTAGCAACAGAATAAAAGCAGCCAGCCACAAAGAGAGCCTACAGCATGAGCTCATCGGTACGAAGTTCACATGTGGGCAAAATAAATCTATGATGATTGAATCTGTAGGAGGAGCTTGCCTGGCAAGTAAATATCATGAGAAAGCTGGTTCAGGTGATGATGGTCTCAGAGAAATATACATTCAGTAAAACGTGTCTCTAAACCTCTCATTGCTATGGAGTCAGAATCAGCTTATAACTTCTAGTGACTTTAGGAGGCTGTAAATTGCACGGGAGGAGTCTGCCTTTCTTTCTCCCCCAGAGACACTGATGAATTCAAACTTCCAGAGAAGAGTTGTCTTTGGGTGAGCAACTATCTACAAAATATTCCACCAGGTGGTGTTAGGTGCCATTGAATACGACTCATATTGAGCCTATAAACAAGGGATCTGAACCCTGTTCTATCCTTTGCCATTCTTACAATTCCTAACACACTTGAGCCCATTGCTGCATTCACTGTGTCAACTCACCGGGCTGAGGGTCTTCCCCTTTGTCATCCCTCCACTTTTCCAAGCCTGATGTCCGTCTCCAAGTTATAGCCTCTCCTGGAAGCACGCCCTAAGTATGTGAGACAAAGCATCATTTTTGCCTCCAACGAGCACTCTGGGTGCACTATTTCCAAGACATATGTTTGTTCTTTTGGCAGTCCATGGGATATGGACTCCATCACAACTCTCCACTAAAACTTATTAAAGTGCATACCAGATCTGCATTCTTTATAGTCTGTAAACATAAAGAAGCTCCGGTGGTGCAGTTCATAAGGAGTTGTAATTAATAACTAAAAATTAAAACTATAGTGAAAGTCCTGGAGCTCTGGTGGTCTAGTGATAAGAAACTGCACTACAATCCCAGAGGCAGGCTGTTCGAATCCACCACCTATTCTTCAGAAGAAGCATGGGCAATCTCCTCCTGTGCGATTAATTCATTCTGAAAGCCCACTGGAGGGAGGGTCAGCTATGGGTTGTTTCGGACTCAATGGTATTCAACAAAAACAAGTGAAAGTCTGTGTTCACCTTCCAAATTCATCATCTCCCTCACCCCAAGAAACAATATCCCAAATGCAAATATGAGATCTTAGTGTCACTAGATACATGCTCTTAAAGGATTAACTCATGAGGTCTCCAGGTGTTGAAAAGTTGTAATAAACTCATCAGTAACCTGAAAGCTGATAGCTCAAAGCTACAAAGTGGTTCTTCCGGGAGAAAGGCCTGGTGATCCACTTCTATTTAAACAAAAACAAAGAAAAAGATACAGCCAAGAAAAATCTTGTGGCCCTCCTCCCCTCTATAACAAAATGGACACAACAACAAAAGTCTTAGGGTTTGTTTTGGGTTTTTTCTTTATTTATTATTAATTTTAATGAGAATTTACAGAGATTTTGCATTTCCATTCATTCATTGTTGCACTTTTCTTCCTGCCTCCCCCTCTCCCCACAGCATATTCTTCTCTTTGAAAAGTAAAAAAAAAATATTCTTTCTTTGTTATACAATCCCTCCCTCCAGATCCATTCCACTATACAGCCTTCACTCCGAACTCCTGTCATGACAATAATACCTAATCACATAACCCCTTTTTTTATTGCTGCATGACATAACCCTTTTAGACCGTTCTCTCCCACATCTGTTTTAATGCAGTATACATAATTTATCCCATCTTTCTCAGTCTCCTCCCACCCCCAACGTCAGTCCTGTTTTACAACAGTGGCACTATGCAGTATTTGTCCTTTTGTGACTGAGATATTTCACTCAGCATAATGTCTTCCAGGACAGAGGAGGGAGAGAACCGTCTAAAAGAGAGATGTAACTGGGTATTTCTGTCATCACAGGAGACTAGAGCGAGGGCTGCATGGTGGAGGGGACCTGGGGGAGGGTTTGTAAAACAATGAAAGAATCTTTTCTTTTACTTTTCCATAATTTTTGGACTCATGTACTTATAACTTGTTAGTCAAATTTGTGTCTTCTAGGTTGCAACACCCCCATGATACATCTTGAAGGATATGTACATGTACAGCCAAGCACAATCAATAAGAATGCATCTGAATTCCAAAATCAATGTCCATAATAGTCTATGTGTTTCCTACTGCCAAAGGGGCCCTTTAGAGTAGTGAGAGAAGATCTTCACCCTGAAACCCACAGCGTCCCTTTTCAGCAGGAAGTAGCTAAGAGAATACGCCATCCCCTTTTCCTTATGACTCAGGGTGAAGTCTCTCTCAGGGAGGAGTGATAGGGAATGGCAAAGGACACACTGACAAAGAAGATTAATCAGAACTGGCTTTGACAAGCACTGTGGCATTTGGACAAGAACAAACTGGGAGGAGGGTAGAGAGAATAGTGCAACAGTGAATGAGTGGAAGCCCAAAATCTCTGTAAATGTTTATGAAAATTAATAAAATATAATTATAGAAAAGAAAAAAAAACCAAAAAAACATCATATTTGATGGGAAAAAAAAATAATGTCTTCCAGGGTCACCCATTTTGAATAATATTTCATGAGTATGCTTAGGGGTTTTTTAAGCCTCCTTTGTTGTTGTTAAGTTCCTTTGAGTCAGCTCTGACACATAACGGCACAATTGACAACTGACCGAAACCCTGCCCCTCGTCACAGTCACCCATCGTCACAGTCACTGGCATGTGTAAATGCGTTGTTGTGCGTAAGCCACTGTGTCAATCCAACTGTTGCGTCAATTCATCTTGTCGAGGATCTTTCTCTATTTTGCTGAATCTCTGCTTTTCCAAGCATGATGTCTTTCTCCAAGGACTAGCCTTTCTGACAACTTGTGCAAAGTCTCCTTGCTTGAGTACTGGTGGCGTAGTGTGTAACGTCTTGGCTTGCTACACAAAAGGTCAGCAGTTCAAATCCACTAGGATCTCCACAGAGGAAAGATGGGCAATCTCCTTCTGGAAACCCTCCATAGAGGATCTGGAGTCTCCCTACCACGAGAAATTCGAGGCACAGAGCAGTGAAGTAACTTACATGAGGTCCCACAGCCGGTCTGTGAAGGCATTATGGCTTGAACCCAGGTAGCTCGGCTTAGAATCCCAGCCAGGTGGCATAGTTACACTCTTTTTTGGTACACGTTTCCTAAACCAAACACAGAGTTTTACTTTCTGTTTTTAAGCTACAGTTAGAAGTACTATCACACACTATCATTTTTCTACATGTTTCTTCTTGTCCTCAGCATGACACTTTTGAGATTATCCCTAACACACTGAGCTCCCTCAGGCTACCAGGTGCATTCCCTGCCATCTAGCACCATGTCTTCCTCCAGCTTCTGCTGATGGAAACTCGGCTTCCAAGGAGCCTTCATTTTTTTTGAAGTACACAATCCTGCTCTGATCCTCTGTCCTCAGGGTCAAGGACAGACTCCATGGAGACGCTGGAGCCCCCACATCTGCAGCATTTGAATTCCCCTACCCTCAACACACACATCTGGCTAGTCATCCCCTGGGAGGCTAGGTCTTCTCCTAGACATTCATTCAAGGTATACTTATTTAGCACCTAGCATCCAAGAAAGATTCATTAATAACCTGTGTTATGCCGTTCACATAACCTTGCATGCTAAAAGTGAGGAGGACTTGAGGCACTTGCTGCAGGAGATCAAGGATTGCAGCCTTCACTATGGACTGCATCTTAACATCAAGAAAACAAAGGTACTCGCCACAGGACCAACAGTCGACACTATGAGAGTTGGGGAAAGGACTGAAGCCATCAACGATTTCCTCCTCCTTGGATCAACAATCAACACCTTCGGTATCTGCAGTCAGGAAATCAGGAGACATATTGCTTTGGGCAGGTCCTTTGTCAGGGACCTCTCCATAGTGCTGAAGGGCAATAACATCAGTTTGAAAACTAAGGTGTTCTTAATTCAGACGATGGTCTTCTCAGTCACCTGCTACACATCAGAGAGCTGGACAATGAATCAAGATGACAAAATAAGAATTGATGCCTTTGAGTTATGGACTGCCAAGAGAACAAAAAAGTATATCTTGAAGAGGGTGCAGCCAAAGTGCTCCTTGGAGGCAAAGATGGCAAAGCTTTGTTTTTCATACTATGGATGTGTAGTTAGGGGAGAGTATTCATTGGAGAGGGACATCATGCTGGAAAATATGTGACATTAGCAAAGGAGAGGAAGACCCCCAATGAGATGGATTGACATGGTGACTTCCGCAATGGGCTTGAGTGTCTTGGAGAGGATGAGGATGGCACAGAATAGGGCAAGGTTCAGGCTGGATATTCATAGGGTTTCGATGAGTCATACTTGACTTGATGGCACCCCACAGCAACAACATGAATAAAGATGGCAGAAGAATTGATGCCCTTGAACCGGGGCATTGGAGAAGAGAGCTGGTGATTCCATGGCCTGCCAAAAGATCAAACATATATGTCTTGGAGAAGATGCAGCCTTGGGAGCAAAGATGATGAAGCTTTGTCTCACATACTTTGGGCATGTTATTAGAAGAAGCAATTCCTTGAAGAGGAACATCATGCTTGGAAGAGTAGGGGGTCAGCGAAGAGAGAAAGACCCCTATCGAGATGTTTGGCAGGGTGACTGTAGCAACGGGCTCAAGTGTATCAGAGATGATAAGGATGACAAAGGCTAGAACAAGGTTCAGATCTGTTGTGCATAGGTTTCTATGAGTCACACTCGACTCAATGGCACCTGAAACCAACATTTATTAACAAAAGGGGATCTTGTCTCCATACACATCCAATCTGTATGCTGAGCAAATTCTTTAAGAAGCTGGACTCTATGCAGAAACATGTAGCATTAGGATTAGAGGAAGACTCATCAACAACCTACGTTAGGTAAATGACACAACCTTGCTTGCTGAAAGTGAGGAGGACTTGAAACATTTGCTGCAGAAGATGAAAGAGTGCAGCCTTCAACATGGATTGCATCTCAACACCAAGAAGACAAAAATTCTCACCTGTGGACCCAGTGGCAATATCATGATAGATGGAGAAAAGACTGATCCTGCCAATGCCTTTCTCTTACGTGGATCTACAGTTAACACTCTTGGTACTAGCAGTCAGATCAGGAGCCGTATAGCATTGGGAAAGTCTGTAGTCAGGAATTTCACCAAGTAATTGAGGAGCAATGATTTTCGTTTGAAGACTAAAATGTGCCTGATTCAGGTCATAGTAATTTCTATCACTTGCTATGCATCTGAGAGCTGAACAATGAATGTGGATGACAGAAGAATTGATGCCTTTGAGCTGTGGTGTTGGAGAAGAGCACTAAACATCCCATGCGTGGCCAAGAGAATGAACAGATATGTCTTCTAGAAAGTACAACCAGAGTGCTCCCTGGAGGCAAAGATGACAAAGCTTCATCTCACATACTTTGGACATGCTGGTTTTTGTTGTTAGGTGCCATCGAGTCGAGTACAACCCATAGCAACCCTATGAACAACAGATCTGCACCCTGACCTATTCTGTGTCATACTCAGACCTCCTGACACATTAGAGCCCACTGCGGCAGTCACCATGTCAATCCTCCTGGTTGAGGGTCTTCCTCTCTTGTGCCGACTTTCTCTGCCTTTTCAAGCATCACGTCCCTCTCCAAGGAAGAGCCCCTTCTAGCAACATGTCTGAAGTATCTGAAGTGTGTGCGGTGAAGCTTTATCTACTCTGCCTTCAAAGGGCACTCCAGTTGCACCCTTTTCATTTGTTTGGTGTGGGGTTTTTTTTGCCATCTCTGGGATAGTCAGTGCTCTTCTCCATCACCACAGCTCAGAGGCATCAATTCTTCTTCTGTCATCTTCATTCATTGTCCAGCTCTCAGATGCATAGCAAGTGACTGGAAAGACCATGGCCTGATTCAGATGCACCTTAGTCCTCAAACTGACATCATTGTTCTTCAATAATTTGGAGAGGTTCCTAAAGGCACACTTTCTCAGCTTTATATGTCTCCTCATTTCCTGGCTCCTGGTACCAGTGGTGTTAATTATAGATCCAGGTAGGGTGAAGTTGTTGACAGTTTTAATCTTTTCTCCATCTATCATGACATTACCTATCAGCCCAGTGGTGAGAATCTTTGTCTTATTGACATTGATATGCAATCCATATTGAAGGCTTTATCCTTTAATCTGCAACAAGTGCTTCAAGTCCTTCTCATTCTCAGTCAGCAAAGTTATGTCATCTGCATAATGCAGATTAGTGATAAGTCTCCATTCGATCCTGATGCCACATTCCTCTTCATAGAGTCCATCTTCTCAAAGAATTTGCTTAGTATACAGGTTTTAAAAGTATGGAGAAAGAAGGGGAGCTCTGGTGGCCTAGTGGCAAGAAGTTGCACTGCAATCCCAGAGGAGCACGGTTCAAATCCACTAGATGCTCTGCCAGAGAAGGAGGCGCAATATCCTCTTGTACCAGTCAGATCGATGGTACACGCACACAAAATAATAATAATAAAAAAAAAGAAAAAAAAGTATGGAGAGAGAATACAACCCTGACACACTCCCTTCATGTCCAGTTTTTGCTGGGCACATTGGTAGGAGAGGCTATTCCTTGAAGAAGGACATCATGCTTGGGAAGGTGGAGGGTCAATGTCAATGAAAGACAGAAAGACCCTCAACCAGGTAGACTGATAACAGTGACTGCAGCAACGGGTACAAGTGGGTCAGAGTCGATGAAGATGGCACAGGATAGGACAGGGTTCAGATCTATTGTCCTCAGGTCATACTCAACTCGATGCTATCTAACAACAACAACAACAACAACAGTGTATAACTCTCGTGGTACAAAGCATTCACCTCTTACCCAAAAGATTAACTATTTGAACCCCCCATACCAGCAACTCTGTAGGAGAAGAATAAGGCTCTTTGCTACCTTTATTTGTCGTTATTAGGTGCTATCTCGTTGATCACGACTCATAGGGACCTTATGAACACAGATCCAAACCTTGTCCTATCCTGTGCTAGCCTCACAGTCTCTGATATGTGCTCCAGCCTGTCTTTCTCTGACCCTCCACCTTTCTTCTCAGCATGACTTCTTGGAAACCTGATGAGGTAGTTAGTGGCCTCTGACATTCTTCTAAGTGGTATAGCACTAGTCTGTCCATATGCTGTACAGAGATAACTCGTGGTTGCTGTGATGCTAAACACTGTGACACTGATGTGTCAAATGCGATAATGGTTACCCACGGTGAACAGTGTTTGGTGGAGCTCCCCAATTAAAACAGGTTTGAAGCAGGAGTGGCATCCACTTCCAAAATAGCTTGCCTCCAGAAACTCTAGGAACTTGGAGAAACGAAGAAAGTTATACAAGTGTTCAGGTCTTTCACTCATAGTATAGCTATGAGTCATCTACAAGTTGATGGCATTTAACAACAACAGTGGCCTCTGATGGTCTAGTGGATAAGGAGTTGCAATGCTATCCAAAATGCTTTGAGGAGGTGGCTGCCTCCTCAACGACCCCTACAGCCCTGGAATGCTTCTCATCTGAAACCTTGTTGTGTCCACTCATTTGTTCCACAAAGATTTCGTGAGTCAGGCACTTGGTAATTCTGACTCGAGTCACTGAAAAGAAAGAAACTGGGACCAGGCCAGGCTTGAGGGCAGCCTGGAAAGGACTCTTAAATGAGGTGACCTTTAAACAGAGAGCTAACTGATCAGAGGGACTACACTTGGATAGTTGTAATGGAAGGACATTCCAGACAAGGAAAAGGCCAGTGCAAAGGGTCTGTGGTTGAATGGAAGGTTAGAATATCTGCCATGCACAGGATTGAGAAGAGTGAAGAAAGATGAGACCTGCCGGGTGGCCCAGGTGAGTGGTAGACATTTTTCCTAATAGCACTAACAGGAAACAGGTTTCTACTTGAAATCAGGGAAGGGTTTTCTAGCAGGGTTGGGTGGTGGAGAATGATTTAGGGTTTCTAAGATAGTTATGATATTTTGTTGAAATTGTACTATTAGCCCTTGGCCTCCTGGTTCCAAGCCTAAAGAGCCACCAAAACTCCCAGCGTACACTGAGATGTGTCCACTGAGTAAATGAGATTGGAACAGGAATTTGGCAGCGTTTCCTAGTTCCATCCCAGGAGGCCTTTGGAGTTGGCAAGCGAGAGTCCATCGCTGCAAAAGGGGAGCTGCCGCCAGCCCTGTCCCTGGGTCAAGTTAGAGAGCCTCATTCTGCTTAGTCTTCGCTCTGTAAAATGGGTCAACTGGAGAATTAAGAGGGAGACACCATCCCCCACCGGGAAAGGGACATAAACATATTGGTTCATGATTGTAGTGAGAGGTTGCTGCTAAGGCCTCAGTTTCTTCATCTGGGTATTGGGAACAAAATAAATAACTTCTTTAAGTCAGTGGATTTATCTTCCAGGAGCACCTAGAAGATAGGTGTGTCTGGAGCAGAGTGAAAGAGGTAAGAAAGAACAAGAGGAGGTGAGGGCAGGGAAGTTGTGAGCACCTGATCTTGGGCTTTAACCCTGTGCAGTCAGAATGTTCCTTGAAGGCAAAGACGGTAAAGCATTGTCTCACATATTTCAGGCATGTTATTGTTGTTGTTATGTGCCATCGAGTCATAGCAACCCTATATACAACAGCTCTGAACTCCGCTCTATCCTGAGCCAATCTTATTGTCTCAGACACACTTACCTCCATTACCCCAGTCTCTGAATCAATCCATCTCATTCAGGTCTTTCTCTTTTGTGCTGTCCGTGCACCCTCCCAAACATGAGAACTGGTTCCTACTTACAACATGCCTAAAGGTTATCAGATGGAGCTTCAGAATCCTTGCCTCCAAGGAGCAGCCTGGCTTCACCCTCTCCAGGACAAGCCTTTTTGTTCTCCTAGCAGTCCATGGTATATTAAATACTCTTCATCAGCACCACAACTCAAAGGCATCCATTCTCCTTCTATTATCTCTAGTCATTGTCCAGCTTTTTGATGAATACTATGTTATTAGGAAAGTTTATGTATTCAGAAAAAGACATCATGCTTGTCGGTGAAGGAGAGGAAGGCCTTCTGTGAGATTGATAGTGTCTTCAGCAAATGGACTCAAATGTGTTTAGGGTTACATTTGGCGCAGGATACAACGGAGTTCAGATCTATATTGTTCACAGGTTTGCTATGAGTCGTACTGAACTCTGTGGTACTTAACAACAAGATCACCACCTCATAGCCTAAACTCAGAATAGACTCACAGATGACCGACCCTTCATCAGATTTTTCTGAGGCTGTAAGGAGATTGGCCATCTCCCTCCCTCCCCTGGAGTAGCTGGTGGATCTGAATTGCCACAAAAAAGAGGCCTTTGAGTCAGTAGAAGAAATCCCTACAGACTAGGTGAAGTGGGAGCCACAGAGGAGAGAGAACTAACATAAGACGCCTTCACAGACGCTCTCTACCTGCCGTGATGGGAACTGGCTTATGAGGGACAGGGTGGGGGTTGGGGAAGTGGGGAGGGAGAGACTGGCGGAGGCTGCACTGGTCCAAGTGGGTAATGACTGGATCAAGAGGAGGTCATTGTAATTATTTAATCTTCTTAGTTATTCCCAGAGAGTTGTTCAAAGTACAAAAGCAAGAAAGAAAACACTGCCTTGGCCTCTGGGACAACACAAACGCTGCAGACACATGTGTAACCAAGCTACCTGGGCCCTGCGTGCTTGGTGGGCTCCCCAGAGGGTGCCAGATGTGCAGGCCCCGCTGACAGGGAGCGTTCCTGACCAGGAGCCTGGGGTCCTGGGGAAGTGCTCCTGTTGTCTTAGCTCTCAGAATTTGTGGAGTATTCGGATTAGGGGGTACATTGCAGGCCTTATCCAATCCCCCCCCCCCACTGATATCAGTGGCCACATCAACACGTCTGCTGCAGAGTTGGGATTTGAAACTACAGTAAAAGTAACAGAAGGCGCTCTGGTGACCTAGTCCGTAGGGAATTGCGCTGCTAACCCAATGGTGGCATCTCTCTCTTCGAGAATCTACCTGCCACTCTGAATCCTCAAGACACGCGGCAGGGAAAAGATGAGCTATCTCCTTTTTTTTTTTTTTTTTTTTTTAGTTATATCCTGTTGACTAATTTTTAGCCTGTGACAAAACTGCAAACAGGTTCAGTTATGAATTGGTTCCGACTTATAAGGCTCTGAGTATGTTTGAGTTAAGGAATTAACAACAACTCTTTAAACCAAAACTAACTCGGGCTAGCCACTTGGAACTCATAGTCCCCGGAGGCCTGAGTAGAACTGAGTTCCAAGAAGAGGGTTTCTAAGGCTGTCTATCTTTGGGAAGCCAACTGGCATAGCCTTCTCCCGCACAGTGGTTGGTGGGTTCCACACTATTAACCTTTTGCTTGGTAGCCAAGTGGGGGCTCTTGAAAACAACGGTAACATTACACATGACAATAGCTCATATCCATCGAGTGCTTACCGCATTTTTAGAAGTTGATATGCACGATCTCACTTAATTTTCCGACCTTGAGCAGTGTGTAAATCCTTCCAGTTTCTAGAATGAAGTGTCTTGGGATTCCACCACCTGGAGGGATTTGAACCCAGATGTGCCCCAAATCCTGCGGAAGCTCCCTGCTCTTGAATGAAGGACCACTTAGAATAAGGCTAGAAATTGTGAATCGGAAAACAGTAGGCTCAAGTTAGCTGCTTTTTTGGGGGTCTACAGGGGTTCCGAGAGGCCCACAGCTCCCTCGCGGCTCGCCCTGGGCTCCCAGCAGAGCTGGGAAGGTCCTGCGCGCGCGCTCGGGGACCTGAGCCCGGGGATCTGCAGCCGGGGACCTGCGCCCGGGGACCTGCGCCCGGGAAAC
>NW_006400046.1:428869-438522 GCF_000299155.1 Elephantulus edwardii | reverse complement strand
GGGCCTCCGAGCGCCCGGCGCCCCCTCCCCGGGCCGGGACCTCGGAGCCAGCGCGGCCCCCTTCTCTGCAGGTGGAGGTACGGACAGGGAGGGGGCGGGAGGACCCGGAGCCCCGCAGCACCTTGAGCTCGGCCCCGCCCCGAGGAAGAGGGGGCGCGGTGGAGGCGCGACTTTGGGTGTATGTGGTTGGCTGTGCATCCCTGTGCCTGGCGCATCCCCCCTCTTTTGCCCCCTCCCAGTACTCGATTCTTGGCAGGTGCCGCTCCACCTGGGGCAGGTGCCTGGAGTGGTGCCCGGAATGGGTGGATGCAACCTGGTCCCCGCCCCTCCCCCCACAACAAAGCTGCAGCGGCCCCGCCTCCAGACTGAGATTTATGATGATCCCCACGCCACTCAGATTGGCACTTGTTGACGGAAGTGTCAGAGTCACCTCAATTAGATCTGGGGATAGAGGACCCCCACGCCCAACCTTCGGACTTTGAGGCTGGATCTTTCCCCAAGTGTCGAGTCAACAGGCAAGGGATTTTCCCTTAACTGGAGTTTACCTGCCCTCCTCCGTTGGCATCAGGGCTGGGTCACCCTGTGCTCATGACTGGCACCAAGCTGCCATGGTACCAGGCTTGCCCTAGCTCCCCTGTGCCACCTTGACATCACTGCCTTGGGCTCACCTTCTCCATCTGGGTCAAGCAGGACCAGGTCGACCTAACTTCTTTGACTCAGTGTCATGAATCTAAGACATGTCTTGTGCCTCTGTGCCCCCTTTAACACCTCATCATCCACTTGGTTGTCTTGTGCTCTCTGTGTAACCAGTTCTCGTCTCCTTCTGCACCTGCCCCTTCCCCTCTGTGTCCACCCACCCTGTGACCCCTATGATAACCCTCCTCAGTCCTGCTGATGGCCTGCCAGCCTTGTCGAGGAGCTGGGCGTATCTGGTGTTGCCGATCACACAAGGTCAGACCTCCGGGTGGGCATCGGCTGGGGTCCTTGCCCTCAACCCTGGCCCGGGGAGGGCTGTATAAGAGCCCCCGTCCTTTGCGCATGCATGTCCTTGGTCTGTACCACACATGACCCCAGTGGTGTCTATGATTCCCACAACAAGGCTTGACCCATGGCTGTCCGCATGCTCTGTCCCCTCTTGACCACCCCTTTTTCATGGCTGCTGCCCCGACCCTCTGTCTTTCCTGATGTGTGCTTGTCTCTTCTGTGTCCGGCAAACGGATGTCCTGTCCAGATTCCGGAAACGCCCAAGGCATTGAAATCACCGGACATGGGGGTCTAGGTCCCTGGCTGCTCTGGGAAGAGGAGGGTGCTGGGAAGTGGGTGCCCTGAGCCTGGGGCCTCTTGCTCCAGGGGGAGAGAGAATAGGAATTCTCTGAGGCCAGACCAAGCTCTGGATTCCTGGGTTTGTCTTGTTGGCCCTCAGGTGACCCTTTGTCCCTGGGTAGGAGTGAGTCACCCAAGAGAGGAGGACCCAGGAGGCCAGGGCCTTCCTCCCTCTTCTCAGGCCTCGCCAGCCGGAGGTGGGCCCAGGGTGGCGCTCCTCCTCTGTGCTTGGATTTTCCCTGTTGAGCTGGCCTTGCTCCTGGCTGGACCCCTTGCTCTGCCTGCTGGAGAGGGAGAGGCTGTCCTGGTTGGGAGGTTATGTGAGTGTTGTCACTTCCTCACTGTGTGTCCTCGGTCCCCGTGCCTTCACTGTTCCCTGAGCCTCCATTCTGCCATCAGAAAAATGAGACTAAATAGTTTTTGCAGGGGAGAGAGACAGGGGCCCCTCTTGGCAGACAGGGAAGCTTTCAGTTTGTTAACTGTGGAGCAGTAATAACGACCAGAATGGCTCTGAAATTGCCACATGTCCCCTGGTGGTTGGGCGAAGTTGTCTCTAGTGAGAACTACTGTTGTTACTCAGAGCCTCAGTTTTCTCATCTGTAAAGTGGGAGAATAATGGAACTTCCCAGGGCTTTGAAAGGTTAGTAGCATCTGTGCTCCAGCAGCTGCCTTTGAAGTTGATGACTGGCCAACATTAACTTTCTTCATCTGTGAAATGGGTTCTCAGAGCCAAGGGAGGTAACACAGATGCAGCGCTTAGCTAGGCTGGGATGAATACTGGATTCTCTTTTATTGAAATCCTGTCCTGCCTCCTGCTGGCTGAGGGAGCTATTTCCTTATTTTATCAGAGAGTGGGGTGACAACAGTGCCTGCATCTTGGGTTGCCCTGGTTGACCTTGGGTAGAGCTTTTAGTAAACGATTAGCAGTAGTAGTATTTGAGCCTGAGTGTGTGCCTGGCCAGCGTCTGCCGGCCATTGGCTTTGGTCACCCCATGGTCGCGTTTAAGCGCTGTCTATCCAGTGTTTTAGCCCCAGAAGACTTGCTAGGCTACCTGCCTGGGCCCCCTAAACCTCAGATCTGTGGTCAGCAGCAGTGGGCAGCTAGACTGGGAGGAAGTTAGTAAGTCAGAAGGCCTGTGCCTGCAGGAAGGGGCTCCGCCTCTCCAGAAGTTGCTGTACTGACCCCAAAGGGGAAGCCGGGGACAAGGGGTGGGGCAGGAGAGCCTGGTTGCAGGGACATGTGGGGACGGCAGCCGGCCAGGCTGTGGGAGTGTGTGAGCACGTGGGCCGTGTTTGCACGGGCGGGTGGGGGTGTGCCTGTCCAGATCCAACAGCGTGTAGTGCTCACGTGCACGTGTTATAGGTGCAGGTATACGAGTGCGTGTGTGGGGAGGTATGGCTCAAGGCACAGGTGAACCTACGTCCATGCACACGCAAGTCTATGTTCTGTGTGTACACCTAGAGTTGTGAAAGTTTACATACATATACACGAAGCCTGTGTTTTGTGTACACACACACAAACACACACATAAATGCCAGAATTTGTATCCACATGTGAGCCTGTGTTGTGTGCAGACACCCGTAGGTATGGGAGTGCACACACACAGTTTTGAGTCTGTGTACTTTGCACACATGTAGATGTGGGCATGTGCTTTCATCTATGATCTCTGTTCTGTACATACACACCCATAGGTACAGGATTATACACACTTGCGTGTGTGTCCCACATGCACACCTAAATGCACATGAGAGCGTGTGCACACTCGTGGATGCTGTTTGCCATCCTTACGGTAGAGTGCACGGGCCTGTGTACCTCAGACACCTTCACCGGGCAGGGGGTGAACGCAGGGCCCTGCTGGCCTCTGCAAAGCAGGCTCAGCCCTTGAGTGGGAACTGAGAGGAAGCACCCCTAGATGTCCCAGAGCCCTGGCGCTGGCCTGCCGCAGGGGGTGCTGGGAGCTGGCAGGAAAGAGGAAGTGGTGACAAGAGGCCCTGGTAGGGCTGAGGCTCAGGAAGAGGGCGGGGCCCTCACCCTGGACCCAGGATGGCGGAGCCCGATCCCCTGGTGGACCAGGAACTGGAGGTGGGGGCTTGGTTCCCGGGGTGGGTGGTGGAAGAGATGCGCAAGTGGGACAGACTCCACGTGAATGGGAGACGGCAGCACCCTGCCCTTTATAAACTCATAGTTTTAGACTGAAGGGAGGAAGAGATGAGGCTTCAGAGCTCTCTGCTTGAAGGAAGATAATGTTTGGGGCCCTTTGGGGCTCCCAGGCTGGGTGGGGAGAGGAGAGCGGTCAGATGTGTGCTCAGGATAGTGGTGGAGGGGAGGTGGGCCTGCCTTTGAGACCTTCTGGGTGGATGGAGCCTGATCTGAGGACCTCCCTGGTTTGGGAGACAGTGGAGTGGAAATGGAGCTTATCTTCAAGACCTCCTAGTTTGAAGTTGTCGCCAGAAGGCAGGCAGGGCCTTCCCTTGGGATGTCCTACTTTGGGAGGACAGCAGAGAAGAAATGAGGACTACTCTCAGGACCTCCTAATTTGGGGGTACAGCAGAGGGGAAGGCAGAACTACCCCTGAGTTTGAGGGAAACAGATATAAGATCCTAGAGACCTCCTAGTTTCTAGGAGAAAAGAGTTGGGGGTCTCTTATTGGGACTTTCTAATTTGGGGAACAGGAGAAGGAAAACAAGGCCTACTTTGGGATCCCCTAGTTTGAGAGGACAGTAGTGGGGCAATGGAGTCTACTCTTCAGCATCCCAGTATCTGAGGCACAGATGAAAGGAGTCAGAACTAGGGGTATCCGTAGTCTGAAGGGATGAGAGAAGAAGACCCTATCTTCAGCCCTCATACTTTGAAGTAAGGCCTGAGCCCGACCTCACCTCTTGGTTTTGGGGCTCTGAGGAGTGGGCTCAGGCCCCGTCTCTGAGGCACCCCATCTGGGAGGCTATGAGACTGGGCCCAGGGTGGCTGAGGTGGTCTGCACCCCAGAGCTGACCCCCACTGACCCCGCCCCATCCCACAGAGCGAGCCTCGCAGCTGGTCCCTGCTGGAACAGCTGGGCCTCGCGGGGGCGGACTTGGCGGCCCCCGGGGTGCAGCAGCAGCTGGAGCTGGAGCGGGAGCGGCTGCGCCGGGAGATCCGCAAGGAGCTGAAGCTGAAGGAGGGGGCCGAGAACCTGCGGCGGGCCACCACCGACCTGGGCCGCAGCCTGGGCCCCTTGGAGCTGCTGCTGCGAGGCTCCTCGCGCCGCCTGGACCTGCTGCACCAGCAGCTGCAGGAGCTGCATGCCCACGTGGTGCTGCCCGACCCCGCCGCCGCTGCCCACGGTGAGCTGGGCTGCCTCGGGGTGCAGGGGTTCCCACCCCCCCAGGGGCAGGCCTGCTGTCTGAACAGCTAGGCCTGCACCAGAAATTCAGCACCATCTCTGCTGGTCCCAGAGAGACAGACTCAGTGATTCTGGATCTTCAAATGCAGTCAGAGCAGAGAGTGAAATCTGCACAGCAGACACTCACACCGGCACTCAGATGGACACACTGTCCACACAACAGGGGTTCCCACACACTGACACCTAGATGTGCGGGCTGTCGACACCCAGACAAATGTGTACTCTGTGAACACCCGGAGATTCCTACACACTGACACCTAGATGTGCCTGCTGTCGACACCCAGAGAAATGTACACTGTCAACACCTGGAGATTCCCACACACCAACACACATATGTACACACTGTTAACACCCACATAAATGTGCATACATGCTGTCAACACCCAGAGCTTCCCACACACTGGCAACGAGACGTACACACCATCAACACACAGAGATCCTCACATACCGACAGCTAGAAGGATGTGCTGTCAACACCCAGACAGATATACACATTGTCAACATCCAGGGGTTCCCACATACCAACACTCTCAGGTACATGCTGTCAAAACCTAGAATGTCAGTTACTCTTACAACCAGCTAACATTTACCTGCTTTCACACCAACTCCTGGATGACACGCATAGACTTCGACACTCATTGAAATACAAAATGCATGTGATTCCACCAGCCTCCAGAGACTCACAGTTTCACCAACACAAGCCAGCGTCCAAATACTTACCTTCCATTTCACAGATATCCAGAGATCCTCAAGTGCTGTCCCAGCAAGTCGTGGACAACACCCAAAACTCATGTCACTTCACCATCTAGAGGTGCTCATGCATGGTCTCAAAAATACCCAGTGACACCATTTTTATGTATTTATTTTTATTTTCTTTTTTGTCTGTGTACCGACAAATTGGATCTGACTGGTACATGAGGAGATTGTCCCTCCTTCTCCATCAGAGCATCTGATGGATTCGAACTGCTCACCTCTGGTATTGGAGTGCAGCTTCTTGTCCCTAGGCCACCAGAGCTCGCCCCACTGACACCCTGAACTCACACACAGCACGCCAGTGTCTAGAGACAGGTGTAATCTCACCAGCACCTGCACAACACTCACACAAGTGTCCTAGTGTCACATACACACAGAGAAATTCATCCACAACCACCCGTCATGTGTTGCCCTAAGTAGACCAGACAGCCAGAGGCGTCTGTGTACAGTCACAGTGCCTGAGGGCTCCTTGTCACTTAGACCAACACAGCTCTTCCATCCACATGGGCATGTAAATCCCTGAAAAGACACCATCACATCAACACTGAAGGTAAAAAGAGGGAGTTAAACCCACACAGAGTCATATCCATCCAACATGTCACCTGGAGACCCCCCCCAGTCACACCAATCTTCAGACACTCCCACGTCACCATCTAGCACCCAGAGACACACACAGACCACTGCACTAACACCCAGAAGTCTGCGTCCACAGTCAGAAACATCTGCATTCACCCCCACACCACCATTCTGCCACCTCACCCAGACCCCACGATGCACAGACACACTCTGACAGCTAGGTGGGTAGTTGGGGATTCCCATACACAGTCGCATCCATACCCACGGGTTCTCACACACCTGGAGGGAGACCTGTCTGAGTCTTGTCATGCTGACGGAGCTCTAAGGGAGAGCCTAGGGTGCTTCGAATCTTCCAGATGGTGGGCTGCCCCTCCTGCCTGTCTGCAGGCCCCACATACTTTATCCACCAGGATGCTGGGGGCAGAGCTATCCAGGCTGGGCTGGGGCAGATCCTGGGAGCTGGGGCAGAACCTCCCTCCTGAGCAGACCATGGTGAGACCTGTGCTGGCTCTTCCCCAACTGCCCCCTCCAGATGACCCCCAGTCTCCGGGTGCGGGCAGCACAGCCTGCCTGGCCACCAACCTGAGCCGTGTGGCTGGCCTGGAGAAGCAGCTGGCCATCGAGCTGAAGGTGAAGCAGGGGGCAGAGAACATGATCCAGACGTACAGTCACGGCAGCACCAAGGTGGGTACGTGCGTGTGCGCGCGCACACACACGTGTGCCTGCCACCCACACGTGCGGGGCGGCTGGGGTATAGGCTCAAGGGTGGGACCGCCTGCGCCAGTGGGAGGCTGGGACCGAGGGCTGGCTGACCAGGTGACTTGGAAACAGGCCTGAGGAGTGAGCAGTGCGTGGATGTAAATGGGAACTGGTGAATGGGAGTGATGTCAGACAGACACATGGCAGAGACTGTCCCCCACATGCACCTGGTCGCCCCCAGAGACTCAGGGACATCCTGCGTCAGGTGGCGTGTCTCTTACACACATTCATGCAGTCCTATCAGCTACCCCAGAACATACACGGAGAAACGGAGTCGCCACTCTCAGGACACAGGTAGAGGCAGGACAGCATCAGGATACACGTGCATTGTCACGGCCCCTGGAGACGCAGCAGTCACAACACCTGGGAATACAGCATGGATAACCACACACAGAGTCACATGCACATCTAGACACACGCACCATCATTCACTGTGTGGAGATGACCAGCGTGCACAGCTAAGTTCACGCGCAGGGCCTTGCATTGTCCTGCAGACACATGCATTCCCAGACATGGCCCCACTGGCAACACCTCTCTCCCCCTTTTCTCCCTCCCCTCCCCACCCCCGATCTACAGCAACACACAGCATTCTCACGCAGCCAGAGACACAGCTAGAGGCAGGCTGTCTGGAGAACACAGCTTCTCGACGGTATCACTATATAGTCACTGTGTCACCATACCACACTATATGGATGTGCAAACATTGCAAGAGGGCACAGAACTTAAGACTAGTGTGTCTTTTGTTGGGATGTGCAGTAAGGTACACGAAATTTAAGTGTACTTCATGACTCAAAAACACAAAGACTGAAGAAGAATTGTGATGTTGGCAAGGATTTTTGACTTCCATGGTCGGCCAGAAGAAAACTTTGTTTTGGAGACCATGCAAACAGGGTGCAACCTTAGAGGCAAGGATGGTAAAACGTCGTCTCGTACGCTCTGGGCGTCATGAGACTCAGCGTGGGCAAGGGTCAGAGCGCTTCATAGGTTTACTGTGGGTCGTAGTTGACTCGAGGTCTCCTGACAACAGGGGGGAGCCCAGCCTCCCTTCACGACCTGTCTCTGCCCCCAGGACCGGAAGCTGCTGCTGACAGCCCAGCAGATGCTGCAGGACAGTAAGACCAAGATCGACATCATCCGGATGCAGCTCCGCCGGGCCCTGCAGGCCGGCCAGCTGGAGAGCCAGGCCGCCCCGGACGAGGCCCAAGGTGTGTCCCACCCCGAGACCGCTGGACTGTGTCTTGCCCTGTCGGGCTCAGCCCACAAGAAGCCCATTTTGGGGTGGACAGGGAAGTGGGCATCGTGACTTAGTGGGAAACTGGTACTTGTTTGTTGCAGACCAAGGGTCCCAAAGAATGGAATAATTTTATAATTATTAATAAAGAGACAAACAGCCAGGAATGTGAGAGCAGAGAGCATAAAACAGGGGGCCAGCAGTTCTCGACTGAAGACCCCAAGCCAAGTTTTTCTGTATCTTTATTGAAAATTACCAGGAAGTAAATCACAAAGAGAATTAAATGCAAATGAAGCCAAGCTCTTTCTATAGAAAACCTTCTGCTTGACTCAGGAAGGAGGGGTTCACAAATGCAAGAATTTGGTTTACCCTTAACTATTAACCTTGATGCCTCAGGGTGAACTTGAGCTCAGGAGGTAACACTTCCTCTGTAGGGGGCCCCTTGCTGTCTCCTGTCTTGCAGGGAACAAACAGCTCATTTTCTAGGATCTGCCACAAGAGAAATCCTAACTTATAAATCTGTAATTCCTTCAATTCCTGAACAAGGGTTTTCATATAATATTTGGTATAAAGTTTGGCTTCCCATACTTGTTCCTGCCTGTCTCTGGACCTGGGTTTCCCATTTGTCCCAGGTGAGGTTAGGGGCATATCCCTAACCCTCTCTGGACGCCAGCTTCCCAGGTGTCCTAGTGTTGGTGAATTACAGCCTGTATGTCACAACCTACCACCTATTTTTGTAAATGAAGTTGTATTGGCGGAGAGCTGTGTCTGTTGGTTTACTATCATTCATAACTGGCTGTGTGCTCTAACAGTTGAGAGATCATAAGACCCATAGAGCTGAAAATATTTACTCTTCAGGCTTTTGGACTCAATGGTTGTACTGCCATGTATGCGCCTGTGTGTGTAGAGTTGAGTGTCCACAGCACGTGTGTGTATGTGTGCACTTGTTCATTGTACGTGTGTGTCTGTAGAAATGCCCAGGGTATCTCACGTGCCTGAACTTGTTGGAATTGTCACCTGAGCTTGGGACAGGGTCTTGGCGTACTGTGTACGGGATGAATGTTTCTCTTTTCACCAGCACTATTACTGTAGAAACACTAGCGTTGTATTTAGGCCTGTGAAACAAGAAATGAATGGGGCTCTGTGCCGATAAAACTTTGTCCCCGTGAAAAGTGGTAAGACCATCAGAATGGTGGTGGACCATCAGGCCACACATCCGTATGGATGTTAGAATTGGCATGCCACTGTCCGTGTCTTGGAGGGTGTCAGTGTCCGTGTGGTGATGCCTACAGTTAATCTCCCACCACTCATCCCTCTGTCATACTGGGGTGACCTACTGTGACAGTCGAAGTGATGCCAATGGTCGTACAATGTCAGAAGGGTCATTTGTGGTGGACAGATTTCAGTGGAGCTTCCACCCTAAGACAGACTAGCAAGAAGGACCTGGAACTCTACTTTGTGTGTGTGTGGGTGTGTGGGTGTGTCCAGTCATTCATTGTTGCACTTTTCTCCCTGCCCACCCTCTCCCCCTCAATTCACTCTTCTCCTTGAAAAGTAAAACTCTTTCATTGTTATGCAGTCCTTCCCCACAAGTCCACTCCACTGTGCAGCCTTCATTCTGGACTCCT
>NW_006400046.1:418346-428574 GCF_000299155.1 Elephantulus edwardii | reverse complement strand
TAGTATTCCATTGTGTGACTATACCACAGCTTCTCTATCCATTTGTTTGTTGATGGGCACTTAGGTTGTTTCCAGCTCTTTGCTATTGTGAACAAAGCCATGATAAACATGGGTGTGGGAACTCTCCTTCTGAATAAGCTGTTCCCGTAACGCTCTTAGGACTGACACTGGAACATTGTCTGATCTGGTGTGTGAAGATGAGCCCCTCACATTGAAGGGCACGTAACACACAACTGGAGAAGGACAACTACCTGCTCAGAGAAGAGTTGGGAGCTCTGGTGGCTTAGTGACAAGGAGTTGTGCTGCCGACTCAGAGGCACAGAGTTTGAATCCACCAGCTGATGCTCAGGAGAGGGATGGGCAGTTTCCTCCCGTGCAGTTAATTTACCTCCGGAAACCCGCTGGAGTGTCAGCTGTCAATTGGTTTGATTTTTTTGGTACAGAACAACCTCGGGATAGAGTTGACCTTGATATGAGTAGAGTAAAGCTTTCAAGATCTTCATTTGCTGGTGTGGCCAAATTTGAAATTTTTTTAAAAAAAAAAGTTGCAAACGTCCATTAGAAATTGGAATGTGAAACATACAATGTATGGCAATAAAAATTTCCCCAACCCCCAGGAAATTAACAGACGTATTGCGATGGGAAAGTCTGCTGTTACGGACCTCTCCAAAGTGCTGAAGCACTATGGTGTCACTCTGGAGACTTAGGTGCGTCTGATACAGGCCGTGGTCTTTGCAGTCACTTGTTATGCATCAGAGAGTTGGACAATGACAAGGGAGGACAGAAGGAGAATTGATGCCTTTGAGCTGTGGGGCTGGCGAAGAATATTGAATGTACCATGGACTGCTAGGAAAACAAACAGACTTGTCCTGGAAAGGGTTAAACTGGGCTGCTCCTTGGAGGCAAGGATTCTGAGGCTCTGTCTAACATACTTTGGACATGCTGTAAGGAGGGACCGGTCCTTGGTGAGGGACATCATGCTTGGAAGGGTGGAGGGACAGTGCAGGAGGGGAAGGCCCTCTATGAGGTGGATTGATTCAGTGACTGGGGTGATTGGGATGGGTGTGTCGGAGACAGTGAGATTGGCACAGGACGGAGCAGGGTTTAGGGCTGTTGTACACAAGGTCGCTATGAGTTGCAGGCACATAAAAACAACCACCACCACCTGGAAGTTACTGAAAATAAAATTGAATGCTTGAAAATCAGTGGTGAGATGGAACAGATGGAGATTGGCCTACTATGGGAACGCGAGTAACTTTAGGACACTTCCACATTCATCGTCAAAATGGACATTTCAAGATCTCTGCTAAAGTCCAGTGCTGTCAGTGATAGGAAACTATTACACACAGAAAAGGAAGACCTATGCTAAAATATATGTACTATTTAAAAATTTTGTTTGTTTTATATAGTTTTGTGTATGAAATCCTTACACCTTGTGTTTTGTTTGTACACATTGTTTCACACACTACTCCGTTCAGTCACACTGTGTTCTGTCTATGTCCTGTTGTAATTGTCTGGTGTTGCTCTGGTGGCCCAGTCTGTGGGGATCTGGGCTGCTAGCCCCAACATGACGCCTCTCTAGTGGTTTGGGGCCACCAGTGGCTTCGAGGGAGAAAGGTGACAGTCTCCTCCCGTGAGATTGACAGGCTAGGAGAACCCACTGGAGGGTCAGCTCTGAGTTGGTTCTGACTCTGTAGCCTTGAAAATGAAGAATGAACGAACTGTACCACAAATGCCTCAGTTGAATGGCTCTAATGAACAAATGATTTTCTTGTGGTTAAGGAGACAAGGTGTTCAAATTGAAATTGTCCATGCAAGGAGATGCGGTTCTCACTGTGTTGGTTCTGAAGGAAAGTCCTTGTCTCTCCCGATCTCCTGGCTTCTTGGAGAGCTCCGTGTTTCTTGGGATGTGCGTTGCCTCATCTCTGCTCCTAGTTTACATTTCATCTCTTTTTAGATCTCAAGAGATTGACTTTAGACATAAACTACACTAATTGTGCCTCATTAATGTAACAAAGACAGCTCATTCCCAAATGGGTTCCTAAGACGCAGCAGTGAGGACTTACAACATACATTTTGGGGCGGTCCAGTTCAGTCCATAACATACACCAACCACGAATGGCAAGGATAAAGAAACTGAAGATTTTTACCAGTTTCTGCAGCCTGGCATTGATCGGACATGCAGTCAAGATATATTTCTAATTACTGTGCATTGGAATGTGAACGCTGGAAACAAAAATAAGTAGTTGGAAAATATGGCCTTGGTGATAAACAGGGATACCAGAAATACTGTGAGAGGATTTTATAAAATTTACAGCCTATTAATGGAAAATATCTTTTATTCAACTTCAGTTATGTTGTTTTACTTGGATGCACAGTCGTCAACCATGGTAGCAACAGTGAAGAATTCAAAAGAGGTGCTGCATTGGAAGCGTCTGCTGTCAAAGAGGACATCTCCAAAATGCTGAAGAGCAACAGTGTCTGTGTTTAAGGGTAAGGTGCGCCTGATCCAAGCCATGGTCTTTTCAGCTGCTCCTGACACATTTGAAAGCTGGACCATGTAAGGAAGACGAAAGTAAAACTAATACCTTCAAATTGTGTTGGAGAAGAGTACTGAATATCACACGGACTGCCAAAAAAACAAGTCTATCTTACAAGAAGTGCAACCAGAGTATGGTGGCCTAGTGTCAAGAAGCTGCACTGCAATCCCCGAGGTCACGGTTCGAATCCACCAGATGCTCTGCCGGGGAAGGAGGGACAGTCTCCTCCTGTACCAGTCAGATCCGATTTGATGGTACACACACAAATAATAATTTTTTTTAAAAAAGAAGAAGTGCAACCAGAGTGCTGCTTCAAGGCAAGGCTGGTGAAATTTCATCTCATGTACTTCGGGCATGTTGTCAGGAGGGGCCAGTTTTGGAAAAAAGACATCATGCAGGCGAAGACATCGAGTCAGAGAAAGAGAGGAAACCCTTCAAAGAAGTGAATAGACAACAGTGACCGTAATAGTGAAGGTGGTAGAGATTGTGAGGCTGGTGCCGGATAGGACAAGGTTCAGAGTTGTTGTTCAAAGGGCCACAGTGAGTCATAGTTGAGTCAAGAGCCCCTAATAACAACAGTGACCTTTCTCAACAATGTAAATGATGCCTCTGCGTGTGGACCTTGCCAGGTGGAATATACAGGATGATGACGTTTCATCTCACATACGTTGGGCATGTTGCTGGGAGAGGTGGTTTCTTGGAGAGGGACATCAATGCTTAGAAAGCTGGAGGAATGGTGAAACAGAGGAAGACCCCCAACTAGGTGTGTTGACATGGTGACCGCGGCCAGTGGGCTTGAGTGTGTCAGAGGTTGTGAGGACGGCACCTGGTAGGACAGGGTTCAGATAAGTTGTTCCTAGGGTCACTATGAGGTGTACTTGACTTGATGGCACCTAAAACAACAATAATGGAAGAGACAGTGGAGAAGCTCAATATCATCAAGTCGGTATGAGCTTACCAGTGAACTACAGAACAGATCAGCTGTTGCACATTTGTGAATTCAGTTTGAAGCTGAAGAAAATGAAAACAAGTCCATAAGGGTCAAAGTACAACTTTGTGTATATCCCACCTGAATTTAGAGACTGTCTGAAGACAGATTTGATTCATTGGACACTAATGACTCAGGACCAGATGAGTTAAGGGTTGACATCAAGGACATCGCACATGACAAAAGCAGGAGGTCAACAAAGAGACAGGAAAGACAGAAATGGATGTCCAAAGAGACTCTGAAACTTGCTCTCAAACATAAAGTAGCTAAAGTGAAAGGAAGATACCATGAAGTAAAACAGACTATTTCAAAGGTTGTCTCAAGAAGGCAAAGTACAATAATGAAATGTACAAAGTTCTGGAGTTAGAAAACCAAAAAGGAAAAACGTGCTTAGCGTTTCTCTAACTGAAGAAAGCCATCCAAGCCTCAGATTACAACTTTGAAGGATTCTGTGGCCATCAGGAAACTGGACAATGAGTAAGGAATACAGAAGAATAATTCATGTCTTTGAGCAGTGGTGCTGGCTAAGAGTATTAAACATACTGTCAACTTCCAAGAGAATAGACAGATCTGGACTGGAGGATGAAACCAGGTTGTTCTTTGAAGGCAAGGATTTTGAGGCTCTGTCTCACATACTTCAGACATGTTGACAGGAGGGCCAGTCCTTGGAGAGGAACAGTACAAGAGAGGAACGCCTTGGATGAGATGGATTAACTCAGTAACTGGGATAATGGGTATGGGAGTGTCGGAGACAGTGAGACTGGCTCAGGATAGGGCAGAGTCCTGAACTGTGGTGCATGGGGTGGTTATGAGTCGCAGTCAACTCGATGGCACATAACAACAGCAACAATGGACAGTATATTGAATGATGCAGGAAGCATCTAAAGAAAATAGAAGGTATATCCAGAGTCATTCTACCAAAAAAGAATTGATAAGACTCATCCATTTCAGGAGGCGGCATACGAACAAGAACCAGTGGTATAAAAGGGGGAAGACCAGGCGGCACTGAAGGCATTGGGGAGAACAAGGCTCCAGGAATTGACAGCCTAGCAGTTGAGATGGTTCAACAAATGGGTACAGTGCTAAATGCGTTTACTCATCTATGTCCATGAACTTGGAAAAGACTCTGACTGGAATGAATTGACACATTGGCTGCAGCCGTGGGCTCAAATACTGCATTAAGTGTGAGCCTGGGGCAGGACCAGCCACTGTTTAGTTCTGTTGTGCAGGGGGTTGCTAGGAGTTGGGAATAACTTGCTAACGCCTAACCACAACAGTAACACCTAGCCAATCAAGTGACACAACTCTATATTTGTACCTAGCACAGAGGAAAGAGATCTCAGAAGATGCAGAAATTATAAACATCACTGTTACTCTTGCATACAGGTAGAAATTTGCTAAAGATAATTTCATAACGATGGGGCAGTCTAGCAACAGGGAACCGCCAGAAATGTAAACAGGATTGAGAAGAGGAGGTGAAATAAGAGCTGTCGTTGCTAATGTCACAGCGGGATCTTGATCGAAAGCAGAGAATTCCAGAAAGATGTTTGCTTGTGTTTTATTGACTCTGCAAAGGCATTTGACTTTGTGGATTATAACAAATTACAGGCAAGTCTGTAAAAGATTGGAAATCCAGAACAATTCATTATAATAGTTATAGAACTTGTACGTACACCAAGACCTTCATTAAAACAGTACTAGAGGATATGCCATCAGGAAATGTGTGGATAAGCATCGTATCCTTTCTCCATACTTATCTCCATGGAAAAACTCTCCAAAACAAGTGAGGACAAAGTTGCCGTGGACAAATTCTAAAGTGTTCCTTCTGGCTCATGAGATTGACTTACTGAATTCTCTTTTATCCTAATGCCTCTTCCATCGTCCCGTCCAACAGAGTTTCCCACAGTGCAGTGGGGAATACTGAAGTCATAATTTTTATTTAGTACAATTCTTTAGACGTGCTGGACCAGGAATAAAGAAGACTAAAGGGAAGTGGATGCCTTTTGAATTATGGTGTTGGCGGAGAATAGTGAACACCCTGTGGACTGCCAGAAGGATGACAAAATCTGTTTTGGAAAAAGTACAGCCATCGCGCTGCTGAGGAACAAGGCTGGCGAGGCTTCGTTTCCCGTACTTTGGACGTTTTACCAGGAGGGACTAGTCCCTCATGAAAGCCAGGAAGCTTGGCAAAGGGTCGGTGCAAAAGAGGACGCCCCTCAAGCGGCTGTACGGACACAGTGGTTGCAGCTGCGGGCTCTCAGTTAACAACTATCTAAATGCCACAGGACCGGGCGTTACATAGTTCTCTTGTACAAGGGGTCTCTGTGAGTTAGAACCAACTCACATCTAACCACAGCAACAACAGCCTGAATCTCCGTGGGCTTCTGGGTGACTGGATGATGGCGTCATCTTGTTTCTGTGCCACTGGGTGACATCGTAACCGTGGGTGACAATGTGGCTCTGTCTCTCTCATTTTGTACAAGTCTCTGTGATTGCCTGAATGCCATGCGGCTGCAGTCAGTGTGGCTGTTTATAAGTTGCTGTTTGACTGTGTGCCTGGGGGTGACATTGTGACTGTGTGATCCTGAGTGAGTGTGGACTGGGTAGAGAAGTTGTCGTAATCACTGACACCCATGGATGTGACTGCCACCTTGTGCCTGTGGCGGGTACTTCCCCCGTATCTGTGTGACATAGAGCCCTTGTGCCATTCATTCGGGGGGGGGAGGGGTTCGTGTCCTGTGTTGGTGTGTGACATCTCTGTGTATGACAGTCCATTGTCCTGTGACGTAAGGTCTCTGCATTGTCCTCATGACGGGGTAAAGGCCAGTGTCGTTTGCCTGTCCAGGAGCTGGGTGGCTGTGTTCTGAGAACCCTCTCTGGACGTGGGTTTGTAGCAGAGTGCAACTAAGTCGCTCTTCTTGGTCCTGGGCTTAAGCGCAGAGATGCTGGTGTCACAGTGATGACTCTGTCCCTCTGCCCGATGGTGATGTGTGTGCCTGTGGTCAGGAGCGACAGGGCTGTGCTCGTGACAGAGCCAATTGACCCCAGGGGCAGTGCCCCAGTGTATGGGGGGCCAGAGCTCAGTCTGTGTGACAGCAGCTCTGATGGTGCCTGTTCCCTGACGGATAGGAGAGAGAAGGGGTGGCTGGGACGATTTGCCGGTGCCCGGTGGCTGTTCCTGCCAGCGGCAGCATGTCTGGCCTTAGGCTCCAGGCTGGCCTGACCGCCCCATCTTTTTGCAGGGGATCCGGACCTGGGGGCCGTGGAGCTGCGCATCGAGGAGCTGAGGCACCACTTCCGCGTGGAGCACGCGGTGGCAGAGGGCGCCAAGAATGTGCTGCGCCTCCTCAGTGCTGCCAAGGCCCCAGACCGCAAGGCCGTCAGCGAGGTGAGGAGTCAGGCTGCAGCAGCGGTGGGGTCTCCACAGAGGGGTTGGGGCCGGGCCCTTAGCCAGGGCTGGGGGTCCGGCAGTGAGGGCTCAGCAGAGGCAGAGCCGAAGCCAGGAGCTTGTAGCTGCAAGGCAAGGCACACTGGCAGGGGCAGGTCCGTTGCCTGCAAGGGGCCTCAGTGAATGACTGGGTCTGCTTTAGCAGGAACCCTGGGCTGAGACCAAGATTGTTTGCAATCTAGGTCTCTAAGGAGAAGGAATAAAGAGCTCTGGTGGCCTAGCGGGTAAGGAGTCGTGTTGCCAGTACAGAGGCAGGCAGTTCAAATCCACCAGCTGCTCCATGGGAGAATGAATAATGGGCAATTTCCTCTATGCAATTTACAGCCTCTGAAAACGTGCTGGTGGGTAAGCTATGAGTCACTTCTGACTCAGTGGCAATGAGCTTGAGTTTGAAGGTTGGAAGAAGGTGCAACCAGAGGACTACTTATAAGGAGCAAAGATGGTGACACTTTGTCTCACATACTTGGTGCATGTTGTTGGGGGGGGGGTGGCGACTGTCAGTCCTTGGAGAAGGCCATCATGCTTAGAAAGGTCAAGGGTTGTGGTAAATAGAGGAAGACCCTCAACAAGATAGATTGACGCAGTGGCTGCATCAGTGGGATGCTGGAGATGGCGATGCCGTCCTGGGATAGCACAAGGTTCAGATCCGTTGTTCATAGGGTTACTGTGAGTCGTGGTGGACTTGACAGCACGGACAGCAAAGTGGTTAGGAGTTGCACTGCCAACCCAAATGCGGGTGGTTTAAACCCACCGGCTGCTTGGCGGGAGGCAGATGGACAGGCCCCTCCAGTGTGATTGACTCTTTCTGAAAAGCTGCTGACGGGTCATTTCTGGTCTAACTGGATGGCACTGAGAGAAGGCACAGGAGCCCCAGGGGAGAGTTAACCAGTCTGGAGTAGGGCCTGGGTCAGCGCTTGGCCTTCAGCACCCCTACTCCTCCTCCCCGCCTCAGGCCCAGGAGAAGCTAACCGAGTCCAACCAGAAGTTGGGGCTGCTGCGGGAGGCACTGGAGCGGCGCCTCGGGGAGCTGCCCGCGGACCACCCCAAGGGAAGGCTCCTGCGGGAGGAGCTCGCTGCAGCCTCGTCTGCAGCCTTCAGCGTCCGCCTGGCCGGACCGTTCCCCGCCACGCACTATAGCACCCTGTGCAAGCCAGCGCCGCTCACAGGTGGGCCCCACCCCGGAGCTCTGCACCCACTACTTACTTACCTGCTTCCCCAATCCTGAGAGCCCCTGTCAGGGATGTCCAGTTCTAGACTTGTGCACTGCCAGATGGGATCCCCACCACTCACAGCCCTAAATCCCCACTTGGCCCAGCACAGGACTCCATCCTGTCCCTTCCGCCATCCATCTGCCTCAGCCCTCTAGCCCTCGACCCCATTTCTCCAGGCCAGACGCTCCCTGGAATTCTTCTTGGGATCTGATTCTGGACTTGGGCCCTCCTCCTTGACCCTCCCTTCGGCCCACTTTTACCTGCTTTGGTCTTGTTCCTTCAGCTTCAGTCCCTGAGCCTTTACTTATCAAACCCAAACCTCTGAACCCCCAGCGCGGCAACCACACCTTACTTCAGTCTCTCTGTCCCCTTGCCCTCCACCCAGCTCCACCATAGACCTTCAGCCCCAGATTAGCATGCCAAATCCCGCCTTAGACTCCCCCAGTGCTGTGTTGTTCCTCCTGACCAAGAACCCTGGCCTTTGCGCTAAACCTCCTGTCTCCTTGAACCCCAGCATCCAGCACTGCCTGACTCACTTCAGCCTCAGCCCTCAGGTCTCTTGTACTGTATTTCCAGCATCTGGTCCCAGATGTTCCTACTGCAGACACCACCACCCCCTGCTCCACCCCATTGCATGCTGGCCACTTCTGGACATACCCAGTTTGGTAGCATTGCACACCTCAGCCTGTCCCAGACATGGCCCCCACTGACCCTGCCCCTTCCACAGGAACACTGGAGGTGCGTGTGGTGGGCTGCCAAGACCTCCCAGAGACCATCCCCTGGAATCCCTCACCCTCAGCGGGAGGACCTGGGGCCTCCGACAGCCGCACCCCCTTCCTGAGCCGCCCAACCCGGGGGCTTTACAGCCGGAGTGGAAGCCTCAGCGGTCGGAGCAGCCTCAAAGCAGAAGCCGAAAACACCAGTGAGTTAAGGGTTAAGGTTGGTGATGTGTGCTGGGATCCCACACGTTTGTAACTTTCCAAATGTGTGCATACAGCAGAAATGTGTGTAAATAGAAAGAATAACAAGACATAGAACACTGCCAGCACCCTGAAAGCCTTCCCTGCCCACGTATCAGTTTTGTCCCAAGAGCTGCCCCTTTCCTAACGTGGGGCTTCGGTTCCCTCGTTTTAATGTAGAGCTTTAACTCCCATGTGCACAGCTGCTCACGCTATAGTTGAATTTTGCCTGGTGTGTGAGCTTTGGTGTGGAATCATACAGTATGCTGGCTTCTATCATTCAGCAGTGAGGAAACACCTATAACGTTGTGATAAAATACTGTTCGTTCATTGTTACTGCTGTGTAATTTGTCTTACGTATCATGTTGAGCTGTGTCAAAGTGCTGGCTATTTTTTGGGTTAAGACTAAGTATCAGTAGTTTCATGTTGTAGGCTTATTAAGGCTAATAATTTATCTATTTTCCTATTAATAGACAGTGGAACGTTTCTCATTTGGGGCTATTATGTGAAATTATGTGTATGTACATCTTTTGTTATATGCTTGCATTCATTTTTCTAAGGTAGATACTTTCTAGGGTAAATATTCCTGAGACTTCCAGCTAGAATAAGTACTAATTTGGATCCCTACCTCACACCACACACAAAGTCAATTCGAAGTAGATTGACTAGTGGCAAGAAGCTGCACTGCAATCCCAGAGGTGCATGGTTCGAATCCACCAGATGCTCTGCCGGGAAAGGAGGGACAATCTCCTCCTGTACCAGTCAGATCTGATTTGATGGTACACAGACACACAAAATAATAATAAAATAATTTTTTTTTAAAAAGTAGATTGACAGCCTTGATGTCAAAGACAAAAACCAGATGGGTTTGAAAAGATACCCTAGTAAAGTGTCACCAGGGGCCTCAGGGAGGATCTTTCTAACCAGGTACAAGAGGATCCTCCACACACCCCCTCAGTGTTTCTCAATGCCCCTGCCCGCCTCCAGGTGACGTCAGCACTGTGCTCAAGCTTGATAACACAGTAGTGGGGCAGACATCCTGGAAGCCATGTGGCCCCAATGCTTGGGACCAGAACTTCACC
>NW_006400046.1:405263-417661 GCF_000299155.1 Elephantulus edwardii | reverse complement strand
GTCAAATTGGATCTGACTGGTAGAGGAGGAGATTGCCCCTCCTTCTCTAGCAGAGCACCTGGTGGATTTGAACCTCCCCTCGTTCTCTAGAAGAGGAAGATACTTTTTCAGTTGATCTCTGTATCTTGATAGAAAAGTCCATGTGCCCCCTCACATCCGTGACATGGCTCCAGAACTGGAGTGGTGGTAGGCTGAGGTCTGAATCAAAACATCTCAGTGGTTGCGCTGTGGACCTTTGGGGTGCATTCTCTGGGGCGGGGCCCATCCTTCCATCGTGGGATGTTTAACAGCATCCCTGTCCTGCTCCCATTAGATGGCAGAATCATCCTTCTCTCTCTGGTTGTAACAGACATGAGAGGCCTCCGGCCATTGCCAGGTGTCCCCAGGTTGAAGACCAAATAATAGTGTTCATAATAATTAATAATAATGTCAGCTGACCCTTGGTAGCGTGAGCCAGACTTGTTCCAAGTGCCTAACAGACATGAACTTGTTCCTTCTCCCCACAACCTAATGAACTAGGGACAGTGACTGGACATGTTTGATAGAAGGAAACAGGCACAGAGAAGGAATGGAACTGCCTCCCTCAGTCAGTTCCAGAAAATGCTTCCAATTTGCTGCATTTTCTTTATCTCCCATTTCCCTTATCCCTGTGCAAACCTTCTTGCCCGACCCCGTAATTGAGGACCACCGAAAGAAAGGCACTTAGAGCAACTTACTTCACATGGTGAGGCAGAGAAATTGTTCTTCCGCTGGGGAGGTGATCCAAAACCAAGCAGGGAATGGAAGGAAGTGGCCCAGGGGACAGAGTCTGAAGCATTCCCGCTGGCCCGTAAGATGTACTTCTGTAGTCTCTCTTTTTGCTTTATGCCTCCCCTGTATGCAGTGAGGTCATTAATATAATTTCACTTTATACAGTCCTTTAAATTTCCTGGGCAAGGAATAAGGAAGACTGAAGAATTGCTGCATTTGAATTATGGCATCGGTGAAGAATATCCAATATACTGCAGACTGCCAGGGCTCTCTCGGAAGTACAGCCAGAGTGCTTCTGAAAAGTGGGGATGGCGAGACGTGGTCTTACCGACTTTAAACAAGTTACCGGGAAGAGCCAGTTCACGGAGGAAGCCTGGACGCTTGGAAAAATAGAGTCAGGGGGGAGCAGGAAGCCCCTCAACGAGTGGACTGACGCAGTGGCTGCAGCCATGAGCTCAAGGGGGTTTTATTGTTCTGTGTTCATAGGGCTGCTGGGAGTTGGAGGTGATTTAATGGCACCCACAACTGCCAACAGCAGTTCAGTGGGAAACTGAAGTTTTACTTAGCACAGTTGTTAACTGTGGCAGGTGAAGGCTGGATTTTGGCAACTCTCAAAGGAATGGAGAGGATGGTGGGGCACAGGGCAAGGTCCAGATCTGTTCACAGGGTCGCCGTGAGCCATAGTTGATTTGGTGACACCTAAGAGCAACAGCGGAAGGCACATTTGAGTTGGGAGAATGAAACTGTCTTCCATTGAAGCTCAGGTGGCTTCGTGGTAGGATCCTGTGCTGTAATCCCAGAGGTACACGGTTTGAATCTACCAGGGACTCCGCCTGAGAAGGATGAGCAGTCTCCTCTCGTGCAATTTACAGCCTCTGAAAACTCACCACAGGAGTCAGTTCTGACTCGACAACACACAACAACAAGTGTTTTCCAAATGTAGGGGCACACCAGCAGCACTTGGGGGGGCACTTACTGAAACAGATTTCCAGGATCACCAAGCACCTCCCACGTTCTAGGTGAGGTGCAGGTGGAGAATGTGTGTTGTTGACACAGTCCCAGGTGAGAAAGCTGGCCCCACTGCTTGGGGATCACACTTGCTGCATCCCTGCGCTAGATACTGTCGGACCTACTGGCGAGACTGTGGTGCCAGTCTTGATACATCGGACCCCTCCCAGGTTGCTTCTTGCCTGTCCAAGGTGACACCTCGGGCAGCTGCATGCTGGGCAGTGGGTGAGGTTTGTTGTTAGGGTCTCTTGAGTTTGTTCCAACTCACTGCGCAACTGCTGTCAGACCCACCAGCTGTTCTGCTGTGGTCAGGCCCATTGCTGCAGCCCGTGTCAGTCCATCTTCCTGAGTTTCCTTTTTCTTTCTTTCTTTTCTTATTTTTTTTTTATACCCTTCATATTTGCCAAGCATGATGTCCTTCTCCAGGGACCAAGCCCTTCTGATAAATGTGCCAAAATATGTGAGCTGATGTCTCATTGTCCTTGCCTTAAAGGAGTAATTCCGTCTGCATTTCTTCCAGGATAGATTTGTTGGTTCTTTTGGTGGTCCATGATACGTTCTGTATTCTTTGCGGACACCACAATTCAAATGCATCAATTCTTCTTCTTCCTTTTTTAAAATTTTATAATTTTGTGTGTGTACTTTCAAATCAGATCTGACTGGTACAGGAGGGAATTGTCCCTCCTTCTCCAGCAGAGCATCTAGTGGATTTGAACCTCGCACCTCTGGGATTGCAGTGCAGCTTCTTGCCACTAGGCCACCAGAGCTCACCAAGGCATCAATTCTCCAGTCTTCCTTAGTCATAGTCTCAACTTCCAGATGGATAAGAAGCAATTGAAATAATGTAGCTTGAGGCAGGTGCACCTTAGTCTTTAAAGTGATATCCTTGCTCTTTAGCACTTTAAAAGAGGCCGTTGGCAGCATGTCTGACTGTTGAAATATGTTGTTTGATTTTTTTAAGACTGGGTTGATTTAGGTTTATGACTCCTTAGTAATGCCTCGTGGTGTTCTTGAGATTGGATAGATACCACCATAAGCAAGACCCCTCTCCTAAGTCTTTGGGTACACAACACCTGTCTGTCTGCCTGAGAACTTCTTCCTCAAGCTGCTCAGATGAAGGTGATGAACCCTCACATCCCGTATGCCCAGGTCAAATTCCGGAATCCTGTCATTGAAAGGATCCCCCGACTCCGGAGGCAGAAGAAAATCTTCTCGAAGCAGCAAGGTGAGGGTGTGGACCAGGACGGGGGTCCTGGGCAACGGCTCGGAGAATGATGTGACAGGACCCCTGCCCCATCCCCCCCAGGGAAGGCATTCCAGCGCGCCAGACAGATGAACATTGATGTGGCCACGTGGGTGAGGCTGCTCCGGAGATTCATCCCCAATGCCACGGCCACGGGCACCTTCAGCCCTGGACCTTCACCAGGATCGGAGGCCCGGCCCACAGGGTAAGAAGGAGGGCCCCGGGGTCCCGGCTGCCCGTCATTACTTCCCAGGATATTGAATCCCAGACATTCCCCTTCTCTCTGCAGCAGTGACATCTCTGTAGAGAAACTGAACCTTGGAGCCACCTCAGACAGCTCTCCCCAGAAGAGCCCGCTGGAGCCTCCTTCCAGCCCATCAAGCCTGGTGAGTGTTACCCCCTCGTCTTGGGCACCAGCTGGGGCGGGATGGTCCAGCTTCAGGCCTTCTTCCCAACTCAAAGGCCAGAGACTGCTAGGAACTTCGCCAGGTCACACAGCATATCTCTGGCAGAACCTGGACCAAAAATAGGTGGCCCTGGGACTTGCATTGCCACCTCTGGGTGCCTCAGGACATAGCTGAATAAGTGTGTTTAAAGCTTATGTTGATGTGGTTCAAATCCACCAGATGCTCTGCTGGAGAAGGAGGGGCAATCTCCTCCTATACCAGTCAGGTCCGATTTAACGATTTAACGGTACACACACACACAACACAAACAAACAAACAAAAACTTCTCATGTTGATGACAAGCATCAAGGTAGTGGTGACCTCTGGGAGGGGCTATTGACAGGGGGGGGCCACTAGGGCGCCCCTGGGGTGCTGGACTGTTCTGTGTCTTGATTTAGGCTGAGATGGAAACATGTTTTCCGTAAAGGGCCAGATAGTCAATATTGCTGAGTCTGTGGGCCAGACGATCTTAGTACAACCATCGGCTCTGTTTTTGCACAGAAAGAGCCACAGACACACAACCAAACAAGGCTGATTGCGGTAAAACTGAAATGCCGGTTGCTGCCGATGGGTTCCGGCTGGTGCCAGCCTCCTGTGTGTCCCAGTCGAACTGTGCTCCGTAGAGCTGACAGTGGCTGGTTTTCCCTTGGAAGTCGATTTCCAGGCCTTTCTTCCAGGGCACCCTGAATAGACTCAGACCTCTGTCCTCTTGAACACATTGACTGTACTTTCCAGAAATTCCATTGCTTTGACAAACACTCGCCTTTGGATTACTTATAATTTTTGTATGTTCTTCCTTTGTGATTGTTTTCTAATGTTTAAACACTTATTTCTAAGTGTTTTCTAATGCTTTCTGCATTCTTAATGCAAAGGCCATTCAACACCCAGTGAGTGAATCTGGCCCTGGGACGGGGTTTGCTGGCCCCGCTCTAGGGGAGGGTTACGTATGTCGTACACGTAGAAGAGGTTTCATGGCATGTAAGAACTTGTTCCTTTCCACGGTTCACTAACTGTATCCAAATGCCTTTAAAAAGCTATTTTGATTCTTCTCAGCTATATACACATGGGGTATAAAAAATTAAGTTGTTGTGCGAGCCTTATTGGCACAGTGGCTTAATTGTTGACCTTCTAACCTCAATGCTGGCAGTTCAAACTCACCAGCCACTCCTCCAGAGAAAGATGTGACAGTCCGCTCTCAGAGACTGACAGGCCAGGGAAGCCAGTGGGGCACTTCTTCTCTGTCCTGTAAGATTGCTGGCAGGCAGAGTTGACCCGACAGCAGAGGGTCAGGACGGGGATTGGCTGTAATACCAATAAAGGAAGTCAGGAGGGAAATGGAAAAGAGACTTGGGAGGTCAAGTGTGCAGTGGAGAAAATGAAACAGGAAGGGAGTAGGGGGTGGTGCTTTAGCAAGGTGGTCAGCTGAACTCCCACAAAAGTGCCCTTGTGTGGAGGAGGCCTGAAGAGCATGGGGGTGGGGCTGCGCCACGCAGCTGTGCAAATGCCCTGAGGTAGAACCGTGCTCGGTGCATTTGGGACACAGGACGGGAACTGTGTGGCTTCAGGTGAAGTGGGGCCGGTATGAGGAGATAGGAGGGCAAAGAGGTGGCAAGCAGATCATACAGAGCTTTGGGGGCCACTCTGGTTTGGGGGCACCGCTGACTCTGCTTACTCTGATCTCTTCCCTCCTGCTCTGCAGAGTTCACAGATCCAAGAACTGCCCCCAACTCCTGAGATGCCTTCGGAGACCCAGGAGACCCCAGGCCCTGCCTTGTGCAGGTGATGCCCCTCCCCTACCCCTCCCCACCTCCCTCACCCACCTCCCTGTCCCCACCAGTGTCCTCTCTCCACAGCCCTCTGAGGAAGTCACCCCTGACCCTCGAGGATTTCAAGTTCCTGGCAGTGCTGGGCCGGGGTCACTTTGGGAAGGTGAGATGAGGGGTGAGGAGAGGCGGAGGTTGGGGGTCCAGACCCCAGGCTGTGCCCAGAGCCCACCCATGCCCTCCGTGCTTCCAGGTGCTGCTCTCCGAATTCCGGCCCAGTGGGGAGCTTTTTGCCATTAAGGCTTTGAAGAAAGGGGACATTGTGGCCCGAGACGAGGTGGAGAGGTAGGCGGCCCTGTCCCGGTCCTCTGGAAACCTTGGTTTTCTCTTCTGGAGGATGGAAACAACAGTGTCTCTAGTTGGAGATGCTGGGGAAACGACTCGATGGTTACCTGCCCTTACTAAGCTAGTATATCACATACTAGCAACTCTTACAGCCCATCAACCATGTACTTGACATTCAGTAACTAATTTTGCATCTAAAGGTCTCTGTAGAGGGCTTTCCCCTGTAAGTTCCTGGTAGAAGCACTGAAATGATCCCCAGTCCTCTTGATATCCTTTTCTTAATGAAGACTCCAGTACAGGCTTATGCAGAAAGGAATTTGTTGATCTGGATTGAAAAGATTCAGGGGTGCACTGCCTTCAGACATGGCTGTATGCAGGTGCCAGAGGGCCTGTCTCAGTTCTGCTTTCTGGTGTGTGGGCTTAGCTTGCAGTCAGTTCTCTTGTGGGAGCACAAATGTCCTCCAACCAGTAACTTCAGGTCCGTCCCACCAGCTCTGGTCATTCCTCCCCACTAGGATAGAGTTTCGTTAGCATGCACTGCCCATCCCTCCAACGGCCCTTGCCTGGGGTGGATGGGATACTCTGATTAGCCTGGGCCTTGTACTTCCTTTCTGGAAGATCCCAGAGATGTCCGGGGGGTGGTGGTGGGGTGCTGTTGTCAAGATCAGGGAGAGAATCCGTGTGTCCTGTTAAACAGACAAACTGCCAAGTATCAGAGATGTTAACCTACTTGCTCAAGACCACCCAGCAAAACAAAGTTAAAAACCAACATAGAACCAGGCCTGGCCAGCAGGAGGCCCTCTACAAAGATCTTTTGAGTAAGGGCCCCCACCCCGGGGTTGGATGTGGGGGCACCTATGGCCTCAAAACCCCACCCTCTCCCCCGCCAGCCTTATGTGTGAGAAGCGGATCTTGGCGGCCGTGACCAGGGCGGGGCACCCGTTCCTGGTGAACCTGTTTGGCTGTTTCCAGACGCCGGAGCACGTGTGCTTCGTGATGGAGTACTCGGCCGGCGGGGACCTGATGCTGCACATCCACAGTGACGTGTTCTCAGAGCCCCGCGCCATGTGAGCCCCGCCACCCCGTCTGCGCCCCTGAGGCATGGCTTGCCCCTCCAAGTCCTGCCCTATACCCCTCTGCTTGCCCCTGTGCCTGGCTCTTCCTCCCCCCCGCCCCCCAATATCCCTGATGCTTTGGAATGAGAAGCCTTGAGACACTCCCCTGCCCCTCTTCCTACCGTTCCATTTCCCTAGCTCTCTCGGCTCCTGGAGTTGAGGGCTGGGGGCTCTTTGAGGATGGGGGAGCCGGCGAGGGGGCGGGCTCTGCCCCTCATACCAGACTCTCTGTGCAGTTTCTATTCCGCCTGTGTGGTGCTGGGACTGCAGTTTCTCCATGAACACAAGATCGTTTACAGGTATATGTGTGCGTGTGCCTTCCCCATCTCTGACAACTGGGGACCCTCTGGCTTTGAGCAAGACCCAGCCACCGTCAGCCTTTCACATTGTCCAATCCCCTCCTCCCCCAGGGACCTGAAGTTGGACAATTTGCTCCTGGACACAGAGGGCTATGTCAAGATCGCAGACTTTGGCCTCTGCAAGGAGGGTGAGGGGCAGTGGAAAGTTGGGTGGGCAGGACCTGTCCTGTCCCTCAGGGCATGGACTCCAGGGACTGGTTGTTAGGGCTTCCCTCCAGGTTGGGCTTGTCCCCGCCTTGGCTGGGCTGCCTGTCTGGAATGCCCCCCCCCCCGCCACCGTCACCCCAAGGTGAGCTAGAGGCAACACCCCTACATAACCTTACTGAGTGATTCTGCTACCCCCAGGGATGGGCTATGGGGACCGGACCAGCACATTTTGTGGGACCCCCGAGTTCCTGGCGCCTGAGGTGCTGACAGACACATCGTACACTCGGGCCGTGGACTGGTGGGGGCTGGGCGTGCTGCTCTACGAGATGCTGGTTGGAGAGGTGAGGTCCCTGCCTCCCCAGCCCTGTGCACTCCTTGGGCCACACTGAGGTGGAATCCTTCTGTGTCTAGGGGGGGCAAGTGACTTCACTCTCTGGCATCAGGTTCGACTTCCGTAAAATGGGGGTACTTACCACCTCCGTGTCCACTGGCAGCATGTAAAGTGCAGAGGGCTCAGGTGGGGCCACAGGAGGTGGCCTGCTCACCTAGCCCCCCCTTTCCCCAGTCCCCGTTCCCAGGGGACGATGAGGAGGAGGTTTTCGACAGCATCGTCAACGATGAAGTTCGCTACCCCCGCTTCCTGTCTGCTGAAGCCATTGGCATCATGAGAAGGGTGAGGACCCTGTAGCGTGAGAGAAGCCCCTGGGGACCCGGGGAAGGAACCTGGGGCCCCGGAAGGGACAGTCTGACACACAGTGCTCTCCCCCAGCTGCTGCGACGGAATCCAGAGCGGAGGCTGGGGTCGAGTGAGAGGGATGCTGAGGATGTGAAAAAACAGCCCTTCTTCAGGGTGAGATGCCTCCTGGGGGCCCAGCCACTTCCCCCCGGCTCTGGTCATTGCCCCAAGGAATCTGGGCATGCTCCTAGGGCCCAGCCATCCCCCTAAGAACCTGTCACCCCTGCAAGAATCTGGTCACCTCTGGTACAGCCTAGCCATCTCCCAAGAACCTGGTTAACCCACCAGGGCCCAGCCATCCTTAGAAGATCCTGGTTGAATAGTCCCACTCAGTTGCCTGGCAGTGCTCCCTACAGGCCATCTTTCAAACATTGCACCTGGTTTTGACATCTCTACCCCTTTCTACGAGGTGGTGTTGGCCAGCCCCACCCCAGCTGACCCTTCTCCATTGCCCCAGTCTGGCCAAGCACTGCTGTGTGTGAGCTCAGGGTTCCCCTACTAGCCACTCCCCATATGAATTCCCTGAGCTTCCAACTCCTGTATTCTTATTTTCCCCTCTATTCTGTGACTCTTGCTGGACCCAAGACGAAGGGCTGGAAGGGCTGGCGGGTTGGCCCCTCCTGGGGTCTGGCCCCGCAGCCTGCTGACCCCTGCCTATGCCCCACAGACACTGGGCTGGGATGCCCTGCTGGCCCGGCGCCTGCCACCGCCCTTCGTGCCCACGCTCGCGGGCCGCACGGATGTCAGCAACTTCGACGAGGAGTTCACCGGGGAGGCGCCCACGCTGAGCCCACCCCGGGACGCTCGGCCCCTCACGGCCACGGAGCAGGCAGCCTTCCGGGACTTCGACTTTGTGGCGGGGGCTGCCAAGCCCTCCCCTCCGCTCCCCCACCGAGCTCTTTAGTAGTTTTTAAAAAGGCCTTTCGGATTCACCCCATTCGTGCAACTGCATCTCGTCTTGTGCATGTGGGTGTGGGTTGGTTAGTGCACAGAACAGGGGAGATTTGGGGACGAAGTTACTCAGCGGGTGGCAGGGCGTGGAGGAGGCTCTCTTGTCCCAGAGAGCGGGACAATTTTAGGGGCCACTAGAACAAACAGATTCATCCTAGAGAGGGTTAAACCAGGCTACTCCTTGGAGGCAAAGATTCTGGGGCTTCGTCTGACATACTTTGGACATGTTGCAAGGAGAGACAGGTCTTTGGAGAGGGACATCATGCTGGGTAGAGTAGAGTGACAGCGCAGGAGAGGAAGACCCTCTATGAGGTGGATTGATTCAGTGACTGGAGTAATCGGGATGGGTGTGTCAGAGGAAATTCGATTGGCACAGGATAGAGCAGGGTTTAGGGCTGTTGTATATAGGGTCGCTATGAGTCGCAAACGACTCGACGGCACATAACAACTACTAGAGTGCAGGGATCCTGGAAGGGCAGACAGCAGTAGCAAGGACCTGGGGGCTGTGCTGGGGGATTTTGCAGAGTCGGGGCTGGGGTAAGGCTTTATGGTAAAGGTCTGGGTCCTTGTTCGGGGAACTCAGGAATGGGATGAGCGGAATGGCAGAGAGTCCATGCTGGGAAGAACAGGGACAATCTGCTGGGGCTTCAGCTCGAGGTCCTAGGAGCCTGTGCCCCTGAGAAGCGGCGGTATGCGCAAGCGCATGCGCTGCTGGCTCTGCACCCGCCTCTTGAAGACCAAGTGTCTGCGCCCCCGTGTGGCTATTACCGGAACTACGTGCGCACCAGCGACGCTCTCTGCCGCCGCTGTGAGGCTGCAGTCAGTACTGCAGATCGCACAAGACAGCGTTGGGCTCGTCCTCAGAGTGGCTTTATTCATTGATGATTCTGTGCCACGTGCCTGGCCAGGAACTCGGGATGGACCTAGAAGTGGCCAAGGCCACTGTGCCGGGAGCTGCGCAGCGAGCTGATCTCCCATGTGCTCCTGGTCAAGCCCAGCCCCACTTGGCTCCCCTTAGTGCTGGCTCTCGGGGGCAGGAGGCGAAGCAGCTGGCGCAGCACGGCCTGGCGCAGCAGGATGTACACCCAGGGGTCCAGGATCTGGTTCCAGGAGGCGAGACGCACAGCCAGAAACAGCGGCCGCTGCAAAGAGCTGGGCCCCCAGCCCCCGATGGCTAGCACCACCAACACCTGCGGAGAAGCTGACATAAGGGGCGGGGAAGGATCTGGGAGGGGAGAAGCTGACATGAGGGGCGGGGAAGGAACTGGGAGGGGAAGGGGGAGTGAGGAAGGATGCGGGCTATTAGGAGAAGAGGGGTGTGGCTAGCAGGTTGGGTAGTGAAAGGGCTATGAGGAGCAGGTGTCTAGGTAAAAATAGGGGTGTATGTGAGGGAACCTGCGCAAAAGAGGTGAAAAAGGATGACCTCAGGGTTGTTATAAACTGGGTAAGAAAAAGAAGCCCCATGTTTTCCGAATGGAATCCCCAGAAGGGTAGGGCGGAAGGTGCATCTGGAAAGTGGGAAACCAATTATCTGGAAAAGGAGGCAATTGGGGAGAGCGCAAAGGCAGACTCGACAAGGTGTACAGAGCCAGGCCCAGCGGGGCGATCCCTGAAGGGGCGCTGGGTGCCACTAACGGACCCTAGGGAAGAATGGTAAGAGGGTTGGGAGGAAGGGCAGGCTCTCCCGGGAGGAGAGACCCACGTGTCCAGGAAGGTGGAGGCTGGGAAAGGGCCAGCTAATCGGGAGCAGGGTGGCTCGAGGGGCGCTCGCCCCTCACCAGCAGCGGGCTCCAGCAGATGCATGACACCATCATGATGCCCACGAGCTGGCCCACCATCTCCACGTCGTGAGCACGGGCTCTGCGCGTCGAGCCGCCACCCGGGGAGCTGGAGGAGGCGGCGGAGGCGAGGGACGAGGCCGATGAGGCTGACGCGGAGCGCGCTCCCCAGCGGCGTCGGCCACGCCGGCCATCCGGGCCTGAGGCGGGAGAACGCCGTCGAGAGCGGCGGCGGCGCCAGCGGGCGCGCAGCAGGGCCAGGCCGCTGAGCGTGTTGCACACGAGCGCGGCCAAGAGCGCGGCCAGGCCGAGACCCGCAAAGAGGCCGGCGAGCAGCGCCTGCCGCCAGCCGCCCGCCGGGCCCAGGCCGATGAAGCACCAGGTGCCGGGATACTGCAGCTCGTAGCTGCCCACGCGCGCCAGCGGCAGCAGCGCCACGGCCAAGGCCACGGCAGCCAGCACAGCAAGGGCAAGGCGCGCGCGGCCCGTGGAGACGCGAGCCGCGTGCAGCAGCGGCCGCGTGACCCCCACGCAGCGCTCCACGGCCATGCCGCAGCCCAGCAGCAGTGGGCACAGGCCGAAGAAGACCATGCAGCCTCCCAAGAAGTGGCAGGCGCCGCCGGTGGGTGCCCGCCCGGCCGTGTACAGGCGCAGCACCAGCGCGCCCGGGATTACGTGGCCCGCCAGGTCGGTGGCCAGCAGGCTGGCGACGAACAGCAGGAAGATGGCGGCTGAACGCCGACGCCGCAGGCGGCCCGCTGCCTGTGCCAGCAGTGCCAAGGCCAGCAAGTTGGACACAGCGCCCAGCGTCATGGAGAAGATGGGCAGCGCTGGGGACGCCCCGGGACGGCCTGAAGGCGGCGCCGCTGATGCATTGGGAGCCCCGGGCGCATCGCACGTGGTCGCCTGGCTGACAAGGCTCAGGTTGAAGGGCCCACAGGGGCCCATGTCAGGTGCCAGGGGGCTAGGGAGAGGAAAGGAGGGCAAGGTAACGCGGGAAAGGGGTGGGAACCCACAGAGTTCCGGCCAGTGTCAGGGCCGGCACCCATTTGGCTCTATGGCATTCTTGCGCTGACCCCCCTGCCCATGGGAATGCTCAGTGATCCTCATTGCCTACGCCCTTCTCCTCCTCTCCCCATCTCTTCTTTGCCCTCCACTATCCCCTTGCTCTGTCCACTCAGCTCCTGGTGCAGATGCCCCCCCCCACACACACACACACGTCTTTACCACAGACATAGCCTGGTCTCCTATCTCTGCCTAATGCCAAAGACCCATTTCTGACTCTAGGGACCCATTCAATTGATCACTCAACTCTCACCACTCCCATCTCTGATCTTCACTAATCATCTTCAGTTCCATCCTCAAAGCCTACATACAGCCTGTCACCATGGGCGCATCACCCCTACAGATTTGTCTCTCCCCCATGACAGTGTCTGCCCCCTCTGGCACACCTCTCCCCACCACAGCCCCATCTCAGTCTCCTTCATGACCCAGTGTCTGTCCCCTCAGCCACCTCTCCCCACCACAGCCCCATCTCAGCCGCCCCCATGACCCAGTGTCTGCCCCCTCTGGTACACCTATCCCGACCCCCATCTCTGTCTCTGACCAGATTCCTCTCCCCAAGGCCATGCCCCTGTTCCCCATGACCATGTGTGTCCCATCTGTGTCTCTGAGCAGATCCCTCTCCCCAAGACCATGCCTGTTCCCCATGATCGTGTCTGCCCCATCTGTGTCTCTGACCAGATCCCTCTCCCCAA
>NW_006400046.1:375927-405163 GCF_000299155.1 Elephantulus edwardii | reverse complement strand
TGTCTCTGACCAGATCCCTCTCCCCAAGGCCATGCCCCTGTTCCCCATGCCCGTGTCTGTCCCATCTCTGTCTCTGACCAGATCCCTCTCCCCCATGGCCATGCCTCCGTCTCCCATGACCCCACCTCCTATCCAGGCTTTGCCCTTGCCCACCATGCCATCACCCCGAAACACCCAGGGTTCCAATCTTGCCCTCTCCATGCCCAAGGCCTGAAGGCCTACCCAGGACCATTCCTCTCTATCCTGGTGATGAGGCAAATGGGCAGAGAGGGTGGTCAGATGGTAGGATCAACACAAACAGCCCACGGGGCTGAGAGCAGGAATCCCCTGTATCGACAGGCAGGGGAAGCTCAGCCCTCATCCTTGCCTGCTTTTCTCCCCCTACACGTCCCATGTCCTGGGCTCTTACCTGGCACTGCCTGGGACCCCGGGTCCCCATTGCCAGCCACACGGCCTGTGCTGCTGCCTCCCTGCGCCCGTTTGTGCCCCGGCTCTCAGGCCGCCTGCTCCCTCCCTCCGTCCTTCCCTCCCTCCCTCAGGGCGGCTCCTCAGCTCTCAGCCTCCTGCTGCCCCGCCCCCATGGCCTCCAGGGGTTGCTCTCGCCCATGCTCCCTGGGGGCCCGAGGTGCCAGAGACCCCCTCTCTGCTCTGCTGGCAATGGGCACAGGCCCCTCTGGGCCCCAGCTCTGCCCACAATTTGGCCTGGCCCCCAGGACCCCTTCTCCTTTGAGCAGCCCCCTTCTCCCTCCTGCAGCTTTCTCATTGCCTCATTAATAAAGCGGATAAAATCTAAACACTGGAAAATGTGAGTGTGGCCAGGGGCGGCCAAGGGCTGCTTCAGGGGGTGTTGCTGCCCTTACTGGGGCCATGGGGTTAGGGGGCCAACTCGGAGAGGGGGCAGTGACACCCCTTGCCCCAAAGAGGCTTCCTGGAAGTCAAGGTGGGTGGTAGGAGGCAGCGCCTTGAGTGAGACCCAGTGCCTTGGGTCAGGCCCAGCCTGGCCCTGGAATCCACCCACTATTTACACAGGGGCTTAAGCCCAGGCCAGGGCCCAGCCAGTCATACCCTGGGGAGCAGGGAGGAGGCTGAAGGGGGACACGAGCCAGGAAGCCCGGCTATCCGAGGACTAGCTTTCCCCTGGCGAGCTCCTCCACTAAAGTTCTGCTCCAGGATGCGCTAACCAGCACTGGGACATCTGATCCCCAGCCAAGAAGATGGCCTTGCCTGGCCACCTAGTCCTAGAAGTAGGGTCACAAGCCTGGAGCCTACATCTTGCCCCACCCCCTGAACCTGGTTACAGTCACCCTGGTCCCCAGCACCGGACTCTCTTAGCTCTGGCCGCCATCATTCCCCCTGACTCACTGTGACCACCTCGCCCACGGCATGGACGGAGGCCAGTATCTGACTGGGAAGAGACGAGCTGTGAGGACAGCCACTTCCTTCAATGTCCTGCAACTCAGCGCCTCGCCACCAAGGAAGTGAACGTCACCCCTCAGTGCCAAGGAGAGTCTTATGGAGCAAGGAGACACGTATTGTATCCCTTGCTGCTGAGAGAGCCCCGTTGTGTCATCCAGACACATCCCTTACTACAAGGCACACACTACACCCCCAAAATAGGAAGAGTGGCTCACCTCAAATACACTGCGACCTAGTCAGTCATCTCCTTCCCAGAAACAGGTGCACGAGAAACGATGCTTATGTCCCTAGACCTCAAGACCTAGCTGCCCCCCACATCCAACACTGACACACTGGCTCAACCCCTGACGTGGCTGGTGATCCTCTTCCAGAAAGAGCCACACCAAGACACAAGCTTAGGCCCCTAAACCCCCAGATGTAGCCAATGACAGACACCCAGAAATCACAATAACCATCTTAATGTCCTGAAACAACTGCACCCTCAACAGTCTGCCAGTTATACTCCTGAACCCTGAGGACACAGTCCTCACACCCTTGCCCACAAGAAACACAAAGCTCAGCCCTGGACACCAGCATCAACCATGGACAGAGGCTCCCCACCCCCTCGACAGGCACAGACCCAAATGCCACCTGCAGTGACCACCCTGCCCTGGTGAGCACAACACTGCTGGCTGGTCACCTCCCACCCGTCACCCTGCTGCTGGGAGTGGGGAGTGGGCAGACACGCAGCTCTCCAAAGCCTCTTGGCTTGCCCCAAACATTCCTGCAGGGACCTCTGACTTGGCTCCCCTTCTTTCAACGCTACTCCTTCCCCTCCAGGTCTGGCCAGGGTCCCACCCCCCTCTCCTATCCCTCCCCAGCTTGAGGATCAAGTGGGCTGTCATAACAAGTAAGCTAGGTTTATGTCTGCTGCAAAGCAGCTTCGGCCATGGACACCAGAGACCCTAAACGGCCAGCCAGGAATCTGCTGGAGTGGGGGCAGGGCACCATTAGGAGTCCCCCTGCCCTGGGCTGGATGCGGGTAGGAGGGCATGGGCACCTGCCCCAAACCCGTGTCCTGGGTGGTCTGCGGGTAGCTGCTTCCTTTCCACATTCAGACCTAAGGCTCTGTCACCCAGAGCCAGCTGCCTGGGTGCCTTCTTGCCCTGATGCTCCTCAAGATCAACCCCTGCCCCCCCCCCCCAGAATACAGCCTCATGCCCGTGGGACGGGGCTGGAGCACACGAGGGCTGCTTCCTCAGGGTTCACTCGGAGGGCCCAGGATTTGAACCCCCAGTAGGCCAGGCAGCAGCGGCCTTGCCTGGAAGCCTGTGGCCTGAAGCCAGGAGCCTCATCAGGCGGAACGGTGGGAGGGGGCGGGCAGGCAGCTTCTAATTCAATTTGGAGCCGGAGGAGGATGGATTTCAGCTGCTGCATTCTTTCCCAGCCCCGCTGCACCCCCACCCACCCAGAGCACACAGGTCCAACAGCAGATAGATTCTTTATGTTCAGACAGCAAATCCAGATACAAAAGCCCACCGCCCACCGCCTGGTCACCAGTGGTGGCAGGTCCAGGCTGGGGGGGGGAGGGGGAGGTTGGGGTTCACAGCAGACTCGTTCAAATTTGGAGGTAACAGACTTCAGGGCGAGGGGCTCCTCTTGGGGGCAGCAGGTAGGAGGGTATTATTGCATCTGCTGAGGGGGATGCCCCCCCTTCTACATTCCCTGCGTCAGGAAACTACGGAGGTCGCAACCCCCAAACAGAACCCAAGGCCCCAGGGAGACTCAGGGACCAGTTTGGCAGCTGATGTGGAAAGTGTTGAGGGCGGAGATGGCCGCCCAATTTGGCAGGTCCCTCCCTGCGGCGCCTAACTCGGCTGAGGTAGGTGGGAGCAGGGCAGGGGGGCCTGGACACCCCAGCTAGGCTAGAGAATAAGGGAGTGGTACCGATTCAAGTGGGGCAGGGGCCTGGCCCCACCTCTGCTCCTCACCACCCACGGGCTGGGGTCTGGAGTACAGTGGTCCCTCTGGGCTCCCCATGAGGCTAGGCCTGGGTCACTGCAAGGTCCAGAGGATGGCCTAATACCGGCCGACCTTGGCGTCCCCAATGGCGCCCCAGACGTCAAAGACGAACTCGTCAGGGAAGGCGAAGTCACCGAGCTGCTCGTCCAGGGCCTCAGCCAGCTCGTCTGGGTTCCTTTTGTCCTTCCCCAATTCCACCATGGTGGCCGCTGGGAGAGGGGGCAGAATGAAGAGAGAGATGGCCTGGGCATCAGAGATCCAGCCCCTCTGGGACCTAGAAGCCCCTTCCCCAGCCCAGTCCAGCCCCAGGCACCCCACTCACCCAGCTCGGTATCCCTGATGCCCATGTAACTCTCCAGCAAGTCATCTACCTTCTCAATGGCCTTCTCCTCAAAGGCCGAGGGCTGAGGGCACAGCGACAGAAAGGCAAGTAAAACAAAATAGCAACCATACTTCGCAAGTGTCACGTCCTCTTTCTACCATTTAGATTAACCCTTATGTAGTCCTCATAGCAACCCTAGGCATTGTTGCTATTATCCCATTTTACAGCTGGAGAAACTGAGGCTCAGCTGTTTGCAGCATTATAGAAGGATGGTGGCAGAGGTGGGAGTAGAAGGTGCACACTAGAAGGTGTGTGGGTGAAAACAACTTACTAGATCTTCCACTGTGGCAGGGCCCCGGGATCGGAGCCGCAGGGTCCCTCGGCCAGTGCCCAGCTGGGGGCCAGAGCCCGGGCGACCACCTCCTGAACGCTGGCCAATCATATCTGTGGGAGGAAGCGAGTGGGTGAGGGCTGGAGAAGCCTCCCAGCATGCTCTGGAACCCAGATCCCTAACTTCTGGAGTGAACCCCAAATGGCAGGACTCCTGACTCTTGGGCGTGGCATGGTCATGGGATGGGTTGCCAGAGGCTGGGGATGGAAAATGCTGCAGGGGTGGAGGGGGTCCTTTCCCTTCAAGCTTCCAAGGCCTGAGCCAGGCAAGGGGTGGGGCCTGGGTCCCCAGCTGCCCCCTCCAAATCCAAGAGGGATATAGCTACTGAGCCACAACCAACTACCTGCTAGGGACAGGGCTGAGTGTCCCCCACCTCCACCCAGGGGCCCCGGGGCCATTCCTTGGAGTTAGTGAAGCCCATCAGTGAGGTAGCAGGTGGGGAGTGGCTGGAATGGTGCAGCCAAGCCTAGCTCCTCTGGGTTGGGGGCGCTTGGCTGGACTAATGGCTCCTGGAAGCTGGGGGTGGGCCAACTTCCTCTTTGTCCCACTCAAGTTCTGGGCGGAAAGCCAGTGGCCCCTCTCTGAGGCTGGGTGGGGATGCCCAAGGTTCCCTGGAGGCCCACTGGCTTCGGGTGCCACCTACTGGCGGCTCCCAGCACCGCAGCCTGGACTCAGGTGAGTAGGGCACCCCGCAACCCTCACCCCTCACCAAAGGCTCTGCGGGGCTCTGTGAGCTTCAGCGTGAAGGTGCGGCCTCGGGGCAGCTCCTTGAGTCGCCTGGCCACCTCGTAGTGCCGACAGCCCAGCAGGCTTTGCCCGTTGATGGCCTCGATCATGTCGCCCACGCGGATGAGCTGGATGTGGTCGATCACGCTGCCCTCCCTGATACGCTGTGGAGGGGAGCAGGGGGACTGTCAGCTGCCAGGACCTCGCCCCATGCCCCCCCCCTTCACCCCGGGACTGGAACAAGCCCCTCATCCCGGGCACCTTGATGAAGGCGTAGCCAGCCCCGTTGTCAGTGATGGTGAGCCCCAGTGCGTCCTCCGACTTAAACACCTCCACCTCCTTGCGCTGCCCCTTGACGTGGGCGAAGATGAAGTCTTCCAGCCCGATCTGCCCCCCCAGGAGCTTGTCCATGTCCACTTTGTGGGTGTTGAGGGTGCAGAACATCACCTGCGAGGGTGGGGCGCACACAGCTCTCACCTGCCTTCACAAGGCAGCAAGGAGGAAAGCTGGGAAGACTTGGGGGGGGGTGTCCTCTGACCCAGTGAATGACCACCCGGCGCCCGGGCAGGGCACCACTGGGATGCAGTTCTGCTGGGATCAGGTTTCAGCCCTCTGTATCTTCCAAGCATAGATCAGAGGCTGAGGCATGCTGGGTGCTCAGTAAAGGCTCAAGGGAATGAAGAAGCTGATGGCCACCCTGCTCAGGGCCACCCTCCCGCCCCCGGACAATCCACTGGGTTCAGCCCTCGGCATCCACAGCTTCAGCATCTTCAGAACGCAGCATCTAAGGCCTAGCTCGTGAAGAGGATGAAGAACCTGGCTTCCAGCCCACCCTCAGGGGCATGTGGTCTTGCTGAGGGTCCCAGGCCCCTGTGCCCAGTCCCCAGCACGTACCTCAGCAGGTGGCAGCCGGAAGGCCCCGGCGATCTTGTTATAGAGCTCCTTGACATTGGTGAAGCCCTCGATGCGCCCAGTGGGGCTGCCGTGGGCCAGCTGGGTGTGGAAGACGAGGCGGGGCCGCAGGGCCGGGGGAGGCAGGCCCATCTGGGGGCCCCCTGCCTCCGCTCCGCCCAGGGGCCCTGGCTCGCCCACGCCCAGCCCACCCCGGCCTGGCTCGGCCTCCTCATTTTCCACTAGAGGGGGCGCCTTTTTCCGCCGCCCTAGTCCCAGTGGCATGAGCAGCCGAGAAGAGGGGGCGCACCCAGGAGATCTGTAGAGCAGAAAGGTGGGGTCAGAGCCTGGCAGTGGCCTCATGCCACCCTTCTCCTGCTCCCACAGACCCAAGGAAATGTTTCGGGAGGAGCCTGGCCTCAGTTCAAATCTTCACACAGACCTAACAACAACTAATAATTTATGACAACTCCATACCAACTGCTCCTGGATCTTACTTAATCCTTAGCCATCACACCGTCATGCAGCAACTCTGGCGATGCCCGCTTTAACGGGTGTGGGAATGGAAGATCAAAGAACTGCCTCTTTCTTCCCATCTGCTTTCATCACGAGTGTCAGGCAGTGTTCTTTCTGCCTCTCCCTCTTCTGAGCACGCAGGCAGCTGGCGCTTGCCGACTCCCTTGTGACTGGGTGGGCATATGACCAGTGCTGGCCAATGAGTTGTGAGAAGGAGGGACAACACGACGCGACCGGGGTGAAACACTTCAGGGTTGCTGCGCCGTCCTCCAAACCCAAGAAATGAAACCCAGCCACTCAGTCCATCTAGTCTCACAGCGACCCTAAAGGGCAGCACAGATTCCCGCAACAGGGCGTCCAGAGCCGACTGCCACATCCTTCTCCCAAGGACCAGCTGGCGCCTTGGAAGTGCTGACCTTCTGGTGCACACGCTGTGTCACCAAGGCTTCTCCCGGAGGTCTTCCAGAGCTCTCTGGCTCTGGCAGGGTGACCAGCCACATCCGACACAGTGGCTCTGTTCCTGAGTGACCCTGCTGGATGGAGCCCCACCCCCTGCCCCCTGACTACCACGAATATGGAGGAACAAGCAATTAACTTCTGTCCAGTTCAATCACCAAGATTCTGGGATTGGCTATTACTGTGATAAAGCTCATGCTGACTACTACACTGCCTCCCCCCCCACCTCTCACCTACCTACCTACCTTCCTTCCTTTTCTTTCTCTCTCCCAGTGTTCTTCAAACTTTCATAAGGAGTTTACAACATTCCACACCCTGTTGTATTTCTGGCGGCGGCACTGCCTTCAGTAAGAAAAGCAAGGTCACTGCCTGGGGCCACCACGTGCAGTCACACCCGGCAGTGCAGGGGGCAGACGTAGGAGATCTCAGTGGCGGGAGGCACTGGCTCACTTGTGCTACATAGACTTTGTCTTTTCTGTCTGAGATTGTCCAGTCAGGATGGGAACACACACAGAGAACAAGCAAATATGGAAGGAGCAAGGGTGATTTCGAACGGTGCTGTGAAGTCAATAAAACAAAGCAAGCTCTTTAGACAAGGTCAGGGAGGAGGAACTCTCTGAAGATCTGAGCAGGTGAAAATGTATACAAGATCTGAATGAAAGGAAGAAGGATCTATGCCCTGACCTGGGACACAAAAGACAGCTATGCAAAGTAGAGACATGATGCTTGGCATGTTTTAGGAACAGCAGAGAGGCCTAAGTGCAAAAAAAAAAAAAAGAGGCAAAGACAGGGAGGTGACGCAGCCTGGTAGACGGCTGGAGGTCAACTTTTGCTCTGAGTGACGCCCTGAAGGGCTCTGAGCAGACTGGATCTGCTTTCTGGCTCTCAAATCAAGGAGGCCAGTGCTGCGGAAGTGGAGTGAGCCGGAAAAGGAGGGCCAGGGCTAGGTCATGTGGGCCTTGTAGAGTGGGACAGAATTCAAATTCCATTTTTAAATTATACAACCAAGACACAGGAGCGTGGTAACACCAAGTCTGTTCCATCCCCAAGCCCTAGTTCATAAGCACAAAACTGTCCTCTTGATGGAGAGAAAGATGGGTCACTTTCTCCTAATACGATTTACAGCTTTAGAAACCCGGTAGAGGGTAGCTATGCGTTGTTCTGACATGACTCGTCGGCAAAATTTCTGCCTCTGGAGAAAAACAGAGAGATTGAGAGAAAGGACTTGATTGCTGTGGGGCTTAGATGCCTTTCTGCAAATTGAAATCAAACACTTAACCTTGCTGGGCTGTGGTTAGAATCAACTTCTGGGAAACCATATCTTTCTCTGGAAAAGGGGACTTCTGTGTGCTTCGTTCAGACCACCTCCTCCAGGACCCGTCCTGGATTCAGTCAGCTACCATTACCTGTACATCCATCTGCCCCTACATGAATTTATTCATTCACCCTCCAAAACCTCAAACCGCCTCACCCCACTATTGCTCACCTAGACTACTGAAGTCACCTCCTCCTCCTGCTCCCCGGCTTCCACCTTGGTCCCACGGTCCACCGTCAACACAGCAGCCGCAGTGATCCTGTAAACATCAGTCAGAGTTTGACTGGGCAGGGTTCTCTCTTCAAAGCCCTCCATGGCCCCACCCACACTCAGAGCAATATCCCAGAAAGCCTGGCAAGCTCTGCCCCTTCTCTTCCCTGCCTTTTCCTCCTTCCACTTTCTTCCTCTGCTGTAGCCACTAGGGACCTAGGTGGCCCCAGGGCCTTTGCACTGTTCCTTCTGCCATTCATAAGACGGCCATATTATGTGTCTGTCATCTCGATAGCCTTATGGCCTAGACCAGTGCTTGGTTCATAGTAGGTGTGCAATTAAAAGTGTCATTAAACGACTGACTGATGCCAATACTCACTAGCCCCTATGCCTGGCTCCAAGGAGACAAAAGGTCATCAGTGTGGTCCCTACTCTCAAGAGGCTTGTTTCCCTGGCAAAAGCATAAGCCAGTTTTAAAAATTACCCCCAGTCGACGTCCCAGCACAACAATGAACACACATCACTATGTGCATCAGGGAGTCGGCAAGCTCCCCAGACACAGTCAGGGGACCCACCTCACCCTTCACCGTGTTTCTGCGTGCACTTCCCTGATAGTCTACGCTGCCAAACCCCTTTAGCACCTTTTTACACATTCAGATTTGCCCTTCTGTGAATTCTCTCTCTTTTTTTTTATACTTACACACTATTTTATTAGTTTGGTTACAAAGTTCATATACATTGTGTTTCACACTATTCATTCCCATGCATTATGTTTTATACAGTTAATCTCCATTGGACCTTGACCATCAAGCGCCCCGTCTTTTCAGGTCCCCTACTGAATCCTACCCTCACCCCCACCTCCACCCTCATGATCTCCTTCTTCCTGATTTATGTTGTTGCTGTTGTTATGAGCTGTTGAGTCAGAGATGAACCCCCCACCAGGTTTTCAGAGGCTGTAACTCACACAGGACAAGCCTGCCATCTTTCACCCGCCGAGGGGCTGGTGAATTCGAACTGCATATGCCTTGGGATTGGCAGTGCAACACCTCACCACTAGGTCACCAGAGCTCCCTTTAGTGATTTACAGGAACTCCTAATATATTTATTATTTACATCATGTCAGGAGCTGGCTAACTGCAAAGCAGGAACAGCGATGCACTGTAAAAACAGCAGGACCACTCATCTTGGCTTGACCATGCATTCTGCAGTAAACAACTCCAGGAAGCAGTATGCTAATGAATAAGGAGGGACCAAAGGCCTCAGAATTCTAGGAATGTGATACCTTCTTGTTTTCCAATAGATATCATAGGATATCGGAGAAGATGGCTTTGTTTTGTGTTGGGATCTGGGAATGTTTGATCTACCAGTCAACACCTTGGACAGATAAGAGATAATGCAATTACCCCTGCAGGCATGTTCCTAAGACGTGTATATATACCCTTGCCAGAATATTAAACTCCCTCTTTGTCATCAGCAATTAGCCTCTCCGCATCTTCATTTCAACCTGGTGCCTGCTTTTGGCAGAATTCTCCCGATATCGGGGCTCCCCGATAACATAGTAAGTCTAGGGAGCTCTGGTGGCTTAGGGACAAGGAGATGCACTGGTAACCCCAAGACACACAGTCTGCATCCACCAGTTGCTCCATGGGTAAAAGATGTACAATCTCCCGTGTGATTAACTGCCTCTGAAAATCCACTGGAGGTTCAGCTCCAAGTCAAAGGCAAATAACAACAAAAACTGTTGAGTCGCTGTGACTCATAGTGACCCTGTGTACAACAGCCCTAAACCCTGCTCTGTCCTGTGCCAATGTCACCGTCTCCGACACCCCCATCCTGACTACCCCAGTCACTGAATCAATCCACCTCATAGAGGATCTTCCTCTCCTGCGCTGTCCCTCCACCCTACCAAGCATGATGTCCCTCTCCAAGGACCTGTCTCTCCTTACATGTCCAAAATATGTTAGATGGAGCCTCAGAATCCTTGCCTCCAAGGAGCAGCCCCTCTTAACCTTCTACAGGAGGAACCTGTTCGTTTTCTCAGCAGTCTATTCAATACTCTTCTCCAGCACCACAGCTCAAAGGCATCAATTCTCCAACAATAACAATAGTAAGTAAATACTTATATATGCAAAGGCACCTAAATGTGTGGATCCTAACAAATTTTATAACATTCAAAAGAATGAGAATTCCATAACACTTAATTGTGCTCATGAGAAACTTCTACTTAGACCAAGCAGCCGTTCAAACAGAACAAAGGGAGACTACACGATTTAAAATCAAGAAAGGTGTATCTAAGGGTTGTATCCTTTTTCTATACCTATTCAATATGTATGCTGAACAAATAATTCAAGAAGCTGGACTAGACGAAAAAGAATGTGGCATCAGGATTAGAAGCAGCAAGCTATTTTATGCAGATGACAACATCTTGCTTGCAGAAAGCGAAGAAGACTGGAGTACTTACTGAAGAATTACAGCCTTCAATATAGATTATATCATGTTGTTGTTGTTAAGTGCTGTCAAGTTGTAGGTGACTCATAGTGACCCTATGAACAAAACACCTGAACACCTGTATAACTTTTATCTGTTCTCCAGGTTCATAGGGCTTCCAGAGGTAAGCTTACTTCATAAGTGGATGCCACTCCTGCTTCTAAGCTTGTTTCAATTGGGGAGATCCACCAAACACCGTCCACCATGGGTAACCATTATTGCCATTTGACACAACAGTGTCACAGTGTTCAGCTTCAAAACAACCACGAGTTACCTCTTTACAGCAAGTGGACAGACCAGGGCTTTAGGACCTAAAAGAATGTTTCACCAAAAACAATTAAAAACAGGCCTGAGGGCTGTGGATTAAAGTCACCCACTTTTGAACTGGTAGCACCACTTTCTGTCCACTAGGCCAGATCTCTCTCTCTGTGCTGTTGTTGTTGTTAAGTGCCATCGAGTCCTAGGCAACTCATTGCGACCCTATGAACGAAAGACCTGAACGCTTGTATAATCACAACATAAAAACCAAAAGCTCCTCAGATCTGGACCAATCAGCAACATCATGATGAATGGAAAAAAGGTTGCCATTCTCCTGAATTTCATTTCACTTGGATCCACACTCAGCACCACTGGTAGCAGCAGTCAAGAAATCAAAGCCGGGGAGCTCTCGTGGCCTAGTGGCAAGAAGCTGTACTGCAATCCCAAAGGTACATGGTTTGAATCCACCAGATGCTCTGCCGGAGAAGGAGGGACAATTTCCTCCTATATCAGTCAGATCTGATTTGACGGTACATGCACAAAAAATAATAAAATAAAATAAAAAGAAATCAAAGCCATGTTGTTGTAACCAGGAAAATCTGCTGTCAAGGACCTCTTTACACTGTGAAAGCGCAAGGACGTCATTTTAAAGACGAAAATACACCTGACCCAAGCTATGGTATTTTCAGCTGCTTTGTATGTCCGTGAAAGTTGGACAATGAAGAAGGAAGTCAAGGAAGTGATGATGCCTTTGAAGTGTGGTGCTGGCCAAGAGTACTGAACACACCACCAACTGCCAAAAGAACAAACAATTTCGGTTTTGGAGGAAGTGCAACCGGTGTGCTCCTTAAAGGCAAGGTGGTGGGGGAGCTCTGGTGGCCTAGTGGCAAGAAGCTGCACTGCAATCCCAGAGGCGCCCGGTTCAAATCCACCAGATGCTCTGCCAAGGAAGGAGGGACAATCTCCTCCTATACCAGTCAGATCTGATTTGATGGTATACACACAAAAAAAATAATAAAATTAAAAAAAAAGGCAAGGTGGTGAAGCTTCATCTCAGGGACTTCAGGCAGGAGGCTTCAACCTTCGGAAAAGACAGCATGCTTGGAAAAGAGATTCACAGAATGAGAGGAAGACCCTCAACCAGACAGACTGGCACAGTGAGTACATCAATGGACTGAAACATGGCAGAGACAGTGAGGTTGGCACAGGATTAAGGAAGGTTTCAATCTGTTGTTCATAGAGTCGCTAAGCGTTGGAGGTGACCTGACAGTACCTAACAACAAGTTTATCTAGTCAGAATACTTGGCTTTTATTAGTTCATCTCTGTATCCAAAGCATCTATCACAGGGTCTAGGGTGAATTATGTACTCTATGAATATTTAATGAACAAATAAATTCTTTAAAAAAATCCCAAATCCTCAAAACAACTACGAGATATCATCTCACGCCAGTAAGAATAGCAAAATTTAACAGACCAACAAGCAATAAATGCTGGCAAGGTTGTGGAGAAACTGGAACCCTTATTCGCTGCTGGTGGGAGTGTAGAATGGTGCAACCACTGTGGAAAGCGGTGTGGCGCTTTCTCAAAAAGTTGCAAATCAAGATACCACTTGACCCAGCAATTCCACTACTGGGAATATACCCAAAAGAGACCATAACTGACATCCCAAGCAGATATATGCACAGCCATGTTTATCATGGCTTTGTTAACAATAGCAAAGAGTTGGAAACAACCCAAGTGCCCGTCAACAAACAAATGGATAGAGAAGCTGCGGTATATTCACACAACAGAATACTACGTTGCACTGAGAATCAAAAAATTCATGCAGTATTATTCAAAATGGGTGACCCTGGAGGACATTATACTGAGTGAAATATTTCAGTCACAAAAGGACAAATACTGCTTAGTGGCCCTGCTGTAGAATGGGACTGACATCAGGGTTGAGGTAAGACTGAGAAAAACTGGATAAATTATGTATACTGCATTGAAACAGATGATGGAGAGAACAGTTTAAAAGCAATATATGTTAGGGTATTATGGTTATCACAAGAGTCCAGAATGAAGATTGCCAGAATGAAGACTGCACAGTGGTGTACTGGGGGAGGAGGGGGGGATTGTATACCAATGAAGGAATTTTACTTTTACTTTTCAAAGAGAAGAATGAACTAGGGGGGAGGGGTGGGCAGGGAGAAAAGTGCAACAATGAATGAACGGAAATCCAAAATCTCTGTAAATTGTCATTAAAATTAATAAAATTGTTAAAAAAATCCAAAATCCCAAACAACTGGTTCCTTCCAGTTATTTAATCACACTCAGTGACAGAAAGAAAAAATAAAACATTATCCCCTCTTTCCCTCTCCTCACATTATCCACTAGAAGGTACGATACTACATCCATGGATCTAGAATCTAACTTCATCTCTTACCAACTCAAGTGTGGCCTTGAGCAAATAAATGTCTTAACCTGAGTTCTGCAGATATCGTGTGTGCCTGGACTATTTGCTGGAAGACAGTATGTTTCACAGACATTGGTGATGATAATGACTGTCATTTCTGTTAACTTTTTCCAGTCAGTGACCAATATTGAAACGTCTTCCTTTTCTCCAACTCTCACATCCCAATTCTCAACTTCTTGACTTTCTCTGCCCACATCCCACTGCCCTGGGCCAGGACGGCTTCCAATGTCTCACCTGCGACATGGGACTCATGATGGTGAGGAAAGAGGGCGCTGACTGAATTGGTCTTCCAGACCAGAAAGGCAACCCAGCCGGGGTTTGAATCCCATCCCTGCCATTTACTTACCAGTTGCCTGGCCGTGGGCAAGTCACTTATCTTCACAGGGTCTCAGTTTCCTCATCTGAAAAAATGGGCAGAATACTTGTATCTCAGCGTGCTTATGGGAATCCAGTAAGATACTTCATTTTAAAACCCGCTGTTGTCAAGTAGTTTCTAAGTGATGTACTAGAGCAGAACTATTCTCCATAGTTTCCTGTGGCTGATTTTCAGAAATAAATCCCCAGGTCTTTCTTCTGAGGCACCAGTGAGTGGATTCCAAACTCTAATGTTTTGGTGAGCAGTTGAGTGAGTTCACTGTTGCACCACCCAGGGCTTCTACTAAGCCAATCACTGAATTCAAACTCACTGATGCTGGACTGGAACCGTCTCATAGTGGACTCATCAGTGGGTTTTCTGAAGCTGTAAATCACATGGGAGGAGGCTGCCCGATTCCCTCCCAAGAAAATTCAAACCATCAGAGAGAGGTGTTCTCTTTGCAGCTCCCTAAAGACTATGTCACCAGAGCTCCCTAATCCAATTAGGGGAACTGCTAGTATTACTCCTGTCCCCATCCCATCACGTGCTCTGCCCAGGAAGACCCCTGTCCATGGGCTGCCAAGGTCAATTACAAACTGCCTCCTCCTCCAGGTTGCCTCCCCTGCTAGCCTCAGCCTGCTGAAACCACCCCCTGTGGTCCAGCTAGCTCAGGCCCAGGCACTTAATTACATGCTGTTCTGGCAAAACTCTTTGTCTCCTAGCTTCAGGCTGGTATTTAACTTCATGTCTCTATTTTAAAACGTAAATCAGATCATGTCCCTCCCCTGCCTCAAACCCTGCAACGGTCCTTCTCCTTCACCTTCACCTTCACCAGAAGGGAGGAAAAAACCTCCAAACTCCTTACTACGATTCTTAGACTCTGCAGAATCAATGTGCCTGCTGGGTCTCTCATCCCCAGCCATACTGTTGCAGGTGGGTCCAGCATGCCGGCCTTTGCTTTCGCTGGGTCCTTGGCCTGATATCCACAGGGCTGGCTCTTTTGTGCCGCTCAGGCCTCAGTTCTGAGCCAAACCCTAGCCCCCAGTTTCTATCCTGTTATCCCCTTTTATTTTATTCAAAGCATCGAGCACCTGGAGCTGCCTTTTTTATTTACTTGTTAATCGCCGTCCTCTGGCTTTAGAATGCCACCTTCCCAAGGGCAGGGACGGCTGTCTGTCTTGTCCATTCACAGAGATCCATCTTCTGTGTCAACGACGGGACCTGGTCCACAGTCACTCATTGCCATCAAGTCAGTTCAGACTCATAGCAACCCCTCACTGGGTTTTCCAGGCTGTGTATCTTAATGGGAGGAGAATGCCCATCTTTCTCTCCTGGAGCAGCTAGATGGTCAATAAATTTTTATGGAATCAATGAATGAACGTTTCATGCCTTTATTCGACTGTTCTGTGAGGTCCGCTAGCCTCAGAGGCCTACAGTGGGGCTAACTGCTGCCCTTCCCCTGCCCTCCCAGAGCTCCCCCTAAAACTTGAACCCAGAGACAGAGGAAGAGGAGAGGCAGCCCTGGCTCAGACTGCAGACTGGGCTGGCTGAAATTCCAGCATCTCCACCTCTTGTCCCTGGGAAGGCCTGAAACCTAGCAGTCCCGGAGCCACACAGAAGCAGAGTTGGGGGAGGAGGAAGTGAAGAGGGGGGTTCCTGGGAGTTCACGCAGACTGGGGGGGACACCACGCCCAGGCTGGTGCTTCCAGCAGCATAGTGCTCTGGTGAGAAGGCCAGCAAGAGGCCTCTGATTCAGCCTTGAAAAACCGGCTCCAGGGTGTTTCCTGCAAGAACGCCTACTGCTCCAGTCTCTGTTGAAGCTGCCCAGGAAGCCCAGGAGGCACAGGACACCGACATCCTGGGCCCCCTGCACATCTGCCCCGCCAGCCAACAGATGTCACCTCTTCTCAGGACCCAGCTATTCCTGCCTTGCTCTTGAGCTCAGAAGAGATGGGCCAAAGGAATAGCTTCCTGTTTGAGCAGCTGGTTTCTGGTGAGCTCTGGGCTGGGGATGAAAAGCCCAGCAGGTGTGGCTCAGGTGGGGTGTACAGGGAGGGTGTGAGGGGAGTGGCTGGTGGAAGAGCTGCGCAAGAACACCTAAGCCTGGAAACCAACAGAACATCTAGTACGGCGGTTGAAACTCCAGTTCTGGACTCCAGTTTGCGTCCTAGCTCAGCCACTGGCCAGCTGGGTAACCTTGGACTAGTCCCTCCACCTCTCAGGCCTTGCTGCCTCACCTCTAAAAGAAGGAACAGCACCTCCCACGAGGTGTTTAGATTCCGTGATAGGCAGGGCAGATGCATGACACGGAAGCGAAAAATGCTACTTTATAGTTAGGATCGAGACCTCGGCTCTCCCGGGTTTCGCATGCCCCCTACAACCCCGGAGGGCTAGAATATGGCCAGTTCCAGTGACCCTGCACCCAGAAGCCATCGGGACGAGGGCTGCACAGAGAGCAAGAAGTGAGGCAGAAGACCCTCCCCGGAGGAAGAGGCCTTTGCTTGTGGCCGGCAGAGAGACGCCCCACTGGGAGGAAGCTTCGGACATCCCAGCACCCAGTCTCAACCTCCAGCCGGCTCCGCGGGGACTGGCCCCACCCCGCACGATCGGCCGGATTATCGCGCGTCTACGACTTTGTGTCACCTACACGTCCACGATGGAGCTCCTTGGTGGCCGCCCCACCGTGATGGACACTCACCTGCGGCGCCGCAGCAGCAGCAGCTAAGCGGGCTCCCAGCTCGACCCTCCGCAAACTCCTGCCCGGGCCTCTCCCGCAGCCTTGGCCAGAGGGCGGGGCCCATGCCGCGCGTCTGACCAATCAGGGGCCGCGGCCCGGCCTTTGTGGCCAATCCACGCCACCGCGCGTTGGGTGGATCCGACGGCAACATTCCAGAGGGATCCTTCCCGGATCCCCCGTTCCGCGGGGCGGTGGACTGTTCCATCCGCCTGGGCCGTGCAGGGCTGTACCACTCTGGGGCTGCGGAGGGGGGGAACAGCGGCTGGGCCCGGGCCAATCACAAGAGACGGAGAAGGCGAACGGCCAATGAGAAGCTGGGGCCCCTGGGCCACGTGTTGTTGGGTGAGTGTTGTCTCTGATGTCCACAGTGTTAAGAGGCGGAAAAGGGGAGGGGGGGGTGTCTTGCGATGGAAGCCAGTTGGCCGAGGGTGAATATCGAGGAGAAGATGTAAACCTCCAACATCCCGAAAAGCGGACTTTTAGGACTTCTGAGGGTAATCCCTAATTCTTCCTGGCCTGCCCCTGCCAGACCATCCTCAGAGCTGATAAAAGGATGCATTCATTCCCGGCCGGCGGGCAGGGACCTGGATGAATAGGAAGGGTCCCGAGAGTCCCTGCTTCCTGGGGGTGCACAATGGACACAAGGGCATTCATTCATAAGGGTTACTCAGTCATTCATTCACTCATCAAATATTAAATGCGCTTCTGCTCCGTGCCAGGCCCTGTTTTACCTCGACAGGCACATGAGGGAACAGCCTTTGCAAAGGCCTGGAGGTCTGGCCAGGAGCTGCAGCACATCGAGGGACCCTGTAGGACATAGCAGAACTTAGGACTGTCCTCTCGGGTTTCTGTCCTCTTCATTGTTGTCATTAAGTGCTGTCAGTTGACTACAACTCAGAGTGACCCTATGAATAATGGATCTGAGCCTGCCCTATCCTGTGCCATTATCATCTCTGACGTCCTGGAGGCCACCGTTACACTCGCTCTGATCCCATCTGCTTTGCTGACTCCTTTCCAAGCACCAGCTCCTCCTAATGGCATGCCCAATGTACGGAGGATGAGGTTTCACTGCCCTTGCTTGCAAAAGGCATCCTGGCTGCACATTTCCTAAGACATTGAGTTGTCCTTTTGGCAATTTATGGTATAACCAGCACTCTTCTCCAACACCACAATTCAAAGGCATTTATTCTTCTTCTTTCATCCTTATTCACTGTCCAACTTTCCCAAACAGATACTGTGAGGATGGCACAGGACCTGGCAGTGTTTGGTTCTCTGTGTGTGGCATCACCACTCCACGATGGGTTGTTGTCAACTCAGTGGCACTTATCTGTATAGAAGCCAGCTGTCATAGCTTTCTCCTAGGAGGTTTGAACCAGGACTCCAAACAAGTTCACTTCATTTAGTCATGTCCGATGAAGTGACACCAGAAAAGACCTGACCTTTGAAAAATGCGAGTGAACTGGAATGCTAACCAGAACGAGGAAAAATGGTGAGGGAAAACCCTCCTAGAAATGTAGTCCCTCGCTTAGAAAACAAGGGCAGAGTGTGAGATGTGCAGCATCCAAATTTCTTGACTAGTTTAGTTGAAAATAATGGTGCCTGGTTCAGAGATGGCAGTGGCCCATGCTGCTTTGACTGTGTGCCACTGTCCACAGACCTGGCAGTATCCCAGTGTTAGACATCAGGCTCTTTAAAAGGCACATTATGCATCTTCTCAGTTTCCCCATTCCAGGGCTTTGCCCTGTCATTTTTCCTGATCTGGTTAACATTTTAGGTCACCTGTGTTTTAAAAATTGAAGCCTGTTCTGGTTTAGCTTTGTTGGTTATGACTAAACTGATTGGAGCCTGTTTAAAGCCCTAGCTCTAACCATTGACCTTTCAGTGGTTAACAGTCAATCACTGTGCCACTAGGGCCCCTTAAGCCAAACTCATTGCTATGTGTATACTGACTCATCTCACTCCTCTTAGAGTGTAGAACTGTCCTATCGCAGGTTTCTAAGGATCTCTGAATGGAGCCAGGGGACACTACATGGTTTAAAATCAGGAAGTGTGGGTGTCAAGGATGTACCCTTTCCCCATACCTATTCATAGTCTGTATGCTGAGCAAATGATTTGGGAAGAGGAATGTGGCATCCGGATCAGAAAAAGACTCATCAGTAACCAGTGTCTTCCAGATGATACATCCTTGCTTGCTGAAAGAAAAGAGGACTTAAAACGGGTGCTGCAGAAGATCAAAGACTACAGTCTCCAATATGGATTACATCTCAGCATCAAGAAAAGAAAGCTCCTTACCACTAGGCCAATAGGCAACGTCATTATGGATGGAGAGAAGATTGAAATTGTCGATGATTTCATCTTGCTTGGATCAACAATCAATACCCTTGGTACCAGTAGTCATCAGGATGGATGGTGAAGAGATTGAGATTGTACACAGCTTTAGTTTGCTTGGCTCCATAGTCAACAGTCTTGGCACCAGCAGCCAGGAAATTAAAAGGCGCGTTGCCATGGGAAAGTCTGCTGTTAGGGACCTCTCCAAAGTGCTGAAGAGCAGTGGTGTCTCTCTGGAGACTAAGGTGCGTCTGATACAGGCCATGGTCTTCGCAATCACCTGTTATGCATCAGAGAGTTGGACAGTGACCAAGGAGGATAGGAGAACTGATGCCTTTGAGCTGTGGTGCTGGAGAAGAGTACTGAGAATACCATGGACTGCTAGGAAAACAAATAGATTTGTCCTGGAGAGGGTTAAATCAGGTGGCTCCTTGGAGGCAAGGATTCTGAGGCTCCGTCTAACTTACTTCGGACATGTAGTGAGGAGAGACCGGTCCTTGGAGAGGGACATCATGCTTGGGAGGGTGGAGGGACGGCGCAGGAGAGGAAGGCCCTCTAGGAGGTGGATTGATTCAGTGACTGGGATAATTGGGATGGGAGTGTCAGAGACAGTGTGATTGGCACAGGACAGAGCGGAGTTTAGGGCTGTTGTACATAGGGTCGCTATGAGTCGCAGGCGACTCGACGGCACATAACAACAACAACAACAACCAGTAGTCAGGAAATCAAGAGACATATTACACTGGGAAAGCCTGTCAGGGACCTCTCCAAAATACTGAAGAGCCTTTTGGTATCAGTCTGAAGACTAAAGTGTGCCTGCTTCAGGGTTTAACCTTTGGAATCACTTGCTATGGAGCTGTGAATTAGTGAGTGATTGAGGATGATAAGAAGAATTGATTCTTTGAGTTACGGTGTCAGAGAAAAGTACTGAATATCCCATAGCCTGCCAAAAGAACAAACAGATAGTTCTTGGAAAAAGTCCAGCCAGAGTGTTTTTGGAGGCAAAGATGGCAACGCTTCATCTCACATATTTTAGGCATGTTGCTAGGAGAGGCTATTCCTTGGAGAGGGACATCATGCTTGGGAAAACTGGAGGGTCGATTAAAGAGAGGAAGACTTTCAATGAGATGGATTGACATATTGACTGCAGCAGTGGGCTCAAGTGTGTCAGAGATGATGAGGATGGCACAGGATGGGACAGGGTTCAGGACTGCTGTTCATAGGGTTGCTATGAGTAGTACTTACCTCGACAGCACCTAACAACAACAATCTTTATAGAAGCAGAACTTTTCTCCTACAGAGCTGATCATATGTTCTAACCATTGATCTTTCACTTAACAATTGAGTGTTTGAATCACTGCACTACCAGGAACTAGAAAAATCTGTAAAAAATGCAGGGGGTGGAGTACATGTCTTAAGTATTTACTGATTTATTTTCCTCACTGAGCAGCTACTATGTGTTACATCACAAGCAGCCCAAGCCTCTGCCTTCAGGGAGTGGACATTTTATATAAGCGTCCTCTCCCACAAAACTGTGGGTTCCCAGAAGGCAGAACTTGGATCTGGTACAGGGCAGGCCTGTGTGGATGAATGGACCAGGCAAGAGGTTACCATTTCCAGGCTTGGGATGTAATTGGAGTGTTTCCCTCAGGGGCATCCAAAACGCAAAGACCCACAAGCCTCTCACCTGCCTGGCCACGCTTCCCAGCCCACTCAAGGTTTCCTTGTTCCAGTACAAAGCCAGTCACTTAGGCAACTAGCTCTGTTTATCAGTTTGCTGTGCATTCTGGGAATTGTAGTTCCTCCTGGCCTTCAGCAGCTGCCACCCTACTCAGGCCTCTGAATGACCGAGCCTTTGTAGCCCTCAGTGTTAACTGCTGCACATCCCAGCCCCACTCAGGGCTGCAGAGGGACAAAATGAAAGGCTCAGCTCCTCAGGGCTGCCTGGCCAAACCCCACCCCCCTGGCAAACACCAGGATGGCCGTGGTGAGCTAGGCAACAGGCACAGCCATTGTCTTTCCCTTCCTGTTCTGCTGACCTCTGCTACTCCTGCTGAGGGCTGCCTGGGTTGGGCCAGAGCCTTCTGTGGGACTGTGCACATGACTGCATGTGAGCCTGGCATCTGAGCTGTCCCTAGAACACCTGGAGAGGAGAGGGTGCAGGGCAGCGGGCACAGCATGGCCCTGGGGAGAGAGGCTGAAGGCAGAATCAGTGTCTTCTGTTTATGCACGGGGAAGTGCCCCAGAGAACAGCCCAGGGTCTCCAAGCACATAAAGCAACACTAGAAACCAGTCAATTGTGTAGCTTTGGAGGCATGCCCCAAAACCTTGAGTTTGGGCAAGCTCTGGTGGCCTGGTAGCAAGAAGCGGCACTGCAATACCAGAGGTGTGCAGTTCGAATCCACCAGATGCTTTGTTGGAGAAGGAGGGGCAATCTCTTCCTGGACCAACCACATCCAATTTGATGGTACACACACACACAAACATTACACACAAGAAAATACTTGAATCTGACCCTAAAGAAACCATAACCACCACCCAAGCAGATATATACATATCCATGTTTATTGTGGCTTTATTCCCAATAGCAAAGAGCTGGAAACTACCCAAGTACCCATCAACAAACAAATGGATAGAGAAGTTCTGGTATATTCACACAATGGAATACTACGCTGCATTGAAAAACAAGGAACTCATGCAATATTATTCAAAATGGTTGACTCTGGAGAACATTATGCTGAGTGAAATATCCCAGTCACAAAAGGACAAATATTACATGATGCCACTGTTGTAGAATGGGACTGTCCTTGGGGTTAGGGAGACACTGAGTAAGATGGGTTCAATAATGTATACTGCACTGAAGCAGAGGAGGGAGAGAACCGTCTAAAAGAGAGATGTAACTGGGTATTTCTGTCATCACAGGAGACTAGAGCGAGGGCTGCATGGTGGAGGGAACCTGGGGGAGGGTTTGTAAAACAATGAAAGAATCTTTTCTTTTACTTTTCCATAATTTTTGGACTCATGTACTTATAACTTGTTAGTCAAATTTGTGTCTTCTAGGTTGCAACACCCCCATGATACATCTTGAAGGATATGTACATGTACAGCCAAGCACAATCAATAAGAGTGCATCTGAATTCCAAAATCAATCTCCATAATAGTCTATGTGTTTCCTACTGCCAAAGGGGCCCTTTAGAGTAGTGAGAGAAGATCTTCACCCTGAAACCCACAGCGTCCCTTTTCAGCAGGAAGTAGCTAAGAGAATACGCCGTCCCCTTTTCCTTATGACTCAGGGTGAAGTCTCTCTCAGGGAGGAGTGATAGGGAATGGCAAAGGATACACTGACAAAGAAGATTAATCAGAACTGGCTTTGACAAGCACTGTGGCATTTGGACAAGAACAAACTGGGAGGAGGGTAGAGAGAATAGTGCAACAATGAATGAGTGGAAGCCCAAAATCTCTGTAAATGTTTATGAAAATTAATAAAATATAATTATAGAAAAAAAAATTAAAAAAAAAAGAAAAACAAGGAACTCATGAAATATTATACCAAATGGATGACCCTGGAGGACACTATGCTGAGTGAAATATCTCAGTCACATAAGGACAAATATTGTGTGGGGTCACTATTGTAAAATGGGCCTGACATCGGGGTTGAGGGAAGACAGAGAGGGAGGGGATAATGTATACTGCATTGAAACAGATGAGGAAGAGAACTGTTTAAAAGGGATATATGATTAGGTATTATTGTCATGACAGGAGTCCAGAATGAAGGCTGCACAGTGGAGTGGACTTGGGGGGAGGGATTGCATAATCATGAAAGAGTTTTTATTTTACTTTTCAAGGAGAAGAGTTAATTGGGAGTGAGGGAGTGAGCGGGGAGAAAAGTGTAACAGTAAATGACTGGAAACCCTAAGTCTCTATAAATGCTCATTAAAATGAATTAAAAACCCCCCTTGAGTCTGAGATTACAGTCTCACACCTGTCCTTTTGAGAAGAGAAAAAGAAAAATCCCATTCTGAAATGCCAACTCAAAGCTTGGACTGTGTGTCTTAGAAAAGACATGTTGAAGTCCTGTGAGAGGACTTGCTCAGAAGTAGTCTTTGAAGATATTAGCAGTTAAGCCTGATCAGACTGGAGAAGGGCCCTCTTCCCATGTGAGTCCTATACATAGTAATATATTGTCCTAATGAAAGAGAAGAAGTGCAGAGAGAAGGCCCTGTGAGGCCCCACAGCGTTTGAGGTGATGCATCTGGACCAAGGAATGCTAGGAATGTCTTCTCCAGCTCAGGTCCCAAATTTTGCAATTGGCTTTGACAGCTCTCTCTGACACCCCTCTTCTGATTCATCAGAAAGTCTTTCCAAAGCCTGAAATCATTTCTCATTTTCACTCTGGTTTATATAGCACTAGTGGCTTTCCTGTGTGGACCCCTGGGGGCCCACACCATTACCTGGCCATGGTTCCACCTACAGCAGCCAGAGGGCGTCCGTGAGCACCTGAGTCTGGGCGCGTTCCACCTCTGCGGTGGACCCTCCCCATGAGGTCCTTCCAAGCAGCTTTCTCTGAGAGCTGACTGTCTATTTTGGAATCAGGCCTGGCCACACCTAGGTTCAACATAATCTCTCAAAGGGAAATGGGTCTCCTGATCAGACAAAACCACCCAGGCCAGGGCTCTGGCTTTTAGGCTTTGACCATCGGGATTGAAACCTTTTAAATCAGCTTCCAGCAGGGCCCTGAGGCCTCGCCTCCTCTGGACACACCCCCAACCCCACTCTCTCTGTTTGGGGCACCCCACGCCTCCAGCTGACATCCCAGGTTAGCTGTGCTTCTCTTCACCTCCCTCTGCCTCCATCTTCTTTATCCCTGGGGGGCAGTTGGTGTCCCTCAGCTCAGATGGGATCTCTGAGATCACCTGTCTGCTGGACTTGGGCATCTCCCTGCTGCCAGGCCTTCTGCCAAGCTCTCTGTTCATTTGAAGTACCTTGCTCGAGGGTAGTGGGCTGACCTTCCCCTGCACCAAAGATATGTCCACCTACAGCTTCAGAATGTGGCCTTATTTAGATTAAGGGTCTTTGCAGTTATAATTTAAGGTGAGGATTGTAAGACGAGGGCATCCTGGTTTACCTGGATGTAGGCAGCTCTGACTCACAGCGACCCCACGGATGGCAGAATGAAAACACTGTCTGTGTTGGCCTCCTGATTGAGTCCATTGCTGTCACTGGGTCAGTCCTTTTCATTGAGACTCTCGTTTTCCCTGACCTTCTAGCACAAGCCCTAAATCCAATGACCATTGTCACTATTAAGACACAGGAGAGTGAACTCCGATACAAAGGAGAAGGCTATGTGAAGGTGGAGGCAGGGATTGGGGTGAATGGGCCACAAGCCAAGGAAGGCCTGGAGCTCCTAGAGGCTGCAAGAGGCAGTGCTCCTCCCCTAGAGTCAGTCCTAGGAGGGAGTGTGACGGTGATCTGACTCCTGCCCCCCAGAACATGTTTGTGGTGTTTGTAGTCACCCAAGGTGTGTGGCTTTGTCACAGCAGTCATGGGACACGGTGACACTCAGGTCCTATTTCCCAGGACACAAGCTGGCTCTTTAATCTTGGAGCAAACTGGCCTCAGACCTTGCCAGCTAAATATGTGAATTGTGGGGAGCTCTGGTGGCCTAGTGGCAAGAAGCTGCACTGCAATCCCAGAGGCACGCGGTTCAAATCCACCAGATGCTCTGCTGGAGAAGGAGGGACAATCTCCTCCTGTACCAGTTGGATCTGATTTGATGGTACATGCACACAAAATAATAATTTTTAAAAGTATGTGAGTCATGCAGTGGGACACAGTGACTTCTCTCTGCAGGGAGCTGGAGAGACCAGGATTGTGGGAGGCCCCTGTGAAGGAAAACCACCAGGAAACCCCCAATGAGGCAGGTCTTCTTGTCTGAATCACTTGGCCCCTTATTCATTCATCCATTTACTTGTGCAAAAAGCCACACAGCTACCAAGTAAAAGAACTGGGCCTCAGACCTGAAAACTTGAACATGAGCCAGTGAAGGGGCCACCAAACAGGGGACTGGATTTTCATCCCCACCCAGGCAGGGCAGCAGAATCAAGGTGTGGCTGTAACGCTTTAATTCCACAGTATGTATTATGTACAAATAAAAAGATGCCCAAGTGTGTAGTTCAAGTCCTCCTAATCCTTTTTTATTATTTTTGTACGTGTACCGTCAAATCAGATCTGACTGGTACAGGAGGAGACTGCCCCTCCTTCCCTGGCAGAGTATCTGGTGGATTTGAACTGTGCGCCTCTGGGATTGTAGTTGCAGGTCCTTGCCACTAGGCCACCAGAGCTCCCAGAATCCTGATCCTTTTTTAGGGATACTGAGTTGCTCCCTTCTTTCTCCCCTTTTCTCTCATTAAAAATGTAACAGGCCATGCCCTAGAGATACTCCCATTTCATTAAGCTTTCACTGAGACTAAGGGGCGTTGCATTCCACCACTCTTTGGGTTTATCAGATTAAAATAGCTTTCATATTACATATAGGTAGATCTGGAGGATACAATTCAATCCATGACGTGGGACATTAGACCTGCTATTAGAAGGGATCAGTCTGTGGAGGACAGCAGGCATGGTAGAAGTTCAAACAGAAAAAGAGGGAGACTCTCAAGGAGGTAAGATCAACATGGTGGCTGTGACAGTGGGCTCAAAGGTCACCATGATTGTGAAGATAGCTCCGGTTAATTAGGCTATGCCCAGAGCCTCCATGAGAACTGAGCATCAGAGCGGTGTCAGGCTGGGACCGACATCAAAAGGAGAACAAAGGATTAAAGGAATAGCCTCAACTACCATGGAGTGCCCCTCCCTTTGCTCCCTAGAAGACTGTCCATCTAGCTAAACCACAATGGAAGGTCCCTCCCTAAAGGCCCTTACTGCCTTTATCAATCTTAAAGTGTGGTGTTCCCTGGTCTGTCTCTCTGTGCAGACCAAAGAATCGGGCCCAGGAGCCCCCTTAATAAAAGTTCTTCCTTTCTCTGGTCCCTTCCTTGAGTCCTTGGCCTTATGTCCAGTGCGAAGACCTAACAAGTGGGAGAGAGAATTTCACTCTGTGTACCTTTTATTTTTGTACTGTGATTTACACATCCAGAAAATAAAAATTTAGAAGTTATGCTGATGCTTATATAAGCAGACTCTTTCTTGGATGGTGTGTTAAAAAAGAAATTAAAAGGAAAAAAAAATCTTGCAGTGTGAATGACTGCAGACAGAGAAGGAACTGTAGGTGGGGGCGGAGGGGGGCCAACAGCTCCCATTTCTAGCTTTGTTACCATGAGAAAATGAAGCACTGGGGCATAATGGACTATTACAGGGGTGGGAAAAGAACAAGGCAGCTCCGCGTGGACCAGCACAGGAGGGACTTCAAGAACGATGTGGTACTGCAGTAATAGGAAAAGAAAGAGGGCACAGGGCAGTCAAGAAAGGGGAAGGCTGGGCTCCCATGGACACCCAAGACCTCCGCACACACATAGCAGGGCTAGGTGTGGCCCAGGCAGAAATGCACATCCAGTGCCTTTCCGACCCAAGTCCTTCTTAGCCTTCACTTTCCCCCAAAAAGCTTTTCCTACCTTCACCCTCACTTCCAACCAGGACCAGCTGTTGGTGGAATTCCTCCAACTGTGCAGTCAGGTTGTGTGTGCTTTTATCTGTTTCAGATGCAGTGCATAGGGACCCTCCTTGCTGTAGAATGGAGACCAGGGATGGCAGCCCTGGGGACCTGAGATCCAGTGGAGGCCGGTTCTCCAGTGTTAGGGTCTTTTGGCTGATAATCCAGGATGACCCTCTGATTAGAATGATTAGGTAGCTCTGGTAAGAAGCTGCACTGCAATCCCATAGACGGGCACACGGTTCAAATCCACCAGCTGCTCCATGGGAGGATGGGCAATGTCCCGTGCAGTTAAAACCCACGCCTCTGAAAACCTGCTGGAGGATCAGCTATGGGTCGGTTCCTACTGACAGGACACAATCTGCCCCTGCCTTGATTAGAATGGCATCTCCTGGTTATCAGTAGCTGCCCTAGAGTTGGCTCTGATCCAAAAACGTTGCCCAGTCTATGAGCAGTGAATTGGACCATTGTGACCATAATGGTTTTCACTGGCTGCTTTTTCAGAAGCAGATCTAGATCTGCCTTACAGTTCATTTTGCCATGAAAACTCTGTAGAGACCTGTTCAGCATCATGCAAGAAGCAAACCTCCACTGACAGGTGGGTCAGTGTGCTGGCTAGGAAGCAAACCTGGCAGCCCCCGGAAGGTGGGAATACTATCAGTGAATCTCCACCACGCCTGGAGTTGATAAGAGAGAGCTGTCCAGGTGTGGCTGCAGAGAACTTGCACATGGCCCAGGGAACTAAGAAGAATATTTCTAACTGTATTGGCTCAAAGGAATTGAAAACTAGTAGTAGCTACAGAATATGCCCGTGGTCAGATCATGCTACTATCCTTAGACTTCTAGTGGTCTGGGAAACTGTCTCCTAAGTCAGGTCGACTTTAGTAGATAATATCCATTTTTAAGGGATTTAATAGCAAAGCTGCACTATGTTGTCTCAAATATGTGTAATTAGTGACCTTTCAATAAAAAGCAGGTTCTTAAAAAAAAAAGTTAAAAGGAAAAAGCTGGGTCACAGTGTCTTGTAAATAGTGAGGGCAGAAAGTGAGACTTCTTCAGGGCAGGCCAGCCTGGGGCTGGCTCCTGGATGGCTCCAGTTCTGGTTGGGCTGGGCCTGCCCAGACACCCAGCTTGTTCAATCGAGAAGGGTGTGGCTGGAACGACAAGGGCACCTCCCTTTGGCTTCAAGCCCTTCACCAGGACGGAGGAGAGACCCAAGAACACTTGGAGGCCCAGCCCTCTCCCCACAGCATTGGCTCCTACACCTTTACCAAAAAACTCAACTTTAAATACCAGGCTCTCGTGCCTGGATATCTGGATCAGGCCCCAAAATCTCTTCTCTCCCATGCACAGGGTTCCTCCCTTGCCCGCCCTTCCAGTCCTGGCTGTGGCTGGAGGGATGCCCAGGTTAGGCCCACCCGAGAGGCAGAACCCTCAAACAGAGTCGCAGGACCGCTCCCCTGAGGTTTCGCATCAGTCTTTAATGCCTTTGCGCTGCACAATGACAAGTCATAGGTTTAATTCTTGGGTTGGCAGTGGCATCGTACAAAGGGCTGAGCTCAAATGGCCTTCAGAAACAGACCCCTGCTCCAACTCCCCCAACCCTCGAGGTCCTTCTAGACTTCAGTATGAACCCCTCCAAAGAGCAGCGGCTGTTCTGGACTGTTCATCTGTTCTGGACTGTTCATCTGAGGGCACACCAACTTCACATGGAATTATAAAAACATATTTACAGACGTTCCACAGTGCTCCTGTAATCAGAAGCAAAGACCCTTTTATCAAAAGGGATTATATCTAGGGCTGTGCATAATTCAAAAGGATCAGATCCCCTTGAAAAAAAAGAGTCCAGAGTCCTTTAGTTCAGAAGAGAAGGGAAACACTTCCTGAGCTCCTAGGAAGCCCAGGTGGGCCCAAAGAGCACCTTACTAAGAGGCGCAAGTGTGATTCTGAAGTCAGCAGGTTTGGCCTCACCAACACCAGTGTCCCAGGGCCCCCAGATCCTCCAAGGAGGCTATGGTGCAACTCGCTGGTGTGAGGTGGGCTCCCTTGGTCCTGTTGGAGCGAGAGGTATTGTTTGTGGGTGCGGGCTAGGCAGTTCTGCAGAAAGGGTCTAGGTTCTCAATTTGAGATGGCAAAAAAAGCCAGGATTCTGTAGGGGAAGAGCAAGGCGTGGGAGACAGCACAGAATAAAACACAAACTGAGCACACCACAGACGCTGAGGAGTGTGCAGGGTCTGGCAACTGAGACAGCAGGAAACCGGAAGGAAGCCAAGTCACTACAGAGGACTCAAGTCCAACCGGGCGCTGGCCTCTTGCCCTGATGGGGACTGAAGAGGCCAACGGACAGGGCTACAAGGGCCCACAGGGACAGACAGGAGGACCTGTTCCTGCTGTCCCCACCACCTGCCATGCCACCCTATCGCTTGAAAAACCACTGCAGTCTGTGTACGACTTTGAAAGATTGTAATATATTCTCTGGAAAACATTCAGCAGTACGAAAGCCCTCCCGCCCGCTCGTGGGCCCACACTGGTGGAATGATCTGGAAATCCTTGAGCTCTGAAAGGTCCCTGGTCAGTCCTCGGGGAATGCAGGTGGCTATATAGGAAGAACCTGTTCAAGTACGGTTCTTGATGTCTGGGGAATCCTTTCAGGGAAGATCACTTCAAACTCAATAATTAGGTCCCCGCGTTTCTCGGGCGTTTTGGGGAGGGGGAGGCCTTCT
>NW_006400046.1:371102-375547 GCF_000299155.1 Elephantulus edwardii | reverse complement strand
TTGATGTCTGGGGAATCCTTTCAGGGAAGATCACTTCAAACTCAATAATTAGGTCCCCGCGTTTCTCGGGCGTTTTGGGGAGGGGGAGGCCTTCTCCAGGTACTTTTCGTCGTGTGCCAGGCCTGATGACATCTTTGAACACGACGGGTATGGTCCTGCCGTCCAGAGTGGGGACATTCACCGTGCAGCCACACAAAGCCTCTCGAAGGCTGATCCTGGCTGGGTAAATGACATCAGAGCCGTCTCTCTTGAAGATGTTGTGCGGTTTGTCCTTTAAAACAAAGACGATGTCAGCTGGAATGTTGTTGGAGGTCTGGTCTCCTTCCTTTGGAAAGGTGATTTTGGTCCCTTCTTTCCAACCCCTCTTCACTTCGATGGTCAAGATCTTGTCTTCGTTGCGAATGCTCTTTCCGTCGGGGTTCAGCCGCTTGTGGGAGATCTTCATCTTTTTGGTGCAGCCGCTGTAGATCTCTTCAAGTGAGACCCTAAGGTCATGGGTGACAGGAGGGTCTTGCTTCCTTCGGGTGGGCTCCTGGGTGGCTCGGGAGCGGCCAAAGTTCATGTTGGTGAAGCCCCCCATGCCCATTGGAAAGGCAGAGAAAGGGTCATCGATGTCCATGCCTTCTTCCCCGTTCCGCTGCCCAAAAAAGTTATCAAAGGGATTCCTGCCACCGAAGAACTCCGCAAACATAGCATGTGGGTCTCCATGGAATGTGTAGCTGAAAGAGGTCCCATTAGTACCACCGCTGCTCCCGCCGCTGGAACCGCCACCCTTCAGGCCTGAAAAGCAAAAGGAGAAGTCAGGAAACCGGCCACGGCTTCTTTCCTTAAGCGTAAAAACCTTGGGAGCTGTCAGGAGGTGGGAAAGCTTTTTTGATTATTTAAAAAAGGAGGAGCCCTACGTCTCTGACAGAAACAGGGACCTTCCAGGCGCGCTTGGGCGTGAAGCACTCCAGGTGCCAATCAGCCCGCCACCAGTTGGAAAATCTGTCCTTCCAGCGAGTTACACGCATTCACAAAAACGTGGAGGGGAGAAAGGCCCGGTTCAATGAGGCCTCCGGGGAGTTTGTTAACTCTTCACTCTGCAGGGCCGGCGAAGGGCATGCTTCCTCGGGCTGGGGCCACCGCGGAGGAGGGCAGGCTAACCGGGAAGCATGAAGTTCAAAGCCACTGGGCTGCTTGGCAGGATACAGGCACCCTGTCTTGTCAAGATCACAGCCTCGGCCAGTTCGCCTGCATCCGAGGCTCCCCCACTCCGGGTTGAAAGAGATTATTCAAGAGCAAATTGGGTTTGGATACTAATGACCGGTGGGAAGGACACAGGGGAGGAGGGGAAAACAACAGCTTTTCTAAATGTTCACCATCAACCCTTGACATTAGTGCCCACGTCGTCTATGACGCTGATTTCTCGAGACCAGAGTCCAGAAGCCAAGGCGAGTCATCCACGGGCGAATGGACAGCAGGCCAAGCCCTTGCCCTCGGTCCCCGGGGTGGGGTGGGGTGGGGCAGGGGCGGCTCGGGGACCCGGGGCGAGGCGATCCCGATCCTGGCCGCTTCCTACGTGCCTGGCACACGGCAAGGTAAGCACTTGACGGGGATTACCTCACTCCACCCTCACGGGGCCTGCGCCAACCTGCGCCCTCCCACCCACAGGTGTTGCTCGCAGAGCTGTCAGGCGCCGCCCCGCCCCGCCCAGGTGGGCGCAGGTGAGCCCGCGGGGAGGGGGCCGCGATCGGCGATCCACGAGCCCCGGTCTCCGCCCGCACCGGGGGCCCCGTCACCCCCCCCCACCCCGGGCTCTCCGGGAACGTGGGTGGAGGAGCCCGGGGAGGGGCAGCCCCAGACATGCTAGAACCTTCGGGGCCAGCGCTTCTCCTCCTCCCACCGGGTGGCCGCCGCCAAGCCGAGGGCGGAGGCCGGCGAGAGGCAGACACGGCGGCGGGGGGCGGTCCCTCCCGGGGGTCCCTCCCTCCCCTGCCTCGATTTCCCCGGCTCGTCCAACGGCGGGGGCCGCGCCCCCTCGACCCCACGCGCGCGCTCGCGCACACACCTTCCTCCCCGTAGCGGTCGAAGATCTCGCGCTTGCGCGGGTCGCTGAGCACGTCGTAGGCCTCGGCGATCTCCTTGAACTTCTCCTCGGCGCCGGGCTCCTTGTTCTTGTCCGGGTGGTAGCGCAGCGCCTGGCGGCGGTAAGCCCGCTTGATCTCCTCGTCCGAGGCGCCGCGGGACAGGCCCAGCGTCTGGTAGTAATCCTTGCCCATGGCCTCCACCCGCGGCCCGCCACCCCGCTCCTGCCGTCCCCCGGCTCCGCCGCCGCCCCGGCTCCGACTCTATATACCCGTCCGGCGGAAGCTTCCAGAGCCCGCTGGCCCCCCCCAGAACCTTCCCCCCCGCCCCCCGCCCCCCCCCCCCACGCCGCGCCGCCCAATCGTCATCGCCCGACCCACGGACGAGCCACATCCGGGGCGGAGCGGCGCCGTCAACGGCCGCCCACGCGCGGCCCCGCCCCTTCCCCCATTCGGCAACGCCCACCGCGGCGCCTGCACTGCCCGTCGGGGCCCCGCCCCTTCTCCGAGAGAGCCAATCGCGGGCCACTGTCGGTCCACTGCCGTAGACTCAGCCTCCTGGGGCTCCGCCTCCTACCTGGGTCAATAGGTTAGGGCGCTGTCGCTATGGGCTGCTCCTGGCAGGGACTGGGCAGGGCTGGGCACGCCGCCGCTCCCGGCAGACCCTCCCCTCCTGGCAGAGGAATCAGCCCGTCAGCATTCTCCCTGGGACAGGGTTTCCTGTCTGCTTGAGTGATTTGAAAGCACGCTTCCTCACTTCTCCCAGTCTAGGGACCCTCATCTGGAATGTGGGAATAAAAATACTTACGTGCATCTGGTCAGCCGTATTTGGGGCCGGGGGCGGGGGGGGGGGTGCTGGAAGCCAGCTTGAAAGTCATCTGCCAGGAGCTGGGTTTAACAGAAGCATGCTGACTGGGATTGGTGAGCATTAGGGTGGAATGCTGATTCGCTAAGGGGAGTGAGACCCCGTGGTAAGCCTCCTGTTAAAAAACCCCATTAGGTTTAAATTGGTTCTTGTCAAACATTCTTCTAAGTGGTAGAGCACTGGTCTGTGTATTGTACAGAGGTAACTCGAGGTTGCTGTGATGCTAAACACTGTGACCCTGATGCATCAAATGCGATAATGGTTACCCACGGCGGACTGTGTTTGGTGGAACTTCCTGATTAGAAGCTTGGAAGCTTCCAAGCTTGGAAGCAGGACTGGCATCCACTTCCAAAATGGTTTGCCTCCAGAAACTCAATGAACATGAAGAAACGACCAAAGTTATACAAGTGTTCAGGTCTTTAGTTCATAGGTCGCTATGAGTCGTCTATCACTCGACGGCACTTAACAACCACCACCTCCACCACCTGCTTTCAGCCTCGTCTTTACCAGGCAGGTAAAAGGCAGAGGAGGATCTGGAACAGCATCTCGACCTACATAAGCACATCATCCCTAGATGTCTTCTAGTCTTGGCCCTCTTTTCACTTGTAGCCCCTTTTCTCGGGAGCACCACCTACTGACATCTGAAATTATCTTCTTCCTTGGTTTTCATGCTTACAGCTCCATCACCCTCAGCCTGACCTGTGACCACCTGGAAAGGGACTGGATTCTGTGTTGGCTCTTATCATGCCCAGAAGTGTCTGGCACGCCGTGGACCCTCAAGTATTTCTGGTTGTGTTTTTCACATACCTGCTTCTTTTTCCTATCCTTACGACCTTTGTGATTTAGGGGGATATGGGCATGTCATACACCGCTCAGAGCTGCTTTCCGTCTCTGTGGATGACAACATCCTGCTTAGCTTTGAGATCCTGAGGTGCCTGTGTTTAAGAACAGGTCTGAGGGGAGCTCTGGTGGCCTAGTGGCAAGATGCTGCACTGCAATCCCAGAGGTACGTGGTTCAAATCCACCAGATGCTCTGCTGGAGAAGGAGGGGGCAATCTCCTCCTGTACCAGTCAGGTCTGATTTGACGGTACACATAAAAATAATACAATAAAAAATTTTAAAAAAAACCCCTAAAAACCAAAACAAAACCAGGTCTGAGGAAGAAAAGAGATGCAGAAAAAGGCCCGACCACCTAGGAGGATCAAAGGGAAGGAGGGGCAGGCTACTCGCAGGGGTAGAAGGAGAAAGGAGCCTTCGGCTGGTTTGGAGAAGGTAACAAAGTCTGACTCCTGGCTGCAACACACTTCCTGGCTGCCTGGCTTGGGGCTGATTACTTAACTGGGCTTCAGTTTCCCTGTTTAGGATGGGAGTGGCATTTGTACTCATCTTATTTCCTTTTTTCCTCCCCTCCTTTCCAGTGCTGTTCCAGTCGTTTTTGGATAATCTTCAGTAAAATCTTGCTTGCATGTGAAATCAGTGAGATTGTTCTGTAGTTTCCACATTCTGTTGGGTC
>NW_006400046.1:362424-365612 GCF_000299155.1 Elephantulus edwardii | reverse complement strand
AGACGCAATAATGGTATTATAAAAAAAAATATTAAGGCCCAGGAAGTGAGGGAATACCAATTGACATGGTCAACAAATAGATGCAGCCCTAGAGGGCGTCATGAGTCTATGCAAAGAAATTTGGAAGACAGCTACCTTGCCAACTGACTGGAAGAGATCCATATTTGTTCCCATTCTTCAAAAAAAGGTGATCCATTTGAATGTAGAAATTATTGAACAATATCATTAATATCATATGCAGGTAAAATCTTGAAGATCATTTAAAAATGGCTGGAACAGTGCCAGCCATTGAAAAGGAACTGTCAGAAATTTCAGCAACGTGGCCACAGTATGTGAGATGGAGCTTCAAAATCCTTGCCTCCAGAGAGCAACTTGGATTCACCCTCTCCGGAACAGACCTGTCTGTTCTCTTGGCAGTCCATGGTATGTATGTTCAAGATTCTTTAGCACCACAACAAACACGCATCGATTCCTCTTCTGTCATCCTTAGTCATTGTCCAGCTCTCTGATGCATAGTAAGTAATTGTGAAGACCATGACCTGAACCAGCCACGTCTTAGTCTCATCTTTGCTCTTCAGCACTCTGGAAAGGTCCCTGACAGCAGACTTTTCAGATCCAATTTGTCTTTTGATTCCCTGATGCTGATTTTCTGCTGCCAAGAGTGTTGATTGTGGGCTAAAAAAAAGGATTTTTAAAAAATGTCTTGAATGACGGTTTTCAAAGCATATCAATTTTCCATTCAATTCATACTCATCTTGCTTCACATCCCTGATTGCAATCCCTATGGTATAAGGTAACTCTAAGGTAACTCAGCCTACTTCCTCCCTGTATTCCTGTTTCATTTTCCTTTCCTTTCTTTTCCTACCTTTTGAATCCCTTTGTCCTTGGGCAAATGCTGCCCTTTTAATCTCAAAAGACTGATGGCTCTAAGAAGTACATAACTCTCTGGTGTTAGTGTTTGCTTTACAGACTCTTGGGCTGGAAGATGAGCCCTAGGGTGAGTTCTGATCCATTCCTGAAGGGTGATTCAGGCCTTAGTGGGTTTTGAAGTTTACATGAGTCGACAGGCCTGGCACAAAGGAAAGCACTGTCGGCTTTGTTCAGTGGTGGACTGCCGAGCTCCTCCCCTCTTCTGGGGCCACACTTCAGCTGAAGCATCTAGTGAACAGGCTGGGACCTGTGACAAAGTAGGTAGTACGTGGGCTCTGATCTCCACCCACTCAATGAACCCGGTGCCCCACAAGGCTCTGGACTGGGACACGCACCACGGCAGGGGTCCTGGACCAATGTCAGGGAGAGAATTCCAAACGTGAAAAGCTGGGGAATTGCTACCACGGGGAGCAAACCACAGCTTTCTACACTTGCTCACATTTGCATTCTGTTTCATGGCATTCGTTTAATAAGCACTCGTAACCATGGCAGCACCATCCTTTGCTGATGTTTAGGCTGCTTGGTCAGCCGGAATTTTCTAGTGTTTCTTACCACACCTGTGCCAAGAACATGAGGCAAGGAGTGTCTTTGTGTTTTGGTGGCAAACTTGGGAATCATGGGGACATGTTCAAGACGTTTACATTTTAAAAACAACACCTCTCTCTATGCCTCATTTATTTTTTCTATTTTTTTTTTTTGTGTGTGTGTGTGTACCATCAAATCAGATCTGACCAGTACAGGAGGAGATTGCCCCTCCTTCTCCAGCAGAGAATCTGGTGGATTTGAACTGTGCACCTCTGAGATTGCAGTGCAGCTTCTTGCCACTAGGTCACCAGAGCTCCCTATTATTTCTAATTTTAAAAACCAAACTTCTCAAACTCTGCCCATAAGTTTTTGACTAGGCATTTCAGAATTCTAGATAAATGGTCCCCAAGATCAGATCTTAGGATCTCAAAGTGGAGGATGTTAAGAGGGCAGGTTTAAAAGGCAGTCAACTTTTTGCTTTGTTTTTTTTTTTCTTTGAACATATTTTTTTTTAATTATTTTGAGTGTATCATCAAATCAGATCTGACTGGTGCAGGAGAAGATTGTTTCTCCTCCAGCATAGCATCTGGTGGATTTGAACTGTGCACTGTGCACCTTTGGGACTGCAGTTCAGCTTCTTGCCACTAGGCCACCAGAGCGCCCATCTTTAAACATATTTTAATAAAGACTAATAATATTTTTTTAAGAAGCGCTTGCTTTCCTTTCCTTTTTTTTTATGATTAAAACTATTGTGATTTCCAACCTCACAAAAGAACAGGAGGTAAAAAAGAAGCAAATCCCAATATATGGACTTTTATTAAAAATACATCAGTCGGAGGCTGCGGTGGGCGGCGCCCCCGGGCTCCTTGCTCGGTCACCGGGCGGCGGCGCTGGCGGTAAGCGAAGCTGAGTTGGCTCTCCCAGGATGAACTGTAGCTCCAAGACAAGAAAGTAGAAGCCCAGCTGACTGTCATGGCCTGTGAAGCACAGATGGACCCCGGTGGGGCAACCAGCCCCCTGGCCACCTCCACCCCTGGCTGGAGTGCCCTGCCTGGAGGAAGCACTGCTGGCTGGGGACAAGAGCTTTACAATGGTCAGGTCCTCACAGTGCTCCGGATGGACAACACCTGTGCACCCATCTCCTTTGATCTGGGGGCTGCAGAAGAGCAGCTGCAGACCTGGGGCATTCAGGTCCCGACTGACCAGTACCGGAGCTTGGCCGAGAGTGCCCTCCTGGAGCCCCAAGCGAGAAGATACATCATCTACAGCTCAAGGCCAATGCGACTGGCCTTCGCTGTGGTGTTCTACGTGGTGGTGTGGGCCAATATCTACTCTACCAGCCAGATGTTCGCTCTGGGGAACCACTGGGTGGGCGTGCTGCTTGTGACGCTGGCTGCGTCAGCCTCACCCTGACTCTGGTCCTCATCTTCGAGAGACACCAGAGGAAGGCCAACACCAACACGGACCTGAGGCTGGCGGCTGCCAACGGAGCCCTCATGAGACACCGGGTGCTGCTGGGGGTGATGGACACGGTGGAAGGCTGCCAGAGCGTCATCCAGCTCTGGTTTGTCTACTTTGACCTGGAAAACTCTGTGCAGTTCTTGTCTGACCACGTTCAAGAGATGAAGACCAGCCAAGAGTCTTTGCTGAGAAACAGATTGAGCCAGCTGTGTGTTGTCATGGAGACTGGGGTGAGCCCCAGCACACCAGAGGGGCCTGAGAACCTGACAGAG
>NW_006400046.1:353100-361494 GCF_000299155.1 Elephantulus edwardii | reverse complement strand
TCCTCCTTCTCCAGCAGAGCATCTGGTGGATTTGAACCGTGAACCTCTGGGATTGCAGTACTCCTTCTTGCCACTAGGCCACCAGAGCTCGCCAAAATAAAATTTTAAAGAAATATAATTTTAAAAAAAGAAAAATGTGATTAGGTATTATTGTCATGACAAAAGTCCAGAATGAAGGCTGCACAGTGGAGTGGACTCGGGTTGGTGGGGACTGTATAACAATGAAATAATTTTTCTTTTACTTTTCAAAGAGAAGAGCAGACTTGGGGGAGGGGTGACAGGGAGAAAAATGCAACAATGAATGAATGGAAATCCAAAGTCTCTGTAAATGTTTACTAAATAATAAAAAAATTAAAAACCAACAAAACACCTTGTGCATGAGTGCTCATGTGTAATCACTACATACAAGTTGGAATGCCTCCATTTGTTGTTGTTAAGTGTCATTGAATCAACTCATAGCGACCCTATGCACAATAGCTCTGAACCCTGCTCTGTACTGAGCCCGCCTCATTGACTCTGACACATCTACTGTCATTGCTTCAGTTACTGTGTCAATCCATCTTCATCCCTCCACTCTTCCAAGTATGATCTCCCTTCTCCATGCCCGAAGTATGTGAGGCACAGCCTCAAAATCCATGACTCCAGGAAGCAGCTTTGGTTTCTCTCTCTCCAGGACGTATCTGTTAGTTCTCTTGGGAGTCCATCTGTTGTTATTTGTTAGGTCCCATCAAATCTAGTACGATCCATAGCGACCAGATGAACCACAGATATGAACCCTGTCCTGTCCTGTGCCAGCCTCATACTTCTTGACACTTTAGAGCCCATTGTGGCAGTGACTTTGACACTCCACCTTGTAGAGTTGTGCCATCATTCCTCTACCTTTCCAAGCATGTCCCTCTCCAAGAAGAGCACCTTTTAGCAATATGCAGGAAGCATGTGAGGTGAAGCCTCCTCATCGTTGCCTCCCAAGAGCACCCTGACTGCACTCTCTCGAAGCCATAGTTGTTCAGTCTTTTGGCCGTCCATGGGATGTGCAGCATTCTTCTTCAATGCCAAAGATCAAATGCATCAAATTCTTCTTCCGTCATCCTTATTCATTGCCCAGATCTCAGATGCATAACAAGTGATCAGAAAGATCACAGCCTGAATCAGATGCATGTTAGTCCTCAAACTGACATCATTACTCCTCAATAATTTGGAGAGGTCCCTAACTTCAGACTTGCCTAGTGAAAAACATCTCCTGATATCCTGACTCCTGCTGCCGAGGGTGTTGATTGTGGAACCTGGTAACCTGAAATTGTTAACAATCGCAATCTCTTCTCCATCCATCATGGTGCTGCCACTTGGCCCAGGGGTGAATTCAGCTTCAATTCATATTGAAGACTACAGTCCTTGACCCTCTGCAGCAAATGCTTCAGGCCCTCATCAGTTTAAGCAAGCAAGGTTGTGTCAGATTTGTCCATACGATACAGACTGCTCAGCCATAAAGCAGAGAGATACTGTGCTGACAGAAGAGACTGTGTGGAAGACTCTCTTGAAAGAAGTCAGATACTCTGATGTCACAGAACCAGATCAGGGAGTGCCAAGCCTGGGGTTGACTCCACTGGGGCTTGGGGGATTTTGGAAAGGATGTAAACATTCTAGAATGCCTTGAGTGTATTGGTGGTAATGGGTCTATATGTATTCACAACAGTATATTAAAAGATGTTTCCTATGAGATATCATCTCACCCCAGTAAGAATAGCAAAATTTAACAGAACAGCAAACATCAAATGCTGGCGAGGTTGCGGAGAAACTAGAACCCTTATTCACTGTTGGTGGGACTGTAAAATGGTGCAACAACTACAGAAGGCAGTATGACGCTTTCTCAAAAAGTTGCAAATAGAAATACCATTTGATCCAGCAATTCCACTACTGGGAATTTACCCTAAAGAGACCATAACCGCCACTCAAGCAGATATATGCACACCCATGTTTATTGAGGCTTTGTTTGCAATAGCAAAGAGCTGAAAACAACCCAACGAATTGATAGAGAAGCTGTGGTATAGTCACAAAATGGAATACTATGCAGCACTGAAAACCAAGAAACTCATGAAATATTATACAAAATGGGTGACTCTGGAGGACATTATGCTGAGTGAAATATTTCAGTCACAGAAGGACAAATAATGCATAGGGCCACTGTTGTAAAATGGAACTGACATTGGGGTTGAGGGAAGATAGAGAAGGAGGGGAGGAATGATGTATACTGCATTGCAACAGATGAGGGAGAGAACTGTTTAAAAGGGATATGTTGTTGTTGTTGTTATGTGCCGTCGAGTTGTTTGTGACTCATAGCGACCCTATGTACAACAGCCCTAAACCCTGCTCTATCCTGTGCCAATCGCATTGCCTCTGACACACCCATCCCGATTACCCCAGTCACTGAATCAATCCACCTCATAGAGGGTCTTCCCCTCCTGCGCTGTCCCTCTACTCTACCCAGCATGATGTCCCTCTCCAAAGACCTGTCTCTCCTTACAACATGTCCAAAATATGTCAGACGAAGCCCCAGAATCCTTGCTTCCAAGGAGTGGCCTGGTTTAACCCTCTCTAGGATGAATCTGTTTGTTTTCTTGGCAGTCCATGGTACATTCAATACTCTTCTCCAGCACCACAGCTCAAAGGTGTCAATTCTCCTTCTATCCTCCCTAGTCATTGTCCAACTCTCTGATGCACAAGTGATTGCAAAAACCATGGCCTGTATCAGGCGCACCTTAGTCTCCAGAGAGACACCGTTGCTCTTGAGTACCCTGGTGAGGTCCCTAACAGCAGACTTTCCCATCACAATATGTTTTTTGGTTTCCTGACTGCTGGTGCCAAGAGTGTTGACCCTGGAGCCAAGCAAGCTGAAGCTGTGAACAATCTCAATCTCTTCACCATCCATCCTGATGCTACCAATTGGTCCAGTGGTGAGAATCTCTGTCTTCTTGACATTGAGCCTCAGTCCATACTGAAGGCTGCAGTCCTTGACCCTCTGCAGTAAGTGCATGAGGTTCTCCTCAGTTTCAGCGAGCAGGATTGTGTCATCTGCATAACGCAGATTGTTAATAGATCTTCCACCAATCCTAAAGCCACGCATCTCCTCATGGAGCCCAGCCTCTTGGATAATCTGCTCTGCATACAGGTTGAAAAGGTATGGAGATAGCACACATCCCTGGTGTACACCTTTCCCAATTTTGAACCAGGCAGTGTTGCCCTGCTCTGTTCTGACGACTGCCTCTTGGTCCACGTATAGGTTTCGCATTAGCACGATTAAATGTTCTGGGATTCCCATTCTTCTCAGAGTCAACCACAGTTTGTTATGGTCCACGCAGTCAAATGCCTTTGCATAATCAATGAAACACAAATAGACATTCTTCTGGTATTCTCTGCTTTCAGCTAAGATCCATCTAACATCAGCTACAATATCCCTAGTACCACAACCCCTTCTAAACCCAGCCTGGACTTCTGGAAGTTCTCTGCTGATGTACTGTTCCAGTTGTTTTTGGATAATCTTCAGTAGAATCTTGCTTGCATGTGAAGTCAATGAGTATATGATTGGGTATTATTGTCATGACACGAGTCCAGAAAGAAGACTACACAGTGGAGTGGACTTTGGGGGAAGGACTGTATAACAATGAAAGAATTTTACTTTTCAAGGAGAAGAGTGAATTGGGGGGGAGAGGGTGGGCAGGGAGAAAAGTGCAACAATGAATGAATGGAAACTCTCTCTGTAAACTTTCATTTAAATGAATTAAAAAAAAGATGTTTCACTTAGAAATTATGTAATTTATAAGCAGTCAGAAAATCAAAAGATGAATTGTATTAGAAAAATCTGCAGTCAGGGATATCTCCAGAGTGCTGAAGAGCTGTGATATCAGTCTAAAGAGTAAGGTGCGTCCTTTCTGCTCGGGCTTGGCGGTGCTCGGGGGCGGCGGCGCCCACGAGCCCTCAAGACCCTCGGCGCCACACACCCCCGCGAGCCCCCCGCGCCCCGCTCGGCCCTGCGCCCCGGCGGCAGCATGGGCGGTGCCCGAGACGTGGGCTGGGTGACGGCGGGCCTGGTCCTCGGGGCCGGCGCCTGCTACTGCCTTTACCTGCTGGCGCGGGCCCGGCGGCGCCCCTCGCGGTCGGCAGAGGACTTAACAAATGGCTTGTATGACGAAAGCCTCAGTGCTGAGCAACTTCAGAAACTCCTTTACTTGCTTGATTCAACTGAGGATCCTGCAATTATTGAAAGAGCTCTGGTCACTCTGGGCAACAATGCAGCCTTTTCAGCTAACCATATCGTAATTCGTGAATTGGGTGGTATTCCAATTGTCGGGAACGTGATCAACAGTCACAACTACAGTATTAAAGAGAAAGCGTTAAATACACTAAATAACTTGACTGTGAATGTTGAAAATCAGGAAATAATAAAGGTCTACGTCAATCAAGTTTGTGAGGATGTCATCTTCTCAGGCCCCCCGAACTCTGCTGTGCAGATGGCTGGACTGAGATTTTTTTTTTGTTTTGTTTTTTTGTACGTGTACCGTCAAATCAGATCTGACTGGTACAGGAGGAGACTGCCCCTCCTTCCCCGGCAGAGCATCTGGTGGATTCGAACCGTGCGCCTCTGGGATTGTAGTTGCAGGTCCTTGCCACTAGGCCACCAAAGCTCCCCTATGGGCTGAGATTGTTAACAAACATGACCGTGACCAATGACCACCAGCATATGCTTAATGGTTACACTACAGACTTCTTTCAAATGTTACTTGCTGGAAATGGCAGCACCAAGGTTGAAGTATTGAAAATGCTTTTGAATTTGTCAGAAAACCCAGTCATGGCAGAAAGACTGTTCAGTGCTCAAGTGGATTCATCATTCCTTTCCCTTTATGATGGCCACGTGGCAAAGGAGATTCTTCTGCGAGTACTCACACTGTTTCAAAACTTAAATGACTGCATTAAAATGGATGGTCATTTAGTTAAGTCTGCTTTCAACTTTCATAAAGGTTCGTTGTATTCCCTATTATACGGACAAGAATGTGCTCAGAAAATGAGAGCTCTAGTTCATCACCCTGACGTGGATGTGAAGGAAAAAGTTGTAATAATTACGTAATTCTGATTGACCATGTTTCCAAAGAGTTAATGCAGTCTAGAAGTCACAGACATTATAAATTTATTTTCTATCTTCATTATAAAGCAAACTCAGTCTTTGAGCTGTTGAATTTAAACAGTAAATATCATGTTTCATCATTAACACTATTAATTTCCCATAGTCTCCAGGTTTATCTTGGATCATTTTATTGATACCAAATGAATATTAGTGCTTCTACTGAAACATTTATTTCTCTCATTTTTATCTAGAGTAAGATATTTTAGTTATTTCCTCTGTGTGAAGTGACAGTGACTTTTAAAACATTAATCAATTGTCCTTCTAACATTAGCAGTGATTTGCAACCAAGAGGGTGGTCCTAAATGTATGCAGAGGAGAACTGCTCCCAAGGGTTTCAGGGGTTTCCAAGCTCTTCCAATCATTTGTTTCTAGTCAATAAAAAATGTAACCTCTTAGGAGAACGTATTTCCTAGGACTCACTCCCATTCATTGTGCCTGTTTTTAAAGGTGTTATGCGTAAAATACTGGGATTGATCAAAACATCCATTCAAAGGGAATTGGGTAAATCAGTTCATCTCTTTAAAAGGAATGAAATAGCTTTGAATGTAAAAATGTGGAATGACAACCCATAATATACGGTTGTTTTCTAAAACACACTAACAAGCTACATAGTGAAATCTTGTGGTTTTCAAATGAAAAATATGTTTCTAAATACACAGAACACTTTGAGAATGATACACAAACTTCTGGGAATGAGACTGGGGAGATGACTTTTCTATATACGCTCTTGTCTACTGTTTGATTTTTTTTACTATGAGCAAAATTTTATAATTTTTTAAATAAAAAGGAAAAAAGTAAAAAAAAAAAAAACAAACAGTAAGGTGCACCTGATCCAGGCCATGGTCTTCAAGTTTCTTGCTGTGCATCAGAGAGCTGGACAAATAAGGATGACAGAAGAAGAATCAAAGCAATTGAGTTGGAGAGCTCTGGTGGCCTAGTGATAAGGAGCTGCAACTACAATCCCAGAGGTGCACGGTTCGAATCCACCAGATGCTCTGCCGGGGAAGGAGGGACAATTTTCTCCCGTACCAGTCAGATCTGATTTGACGGTACACTCACACCACACAAAAATAATAAAATTTAAAAAAAGCGCAATTGAGTTGTTCTGGAGAAGAGTACTGAACATAACATGGACTACCAAGAAAACAAACAGGTCTGTCTTGGAGAGGGTAAAATCAAGTTGCTCGTTGGTGGCAAGAATTTTGAGGCTGTGTCTCACACACTTTGGGTTATGTTTCCAGGAGGGACTAGTCCTTGGAGAAGTCATCATGCTTGGAAGTGTGGAGGGACAGATAACATCGGATAGGAAGACACTGGATGAGACAGATTGACAGTAACTGGGGTGATGGGAGTAAGGCTGTAGGAGAGAGTGAGATTAGCTCAGGATAGGGTACGGTTCAGAGCTATAGGGTCGGTATGAGTTGTAGCTGACTTGATGGCACATAGCAACAAATTATTTCTTAACTAGAAAAAAGAAACACACACAGCACACACCCCTCCCCTTCCCCTGGCCTCAGGGTGGAAAAAAGGCAAGACAAAATAGGCCTTAGGAGACCTCTCTCCCAGGCTCCTGGTATGGCAGGAAGCTGTGAACCAGCCCTGGCCTGTCCAGATTCGCACCTTCCCTCACACACCCCAGAACTAAGCCATGCTGTGTTTCAGGAAAGTCAAGATTCTCTCTAAACTGCACACGGGAACTACAAGAGGGACGTGCGAAACAGACAGACACTCCCAAACACCTCTGATCACTGACATCCAAGTAACCACCGGCTCCCTCAAAACTGCCACAGCTCAGCCCTCCCTGGAGTTTCCCCTGTGGAAACTGCGCTGAGGCGCTTGCACGAGTTAGCTCAGCCAGCACAGCATCCATCAGTCACCAATGTGAGGCAGACACGGAAGCAAGCAGGATTCGCGCTGTCCCCACGGACTGGCACAGGACAGTGCCCTGAGTAGTGTGAACAAAGCGGTCAGTCTTCATTCTGAGGGTGCAATTGATTACTGTAATGGAGCGAGTATCCAAAAAGATCACCGAGCCAATTAGCTGAAACACAGCAGCATCCAGCCCCTGAATGGATGTCTGCCCCTCCTTTTATACCTCTGCTACCCCCCTGCCCAACCATACATGCCATGCATGATTGGCCATCCACAGTAGTTGGGGTATTTGTCCACCTTCAATTGGCTAGCCATAGCTCAGGGAAACAGTTTGGAAACCTATTTGAATCTTATCGGTTACTTCAGATACAGGAATGCGGAAAAATCCCTGGTGCCCTTAAAAAAGAAGAAGAATTCCACTTTATGGCAGTTGATCAATCAGGGTGGGATTTACCACAGGTGGGGGTTGTTTGCTAAAAACCACTCAAGCGGGTGGGGTGGGGTTAACTGTACTTTACCAGAAACTTGAGTTTCTGATAACTGGTCCCCTCAATTACTGCCAACAGCCTGGCTACAGAAAGCCAGAGGAGAAGAACAAGGGGTCCTTGGGCCTGCAATAACGGTCAGAAACAAAAAGGAATTCTCCTCCAGGTCAGAAACAAAGAGGAATTCTCCTCCCAAGGCTCTGGGCCTGCCTTTCCATGAGCTTCTTGTGGTGAGTGGGTCATCTTATTTGCATGCAGCTGGCACACAAACACTGTTTGGAGCCTGTTAAACTCAGTGCGGCTGCACCAGACCCACTCTTAAAAGGAAGTTCCAGAATGTTCCGAGTAGCAAGATGTTCTCTGTAAGCAGTATGTGTGAAATCTTTCCAAAAACGCCACCTACTTGGCTGCCAGATGTCTTACCTAGCTGGAACCCAGCAATCCTGAAGACTGACCCCCTCACCACATGGAAATGGACAATGGAAACCGGAAGAATTGGCAAAGGAGAGGGTGCTAGGGGTCTCGAGCCCTCCCCTCACAATTATACACTTTTTTTTTTATATGTGCTTTGCTGGTTTTATTTCTTTTTCTTTTTTTTAATTTCTTTATATTTCATTTCAATGAACATCTACAGAAATTTTGGAATTCCATTCATTCATCGTTGCACCCCTCCCCCCGCCGTTTGCTCCTCTCCTTCAAAAGCAAAAGAAAAACTCCCTCATTAGTACGCAATCCCCCACACACATCCCCCAACTCCAAATATAATCCACTCTGCAACCCTCATTCCGTACTCTTACGAGAAACATAATGCCCTAAAATAGAAAATATTCTCTCCCCCAAAGACTTCAATGCCGTAAACAT
>NW_006400046.1:325070-346750 GCF_000299155.1 Elephantulus edwardii | reverse complement strand
AGATCTGACTGGTACAGGAGGAGATTGTCCCTCCTTTCCCGGCAGAGCATCTGGTGGATTCGAACCGTGAGCCTCTGGGATCGTAGTTGCAGCTCCTTGCTACTAGGCCACCAGAGCTCCCCACAATGTCTTTTAAAATTCAAGTTCACTGTCATCCTGTCAGTTCCAACTCACAGGGACACTCTGTACCATTTCTTTCTTTCTTTTTTTCCCCCTTGGCCACCCCACTCTGTACCATTTCTGAGGCTGTAAGTTTTAATGAGAAGACTGCCCATTTTTCTGCATCTGACTCACTAGTGGATTTGAACTGCTGGAAACACATAACGTTTAGATTAGCATCAGGACTTGATATGGACTTTATCACCAGAGCTCCCTGTGTGTGTGCTTTTGAAAGTAAAATTAGAAAACACCTTTATGTTGTCATAGATAGCTATGGGAGAAACAAGATACTTTCAGACCACTACAAGTCTTGGCTCCTTTTACTTGGAGACCAAGTCTAACTCAGGGAGACCCATGTGCTAGGGTAGAACTGTGCTCCAGTGCACTTTGTTGCAATAATCTTTATGGAAGCAGATTCCCAGGCCTTTCCCCCAGGGCACTGCTGGGTAGATTCCAAACACCAACCTACAGGTTAGCTATTGTTCTGTACCATCCAGTCAGAACCGACTGATAGCTGACCATCCAACGGGTTTTCACAGGCAGTAAATTGCACAGGACGCAGGGCCCCACCTTCTCTTTTGATTGGTAGGCTGCCAAGCCCTTCTTTTCTTCCAGTGTGGTTCGCGCTCCGCCTCCTAGGCGGGTTCTGCACACTGATTGACCAGTACCGTGGGGCGAGCGGCTAGTCCTCGCTCAGGCTAGTCTCTGGGGCGGGGCCAAAGGTAAGCGCCCAAGGTGCTGATTGGTCGGCGGGCACGCGCGGCAGGGAGAGGCGGGGCGGGCGCAGAACTGATGTTATCCTCGCGCCGCGGTGGCGAGCTCATGAAGTGTGCCTTTCCGTGGTGCGCACAGGTAGGAGGTATCTGCTGCAGCAGTAGAATCATTGTGCGAAGAAACCATGAAGCACTATGAGGTAAGAAACAAGGCCTTGAAGACTGGGTGGCTACCGGAGACCCTTCTCTTTTTCCCGCGACCGCGGGACCCCTTCTCTCGTCCTGCGTCGCGAGTGGCGATCCAAAGAGCGCAGGCGCAGTGGGTACACGCTGCTCTCTGACCGCTCGTAAACCTTACTGCGCATGTGCTGGAGAGGTATTTATAATTCTGCAACCCAGGCTGGTTTGGGGATTTTGGTTTCTTGGGTCTTTGCAGGGCCTGAGAAGAGTGTAGATTCTTTATAATGTCCTCAAACGAGTCCAGTTGTCATCTTTGGCCTTTGAGGAGAACCCTTGCTCTTGATCCGATGGAGTCTTGCACAAAATCTTGCATCATTGCGCCGCCCTGGGCTTTGGAAGGGGCTTTGCAGTCAACTGTCCCATGACCTTTGGACCCCTTACCTAGCACAATTCCGGAGGCATTTTTCTGGAGGCAGTGGGGCGGTTGGGGAGGTGCAGCAAAGCCGGTCTTCATAATCTGAAAGATCTGTTTAGCCCAGCCCTGTGAACCTCAGTGGAGAAATCTTAACGCCCACGACTACTCCTGAAACAGTCTTTTTTAACTCTAAACTTGGGTCTCACTTTTCCCTTAAGACAAAGCAGTCTGTTGCACGTATTGAACTAGTTGATAATAGAATATTAATAACGTACTTAATAATTGAAATTTAGGTAACATCATTGAATTTGCTAAGAGTAATTTATAATCATTAGCAAATGTTTACTTGTGTGTTGGTTGAGGTTCTGTTAGGTCTGCTTTTCTTTCATCTCGTCCTTAACCTTCCTTTTTTATAGATGAAGACTTGACTTGCACAGAGACCCCAGGTTGTAAATGCAAAAACGAACAATTCCAAGATCTAGAATCCCAAGTCCCTAGCCAAGATGCTTTGCTGGTCCTGAAATGAAAATTGGGAGATATTTTTTCTTAGAAGTTTCTTTTTAAAAATTATATATGTGTATATATTTATTTTGTTACTATTTTTTTGTGTGTACCATCAAATCGGATCTGACTGGTACAGGAGGAAATTGGCCCTCCTTAAGCAGAACATCTGGTGGATTCGAGAAGTTTCTTTAAGTTGAACACTATGACCTCTCTTGCTCTTTTTTTTTCTTATATTCGTTTTCTCTAATAGCGCAGAATCCTTTAACCCAGAAATCCTCATGTTATTTTTGATATGGTACTGAAAAGGTACAGGGGAGGAAGGTAGGATTAAATAAAAGAACCCCTCATGCCTTATTCAATTTTATGAACTTTATGGTTCTGATCGTTACCTCTCAAGACCTGCATTTAAACTTGGAGAATTAAGTTTTGTTTGAAAGAGGCAGGATGGAAGATCCACATGAAATTTTGCAAAATAATGTTAGTTTGGTTTTGGTTTGGGTTAGGGAACAGGTAGGTAGGTCCCTGAAGAGTCAGGACAGGGCACTTAGAGGGGAGGCGCTCCACAGATGCTAGGACCAGCCTGATGCCATTGACTTGGATTGGAGAAAGTGTTCTGCTTGACTTAACTTTTCCCACATACAAAGAAGGGGAGCATCCACTTACCTGTTTAAGGTGATCTTGTAATAAGCCGTCAAGTTGCCTGCGACTCATAGCGACCCTATGTACATTTGCTCGGAACCCTGCCCTGTCTTGAGCCAATCTCACCGTCTCTGGCCGACCTGGTCCCATTTCTCCAGTCACTTGAGTCAGTCCATCTTATCCAGAGTCATCCTCCTCCAATGTTCCGCCACTTTCCAAGCATGATGTCCCTCTCCAAGGATTGGTCCCTCCTGGCCACATGCCCAAAGTGATCTTAGAGGTGGGAAAAAAAATCATTGTTCTTTTCTTTGTTAGTTATTTGTCCTAATGGAGAAGGGTGCACATCTCCCTGGGATGATAGCTGTTGTTGTTGTTGTTATGTGCCGTCGAGTTGCCTGCGACTCATAGCGGCCCTATGTACAACAGCCCTAAACTCTGCTGTCCTGGGCCAATCACACTGTCTCTAACACTCCCAACCTAATTATCCCAGTCACTGAATCAGTCCACCTCATAGAGGGCCTTCCTCTCCTGCGCTGTCCCTCTACCCTCCCAAGCATGATGTCCTTCTCCAAGGACCGGTCTCTCCTCACATGTCCAAAGTATGTTAGACGGAGCCTCAGAATCCTTGCCTCCAAGGAGCCACCCGGTTTAACCCTTTCCAGGACAAATCTGTTGGTTTTCCTAGCAGTCCATGGTAGTAGGAACCTTTTTTTCGGCTGAGTTTATAAGGCTGTTTGCAACAGATAAGAAATAGCACCGTGATGCTTTTTTTTTCCCCCCGGCAGAGCACCTGAAACAAATCTTTCAGAAAAGATTTAGGTTGTCCACATTAACGAGTTCATTTCTGGTTGGGACTAATCAACTCCCCACCCCTAGAGGTAAAAACAGTGGAGTCTGCCTCATGCTGCCTCTTATGTGTCAGTAGAAATGGACTCCAGTGTTGGCTGGTTTTTTGGAAGATCACCTCGTCTTTGCCCCTCATAAGACTTTCGACCCTGGGCAATTGTCTGGTGTGGTTTACAAGTGTCAGGGATGCTCAGGTATATGGGGCCTTGCTCAGTGGCCCCTTGAGTTAGCCTGAGGGTGAAGGCTGATGTCATGAAGCAGGTGGACAGATTTGTGGCTTTTTCAATAACCGTTTCATAGCTCTGCCAGGCTCAACTCTTTGATATGGGAGCCAGTGTCCTTCAGTGGCAGAAGCGAGCAGAACGGGTCACCCTGGTCCTTGGCTGCAGCAGTCTCCTTGGAAGGCTGGAGCCAGCCCTCAGGATTATCTCGGGGCAGAACAAGGTCAGCTAGAGAACTGCTTTGACGCTAGCAAAGTTTTTCTTCATGTTGTTGGCCTTTTTTATTATCGCTTTTGCTACCACAGATGAAACTCTGCAACTGGAAAAACAGCTACTACATCTTGTAAATTCCTGGGAAGTAATTGAAGACTGTCTCTCGAGCCAGGGCTTAGAATCAGTTCAGCCCAGTTCAGTCACTGAACAGACCTGAGTTTTAAACTCGGTGAACTGGAGCTGTGACCAAAGCCGCCAGAGGTGTAGACCACAGAGGCTGTGGGACTGCTTGGGAGAGATGCGGTGGTCTGCATCTGCAAAGAGTAGGGCCAGTAATTTTTGTCAAGTAAATGGCGCAGTTCCCCTCTACTCTGTAAGGGTTGCTGTGAGTCTGAATTCACTTGCTAGCAGGGGAGTTTTTTGGTTTTAATCTGAGATTACATGTCCACTGGTTCTAATCCCCTCGTATCCTTGGAAAGTCAGTGGGAGATTGCGGTGAGCTGCAGTCAGCTTGATGGAGGTGAGTTTTTGGTTTTGAGAGTGATAACTAGAATGGGAAAAATTGATGTGGATTCCAGCCTGCCAGAAACTACATCTCCCTTGGAGGACAGAGGATACATGTTGCTTAGCAGCCAAAGTCTTGTGCTGAGTGGCAGCCAGTGCCCAGCTCAAAGATGACTCTGGATCTCGCCACTTTTAGTGTGTCTCCCACCGCAGTTTTGCCAATATTCTAATCTCCCACATCAGGCTCTTTAAAGGGTTCAGACTTAATCCATTCAGGTTATTCTTGTTTACTTCAGATTTTAAATATTTGAGTCTCTTATTTTCACTTTATCAGCCTTCATTGAATGGGTTTGAACTCCACCCTTGAGCTCCCGCTCCACGGAACCAGAGGCCAGGTACCTCTGTGGTTCCCTATCTTTCAGAATGCCCTAAGCCAGAATGGCCTCAGACTAGGTTTCTTCAGCTGTCTCCAGAGGAATGCACATGGGAAAGTTCTGAAAGTAGAGTTCTAGTCAAGAGGGAAATGTTTGGAGAGAAAAACAAAAAAACCAAACAAACCCCAAAACCAAAACAACTATGCATGAAAGTAAATGAAAATGAAAGAGAAAGGAGGACTGGTGTACACAGTGGTGAAGGAAATCAAAGATCACCATTAAAGAGCATAGATAAAGTAACTGGGTCTCTAGGTGATGCAGATTGTGGTCAGCTACTAAAGGCTGGCAGTTCAAATCCATCCAGTGACAGGAAGCCCTAGCAATCCTGCTTCCATCAATCTGATTCTGTAGATAAGAGTGGAAAAAAACCCAAACCGCCAAAAGCCAAAACCAGACAAAAAAACCCCACAAAACAAACCGCAACAAAACCCTGTGGAGCTTAGTTCAACTCTTACTAAACCAGGTCACCGTGGATTGGATACGACTCTGGCAGTTAGTAATGGCTTTGGCTTTGAAGTTGCTAGAAAACAGTTATCAAAGGTTATGGATAAAAAGGGATGCAACTTTTAGTTCTGGGCTCCACCATATGAAAAAGATGTAGTTTGCATTATGTAGTCCTTTAATCCTTTAGGAGAAGGATGGGCAGTCAGGCTCCTCCCTTCTGATTTATGGCCTCAATCCACTGAGGGGTGTCAGCTAGGGGTCGCTTCCAACTAAGCAGCAAACAGTCCTTTAAGAAATCTCCGAACAGCAGATTGAGTAGCAGAAAGCACATTGCCAAAAACTCTGTAATTCAGATCAGTGCATCAAATAAAAAGACTTTTGTGTACTATCCATGAAGACACACATGTGAAAGGATAACGAGAGGTCAGAGGAGCCCTTGCACAGAGGAGGAGGAGAGAGAAGAGAAGGGAAACTAGCCATTTTCTTTTTCTTAGATAGGAGGGGGAGGGTCGGGGGAGGGAGAGAGTGTGTGTGTGTAATCAGAAGTAAATAGAATAAAACGTGGGAGGTGGGATCACACTTCTGTTTTCTGGGCATTTTTTGTCTGAACTCTTCCATTTGACCCAAGTAGGGGATAGATAATTAAGGTTTCTTAAACATTGAGAGGATTTGATTTGTAGCTCTGCACGCAGACTTTGGGGTTTACCAGCAGATGCTGTGTTCTGAGAAGGGCCCACTTGCTCTCTTCCGTGCCTGTATTGATCAGGAAGGCATTGATTTTTGCCTTGGTAGACATGATGGAACCCTGGCTGTGATTCTCGGCTATTTTCTCATTCTTCTAGTTAAAGGGTAGTGACCACAACATTTGAAACTATTTGACATCAGATTAATCCTGACTCAGCCACCCTGTAATGGCAGGGTAGAATGGCCCCTTAGGGGCCAGATGCCATAAATATTTAAGAAAGGAGGCAACTGTGGCTTTCTCATTTGGTGGAGATGGCCAGGGATCCTTCCCCAGGTCACAGCCTGTTTCTCTGTACTCTGGTTCCTTCTTACAGATAAGAATAGATAAGGCACCCAGGGCTAGGCCTGGAGGAAGTGGGAAGAGTGTGGTTCCACTGCAAGCATTTGCTCTGTAAACGGTCACCCACGCTACAGTTAAAACATAGTGTGAAACACAATGTATAGAAACTTTGTAAGCAAGCCAGTTAAAAAAAATTATATCTTAAAAAAGAAAAGGCAAGAATGGAGGGAAAAACCCCCACGCAGCAATAATTTCTTCAGTCTACAAATCGAGTGCACTCTGCAGAGGGGCTGGCCCAGGGCCACCTGCCGGGTCCCTTTGGGTTGGGTGGTGTTTGGGATTGATACTCCTCCCTGGGAGCATGTGAGAGTCAGAGCCACTCACACCCTCACTTTACCACCTGCCACCTGCACTGTCTCTGGGCAGGTGTGCTGACCTCTCGGAGTCAGTATTCCTGTCTGTACAGTGGAGATCAGGGATGTGCGTGGGCTATCTTCTCAGATATGCCTTCTAGGACACGAACTTGGCCGGGATGGTGGTATTTTACACCATGGCCACCAGTGGTAATTGGGTCATGTCTCTGCCTCACCGTGTTATCACTGGGGTTGAGGGGTGGGGGAGGTGACCATTCTGCTGAGTGCTAGAGAAGCAGATGCTTGGACAGTGCACAGCTTGGGGCCAGGCACACACACAGAGGCTGCGGAGAACCAGCAGGAGCTAGTTGGGGGTATACATAATGTACCACACAATCAGGGCTGCTGATCATAAGGGTGACAGTTTGAATCCTCCAGCTGTTCCTTGGGAGCAAGATTGGGTGGTCTCCTCCTGTAAAGTTTTACACCCTCAAAAGCTGAAAAGAGGCTTAGCTTCTCCCTGCCCACACGGAGACTTGGGAGCTGCCCGTAACCATGGTGCTTTGGGCCTGGCCGATCAGCGCCCTGGAGCGGTGTCAGGATCCAAGATGGATTGACATCACACTTTGCCTCTTTAATGAAAATACTTTAATTACTTTCATATAAAATACTCCAAGGTGGCACTATGCGTGGGAGTCCTTTTAAAAAACTGGTGATCAACAGTGTTGATGATGAACAGATTTGGCAACAACTGGAACTGCACAACACTTTTTATAGTATTTCCAGAGAGCAGTTAGCAGAACAATTCAAGGTAGTGATACCAATCTTCTTCCAGAGGCTGAAGAGCAGGCCTGTGACCCCAGTAGCAGTGGCAAAGTTTAAAAAGGGAAATAAATGTTTGGAGAGGATGTGGAGAGGTGGAAACTCGCATACACTGTTAGTGGGATTGTAAAAAGGTATAACCATTCTGGATGGCAGTTTGTGTTTCCTCAGAAAGCTAGCTGAACACAGAGAATCCGTATGATTGAGGTATTCCACTCACTGCTAAGAATATACACCAAGGAAAACAGAACTGAGGCTACAACGGAGATTTGTACGCCGATGTTCATAGCAGCATTATTCACAATAGCAAAAATATAGAAACAGCCCAGATGTCTGTCAGCAAACGACTAGATTGGGAAATTGTGGAATACTATGCAGCACTTAGGGATTAAGAAAAATGCTGAATAACGTGGGAGAGTTAGAGGGCATTATGCTGAGTGAACTAACTCAAGCACACAAGAACGGATACTGCATACGATTGTTATTGTTAAAATAGAAGGACAACCAGGAAGATGTGTATGGATATGGAGAGAAGGAAGGTGAGAGGGCAGGTGAACTGAGAGGGTGGGGAGGGGGCAAATCACAGGGTCGCAGAATTTGGTGGGTGGAAGGAGAAGTGAAAAAAAAGTACATGAAAACACAACATAAACAAGTTACTGTAGCAAACCAGTACATTTAAAAAAAATCACATTGTAAGTTGCCTTTTGTCAATAAGCACTCTTCCCTTCTCTATGAGAGGGAGGGCCTCAAGTCGGCACTTTAAGAAGCTGCTTTTTAACTGACATCTGTGCAGAGCCATCCCAGGAACTGGATGCTGGATGTCCTCCTGGTCACCCTTTGCCTGTCCCAGCAACCTTTCTCACTCAGAAGCGTACCCACACTGTTGCTCTTTGTACCCTTGAAAGTGGTTGACTTGCTTCCTCCAAAAGATATGTGGTGTTCCTGGCCATGATTCTTGGTGGTTTGGCTGTTGTGCAGTGATGTAATACAGCACTTACGTAATGGTCCCCCTCATGATCTGATAAGCCAGCCATTTGTAAGAGGGTTAAGGTTAGGATGACACTGTGCTGTGAGTCACCTGCGTCTCTTACCTATCCTATGACAGCAGATCGGAACCCTGCTCTATCTTGCGCCACCTCATCTCCAGCACACTTGAGCCCATCCTTACAAGCAATCTTCAGCAAGATTCTGTTAGGATGAAATAATACTCTTATTCCTGTCCCAGCCCTGCTAAGACGGAAGGGGTATTTCTCTGGGGAGTGGACTGCAGCAATTTTATCTGAGAGACAAAGAGAGAAGCAGCAGAAATAGGGGAGCCTCAGTACCGCCAGAAATGTGCCAGAAGTGCACCTTTCTTTCCCTTAGACCCAGGTCCCTGTGCTGGGAGCCTCCTGGAACGAACTCTCCAGGGAATGCTGGGCCTGTGGGTGGACCAAGGAGTCAAGGATCTTCCCTCTAACCTGTGAACCAACAGATAGCTTTCCCCTGGAGCTAGCACCCCGAGTTTGAACATGTAGCCTCTTTAACTTGGGAAGGAATATAGTTCTTTTAAAGCCATCTTGTGATATTACCACAGTGCTGGGTTACCGACAACCCCTCGCTTTCATCTTCCTTTCCCTCATAGGCAGCAGCTGCTGGCGCTTTTCTAGTCGCTCGAAGCGTCTTAGCGTTTTTCTTCTTGTGATTTTGCCCAGCTCAGTATATCATTGACTTTCTTGACTACTGCTTCCTGGGGTATTGTGGACCCATATCAAACGAAAGAATTCGTCGACAGTGTCACTTTCTTTGCATCTTAGACGTGACAGTGTGAATCACGTCATCAAGAAAGACCCATCACTAAAAAAGGCATCCTGTCAGGTCCAGGGGGAGGGTCAGCACAGATGAGACAGCCTCCCTGATGTTGTGGCTCCTGAGACCCTCACCAGCCTGCTGCCCCCGGGGCTCTACCCTGACTCCACATACACACTCACTTCCTTCGTTGACTGAATCCTGACTAGGGGTCACTCAGTGAGGCCTGTCCCCTCCAGGGTGCCCAGCCCAGGCCAGCTGGTGCCTCTGTTGGATATTTGGTGCTCTTTCTGCCCAGTCAGATGACATGCTCTGTGGGGGAGGACCCCGGGGTGCTGTCACAGCACCTGGCACTGTGCCTGATACAGTCTCCCTCATGAGTCTTCCTCATTGTTGGAACCAGCTTGAGGCTGACGCTCCATTGGGTTTCCAAGGTTGTAGGTGGCGTGGAAGGAGGTTTCTCCCTCAGGATTTGCATTGTTAGAGAATGTTAACAGCTCGTCTTGCTGTGGGCTGCATCACCCAGCTCCCTTCTCGTGCACAGTAGGTGCTGCTGGGGGAGTAAGTAGATGAAGGAATGCCTCCGTGTGATTGGGGGGCAGGTGAGTATGGCTCCGTGTTGGTGAAGGTGACCTAGAGTGGCCATCAGCCACCTGGTGGCTGCCATGCCCTGCTCTCCCCGACCTTGGGCTACACTGAGACACTGCTGCCGGGTCTGCACAGGTCCAGCCACTTCTGTTACACAGATGCTGGCCTGTTCTGCCAGTCTAGGAGTTCCGCCTGGGCCTCCCCTTATTCTGGTCTCTGATCCGTCATCTGTCAGCTCAGTTTTTCCTCTGTTCCTGTCATAACATCAGGACCTGGGATGAGCAGCCTGCAGCCTCTGCCTGTTTCCTGCTGCAGCCTGAAGGATGAGGTGTTAGGTGCAGGGGATGTGAGCCAGGCCGAGGTAGTGCCATGTCGGGTGCACCAAGACCTGGAGGCCAGGCTGGTTTGCGCCCCAGGACTCCTCTTCAACTCAGGTGTCCACACAGCCAATGAATGACAGTTGGCCTGTTGGGAAGGACTTTATTCTGATGGCACAAGAAACCCTCTTTCTGTTTTTTACCTAAAACTTTAACCCTCAGAGGGGGATTTATTTGAAGTTCTTGACCCCTCACTTTCTTACATTTGTAATTCTAAGTAGGTTGGGGTTACTATTTGGGCTTTCTGGGAAAAGAGGGGCCCCTGTCCTCGTCAGCACGAGGCCACATGCCTTCCTGGCCCTCTGAGGGATACAGGCACTCTCTGAGCCCCTGGGTGACTGTCAGGCTGGCACCAGGCCTGTCCCTGTCCCTATCTGAACTCAGCTGTTATGTAAGCAGAGCCCATGCCAGTTTCAGAAGCCCAGCAGACTGCAGGGGTCCACGCCGCCTTCTCGGGCCTTCTGTAATCTCTTTTCTGTGAGGTGTGTGGGGCCCACCGGATCTGTCTTCACAGTAGGTCTGCTGACTTGGGGGTACTGGGACTTCTTAAACATCAGGAAATAATTGAAACTTGAGGTTACCATGGGCCTGGGGCTACCAGGTTTCTTAGGAAGAGAAGCTTGTCTCCCTCAAGGAATCTTCAAGAAAGTGACCCTGGAGCCTGGTGGGTGGAGCTGCCCAGCCCCGGCCTCAGGAAGGTGGAGCCAGGGGAGCACATCTCTGTTCTGGGACAAGTATGGATGATAGCAGAATTATTGGGGACACATGGAGAATTTGAGATAGTGTATTGTTTGAGTAGTCCCTGCTGTAGACAATAAGCCATGTCCAAAGTATGTCAGACAGAGCTTCAGAATCCTTGATTCCAAAGGAGCAGCCTGGCTTCATCCTCTCCAGGATGAACCTATTTGTTCTCTTAGCAGTCCATGGTATATGCAAGACTCTTCTCCAGCGCCACAGCTCAAAGGCATCAAATCTCTATCATTCCTAGTCACTGTCCAGCTTTCTGATCCATAGCATGTAATTTTCATTAAGTACATACTTAGTATGCCCAAAGCTGAGCCCTGACTTTGTCCCTAAACCTGCTCTTTCTGTACCCCAGTTAGTGGCAGCTGCAGCCTTCTGGTCACCAGGCCCCAAGCTGGCTGCCCTTTCTCTCACACTTTGTGCCCAGAAGTCAGCAAACCCTGCCCCCTTTGTGCACCTGGAGTCTCCCCGCTCCATGTGCTGCCATCATCACCTCAGCCAGGGCTTGGTGTACGCCCTGCACAGTGCCACATGCAGATGTGACTCATCTGTCGTCAGAGCTGGACCGCAGTCACTGACAGTGTGTCAGCCAGGGATCATGGCTGTGCGCTAGGAATACTGTGAGCGTGCGGGTGGGAATAGAATTTTTACATCATGAAATAATAATCTTCCCCCCCCCCCCTTTACAAATGTCCATTCTTAACTTGCTGACCATATAAAAATAGATGGTGGACTGGAGTTGACCTGTCGGCCATGGTTTGTCAGGCCATGGTGGAAGTTGTTATTGTTGACCGAATTATTGCCCTAACCCCTTACTGAGCTCCTTCGCCCTTGTTTCTAGGCCAGAGGGATCCTGGAATCACCCGAGATGGTGTGCACGCCTCCTCTGTTTAGAATTTTCCATGTCTTATTCAGAGGAGATGCTAAGGCCCTCCCCTCAGATCTCATGGCCCTATGTGATCCCCCTGCCTCATGTCATGTTTCCTTCCCTCTGCTCCAGCCTTATTGTGCTTGAGCGTAGCAAGTGTGACGCTACCCCAGGGCCTTTGCACAGGTGCGTCTTCTGCCTGGAATGCTCACCTAGCCACATGAGTCTCTTCTCCCCATTCAGGGCTTAGCTTTAAGTCAACTTTATGTAAAACCACACAGGCTTCACTTGCCCCACTTTTCTGTCTTATATCTATTGCACACGTTGCTTATAAAGGTTCTGTAGTTACTGTTACTGTCTCTGCCCCCTGCCCCCAATGTCATCTTCTCATGGCCAGGAAATTCTGCGCCTCCTTCCTGCCTGGAGGCCCACCTTAGCATTGCTGCCTCAGGGTAGGTGTGCAGTCAGCATTTGTGGAGCGATTCGATGCATGAGTTTGGATTCCTCATCCACAGAGGAGATAGATTCATGGCAGTGGATGAGGTATTTCCTGCCGGGGCCAGTCCTCCAGGCCTCGCTGCCTGGCGGCCCTGTGGACCCTGACTAGTGTGTGCCCGCTGAGCCCGCAGGTGGGACTGACCTGCCTCCAGGACGCAGGAGTGCTGATCCAGGTGGGTCGCTGGCTTGAGGCGCTTGCTTTTCTGGTCAGCTTGTGTCCACAGGCCGGTGTCGCTGCATCTTCAGCTCTGACAGACAGTGCCTTCCTGCCCGGAGCTGAGGGGAAGGCCCAGACAAGGTCACCAGCAAGACCCTGTATGAGGATGCAGGGGGACTGATCTAAGCTGTTCTCCACCTCTTGACCCCTCTGCTTCCCTGCTCCAGCCATGGGCATGCAGTTCTAAGGGCCCCACCCCTCATCTCTGTGTGTCCTTTTACTAGTGCTTATAGACCCTCCACTTCCACATCTGTAAAATGGGGTGAGTGCCATTTTACAGGGTATTGAGGTGTGGTGTGGAGACTGGAGGCCAGGCACGTGGGACCCTCCCTGAAGGGCTGTGACTATGCGTGGTGTGTGGGGGACCCCGTCGATTAACCTCCTCCCTGGCCATTGCACCCAGTTCTCCTGTGTTGGACCCCAGAGGAGGGGCCAAGGCTCAGGAGACCAGCAGGCCACTCTGTAACCTTGTGCACAGCCTCCTGGGTCACTACCCCGCCTGCAGGGCACAGGATTTCCAAACGCATATCCAGAGATCATGCTAGGAGCGATGGGGCCACTGCCAGGTCCTCAGTGGCGGAAGGAGTGACAGGCCTTTCTCCTGGCATTGTCTGACCCCGTGAGGTTGGAGGCGAGCCATTCTCCTTGTTCACTCCCTCTAGGAGTCTGCAGAAGCCAGTAGGTCGTAGGTGCGCTGCCTGGAGTTGGAGGGTGAGCTGGGGCTGCCTTCCTGATGATTGTCCCTGTGTGTGTGTGTGTGTGTGTGTGTGTACACATGCAGTTGGAGGGTGAGCTAGGGCTGCCTTCTTGATTGTCCCGTGTGTGTGTGTGCACGTGTGCGCAAGCACGCGTGCAGTTGGAGGGTGAGCTGGGGCTGTCTTGATGATTGTGCCTTGTGTGTGTGTGTTGCCTTCCTTATGATTGTGCTCAGGGTGTGTGTGTGTTTCGAGTGTGTGTGTGCGCGCGTGTGTGCTGCCTTCCTAATGATTGTGCCCTGGCGGGTGTGTGTGTGCCCGTGCGTGCATTTCAGTGCATGCTTTCTCTTCACACGGAGGCGGTATTACACCGTGGTTGTGAGTAGGACTTTGGGCCCAAGCCGACTGGGTCGGCACTGGCTTAGGTCCTTCCTGGCTTGGTGCCTTGTGCCACGGTTGCCCCAGCCCAGGTTTCCTGAGCTGCTTGTTGGCATCGCAGTCTGCTTCCAGGCGGGGGTGAGGATTAGGTGAGTTGGTGCAGTGTTAAAGTCTTAGCACTGTTTTTGGCAGCTCCTGGTAGACCTTACTATTAATGCCTGTGTGAAGCAGACGGGCCCTCAGTGTTCAGAGAGGACCAGCGCCCCCTGGAGGCTCCTGTGGGCGGGGGCCAGGCGGTGAGATGTGGGACGTGGGGTGTGAAGAGCTGGGTCATAAGACCCTGACCCCTCTGGATTCTGCTGCTCATTTTGGGCTTTCTGTGCTCCCAGCACTCATCTGGGGTGCACACAGCCATCTGAACACACCCCCAGGCTGGGTCGAGGCTGTGCTGTGCACAAGCAGGAACACAGTTCCAGGTACATCTGGTACCAACTCCCCTGCCTCCAGACCCCTCATCTGGCTACTGGGGATGGGATGGGAACAGATGGCCGAGGACCTGGGTGTAGGTGTTCAGCATGTTCCCTGCTTCCCTGGGCTGGTGAGATCCCGCTCCCAGCCAGGCACCCGAGGATGGGGTGGGGAGCTGGTGGGTGGCTGGTGCCACTGCCCTGGGCTGCAGGAAGAAACGAGGCCGGAGTGGGAGCTGCCACTGTGGGGAAGGAGGTATTTCTGGCTGAGCAGGTGTGGCCTGTGCTGGCTGCCTGGCTGCTGAACCCAAGGTCTTTTCAGCTGCCCTGGCGTTGGCAGAGTGACTGGATATTTCTGGAAAGTGGAAGGGAAGGCAGCTAAAGTGCTGAGCTGGAGTCCAGGCGAGTGTGGCCAGACCTCTGCATGACAAATGGTATTCCAGCCTCAGGACCTCAGCGTTTGGCCAGGGGTCTGTGGTTGCCCCCACAGCCAGGTCTCTAGGACCTTCCAGAGGCTTCTGCCATAGCCCCGGGGAGGATGATGCGTGCCACAGTGCTCCAGTTTCTCTGCAGCCTTGTGCAGGCCTCTGCTGGTCACGTCAGGCGGCCCCTCACAGATGGCCCCTTCAGAGGGCCATTCAGTCTGTCGCTGGGGTCCGAGCCAGCCTGGAGAGCTGGGTCTGCCACGTGGTGTCTGTGCTTCATGGGGCTCTTGGAGTTTGGACCGAGGCTTGTGTGTGCTGTGAGAGGGCCATGCCTTGTCTAGACTCGTGTTTACTTCTAGGGCACACTCCTGTGCTGTAGACATCACCCCATCCTCACCTGTGACCTGGGCTTGTCACTTCTGTACCCTCTGTGGCTACGGGATGGGGGGCATATTGTGCATAAAGTTCTGTCTTGAGCAGGAAGCATTCAGTGATTGTCTGCCTCAGTTCTCGCCCGCTGTTGGTGGTGTTTGCCACAGGCAGGTCACATCAAGGCATATAAACTCTCAGTGCATAAGCAGGGTGAGAGCGGTCTGAGAGCCAGGCTGGCTTCTCCAGCCTGCGTGTGCTCCTCAACTTGGGCTCAGAGGCTGCTGGGCCTCATGTCGCGGGCTCTGCAGCAAGGCTCAGGGAGAATCAGGCCGCCCACACTGTCAGGATGGGGAAACTGAGGTTGGAGCAGTGCCCTCCTCCTGGCTGCCAGTGGCCGGTCCTATGGGCAGTGCCTGCCCAGCTGTCCCAACAGGTGTCAAGCAGGAGTTGCAGACTCAGCTCAAAATCACCTTGGCCTTGCCTGCTAGACTCGCCCTCCTGCTGCTGACACCCTCCTTTGCTGAGACCTCCCCTCATTCTTTCCCCGCTGTGGCTCCTATGGCCCAGGAGCCCTGCACAGCCTGCTCTGTCCCCTCCTGCCCCTCTACCCTCTGTCTCACAAGTCTCCTCATGTTCCTCTTAACACACCAGGCACAGAGCAGCCTCAGGGCCTTTGCACTGGCTCTTGCTTTGCCTGAAATGCTGTCCTGATGTGCACATGGCTTGTTCCTTCCAGTCTTTTTTAGATGTCTCCTTCTCAGGGAACTCGTCTGACCACTTTGTTTCAAGCTCCTCATTCTCTGTATTTCTTCCACAACAATGACAACATTAGAACCACTATTGTTTTCCCCTTCTCCTGTCCTCTAACTAACACACAGACCAAAAGGTAGGCCACGTGAAAGCAGGCCTTGGTTTTGTGACCTGTGGTCAGGAACAGTGCTATGGCACCGGCCTTGGCGGACTGGGGTTAGTGCTGTTCCTTCTCCCTCTCCCTCCCTGCACCCCAGTTCTTTCCTCTACTGCCTCTTGAGATGGGGTCTTCCCTGGGAGCCAGGCAGCTGGGGGTGCCTGTCCAGCTGTGGGTGGAGGCTGTAGTCACAGGGGGGCCGTGCAGAGCATCACTGCCTCAAGCCACTGGTGGGTCCTGTTGTTAAGGCCCTTGTTGAGTACAACTCATAGCGACCTTGTGTAGATCTGAAAACTGCCCCGTCTTGAATCCATTGCCGCAGACACCACCGTCGACCCATCTCATTGAGGGTCTTCCTCCCCTTGGCTGATTGGCCACTCTTCAATTGAGGTGGTTGAACCGTCCACTCCCACGTCTGCAGGCCAGCAGAGCCCAAGATGCCCCCAGTGGGCCCGCCTGTGTGGGCCTCCTTCCACCAGCTCTGTGACTGCACTGCAGATGGGTTCCTCTTCCTGGGTCCAGTCAGGAGTTAGCGGAAGGTGGGGGTGCCCAGCCCCCCTTGCCTTTGATCACCTTGCTGTTCGGCTAGTATTCGTCTAGTAGTTGTGTTTAACTGTTATTCTGTGAAGATACTCGACCACATTATGCTGACATGGGCGTATGTAAAAATAGAGGATGCCCACCTCAGCTCACAGAATGAGGGTTAACCACGTCGTGGTGTCCCTGCCGTGTAGATCATTACATAACTGAGGGGTCGGTCACTCATTGATAACTGCCAGTCCACTGAGAACCAGGCCTGCCAGGGTGATGCGTTATCTTAGCTCTACAGACCGTGCTACCAGGGAGAGGAGTCAGTAGGTGCTGGTGTGCTGACGCAGACGCACAGTGACCCTGTGGACAGTGGATCTGAACGCTGCCCTGTCCTGTGCCGTCCTCACCATCTCCGACACACCTCAGTCCACCCCTGTAGGCCTTCCTGTAATGCCGTCACCCCTCAGATGAGAGCTTGGTAGGCCCAGAGCGGCTGGGTAACTTGTCTGGGGCCACAAAGCCAGGAAGTAGGTAAGACTTTTGACCTCAGAGGATTGGGAGTGTGGGTGCAGCTCACAAGGTGGGCCCTCCCGTTGGCCTTGATACCCTCACCCTCCTCTAAGACAGCCGTGGGATTTGGGGTGCTGCCTTGGAACCTCCGCTGTGTTAGGCCATCAGTATGGAACCCCTCCAGGAGTAGGGGTTGCCAGTGTGGGAGGTCCAGTTTCTGGGGAAACAGCCCCTGGAGCCTGGTTGGCCAATATGAGGGCTAGCTGGATGCCAGGGTAAGAGGGTCGGTCTGGCATGAGTGCGTGTTGGGCCAGGCTGGGTGGCAGAGGCCCATCCCAGGCCACACAGGTTGGGCAGGGGGAGGCTTCTGGGGGCTGACGTGTGGGTGGATGAGGTGAGCAGGGCCCTTGGCGTGGTGAGGGCAGAGCTGGAGCCTGGGCTCTCGTCCCTGGGATCGGGGCACAGCTCCACAACCAGCTTTATTCTGGCACCAAGAGAGCTCAGACCCCTGCCCTCCTCCGGAGCAGACACTCTAAAGGGGATGCAGTTGCTTTTTGAGTTAGAAAGACCTCCCTGTGGGACTTCTAAAAGCGGAGGAGGTGAGGGGAGCCAGGTGGGTTTCTGGAGAGCATTCTAATTCTAGGCAGAGGGCACATCCATTGGCCATCTCGGGAGCTTTTCCCTGGACGGCTTGTCCCTCAGTACATCTGCTGTGGGTGTAGGTGCCTGTCTGTAGGTGGGGGGGGCCACAGCCTGGCCCTAAACCCTTCCTGTAGGGTGAGCGATACGCACCCCCACTCCCTGCCTCATAAGGGCTGTGCCCTGACCTTGTGCTACCACGAGTTGCTGTTGGCCGGGCCCTGGAATCTCTGGCCTTGGGGTGAGAATTCCTTCTCGGCTAGTGGAACTATCATCACAAGCCACCCGCCTGCGCCCCTGTCCAGGGTGTCCTTGTCCTGTCTGTCCATTGTGCCCCTCTGTGCCTGCCGGGCCACACCCCCTGCTTGTGGCAGTGCCTGGACCGCAGGCAGATTCCCCTGCCTCACCAAGCCCCTCTATCGAGAGCACTCAGCCCCCGGCTCTGGCCATCGGAGCCACAGCACCTGCCCCTTTCTCCCCTCTTCCTTCCTTTCTAGGAATGGGGTCTGAACCTGCTGCTCCCCCTGCCCCACACTGGCCCTCTTCAAGTGGGACGGGCTGCAGCACACATGAGGTCCTCCACCTCAGGGTGGGCAAGAGGGGGGCCCTCTGCAGTTCCCTGCCCCGCGGCCCAGGACCTCTTCTTCTGATTTGATTTGGAAGTGATCATAGACATGTAGGAAGTTGCAGAAACCCAGGGCAGGCCTGAGTGCCCCAGGGCCTTGGGAGAAGGGAGAAGAGTGTGACAGGCCCTGGGCTGCAGAGGCAGCAAAGAAGCAGACGGGACGAGGAGGCTGGGGTCCCTGGGTGCTGGCCGGCCTTACCTCTCAGCCAAAGGTGACTCCTCCTCAGACAGGGCTGGGTGCTGCCACGGACTCATCCCGACCCCTCACTGCAGTGCCCTCCTGCTTCCCTTCCCAGCAGCTGCCCCTCGACGGTGGTGGCTGCGCTCCTCCAGGGCCCGGGGCCTGTGTCGGGCCGGGGGAGAGGGTAGGGTTTCAGCCCTCCCCCTGGCAGCTGGTGGCAGGGCAGTTGTATTTTAAGCTGTTGAGTGGTTCAGCAGGAACTCGAGGCTGCTCTCCCAGCGGAGGCTGGTGCTGCCGGCCTGTGGGCCGCATGGACTCCGAGGGAATGTGGGTACGGCCCACCTGGGCCTAGGGCCTATTAATAGACCTGCAGCGCCGAGTGTCCATTGCCTGCCCAGGGCCCCATTCATTGTCCCAGCCCCTCCTGGCTTATCCGTTGTACCCTTACCCTCACCCATAGGTCCCCATAGGGGACCCTGATTCTCACCTCCATGTGCCAGCTCTCTGCCCAGCCCTTGTTTGTCCCTGTGGCTGAGAGGGACTGAGCACCAAGGCCCTTGGCTGGACAGAGCCCCAGGCTCCCCAGTGGGGGATGGTAGGTGGTGGTCTCGAGCAAGGGCTTCTTGGGTGGTGGGGCTTGTTCTGTGTGCTTAACTTGCTGGCTTTAGGGCTGCTGACAGACAGGTCAGACAGGCAGACAGGTCACACACCCTGGCAGGGACTTGGTGGCATGCGGGGGGACAGATCTGACAGGGCCCGTGCTCCCCACCTTGTGGGGGGGTTGCGGTGATGCCGTGATGCCTCTAGCTCTAGAGTGCGTCCCAACAGGTCTTCTCACTGAACGGACACCACCAGTGAGGTCTGCTTGGCTCTGTCTGTCCTCAGTCTTTTTTTTTTTTTTTGTGTGTGTGTGTGTGTGTATGCCCTTGCGTGCAGCAGTCCCCACGCTGCCTCCCCAGGGGACTCTGTGCATGGGATAATGTTGGGTAGTGGCTGATGCGAGAGCATTCCAGGCCTGCCTGTGTGCCATCTGACAGGGACCCGGTGGACACGCGGCCACTAGGGGTCTGTATAAGTGTCATCTCCAGCAGCTCAGACCCTTTAACTGCTTGTGTCTGGTGCCTTTGGGACAAGTGGGCCACATGCCCCTAGGTCCCTTGGCCTGCGAGGTCAGCGGGAGCTGTGGCCTGGGAATTGGGCTTCTGCAAAGTTCCACCCTGGAGATGGGTGCAGTGGGCTCACATGCTAGTAAAACAGCCCCTGGAGGTGGCCCTGAACTGGACCCGGGTGGCCTTGGGGAATGAGGCATGGAGTGGCTTCTTGTGCTGAGCTGGCTGGTCACAGTGCAGGACCTGAAGCCTCTGGAGACCTCGATACCCTTGCTGGGGGCAGTTGCCTCAAGCTCCCCCCAGTGTCTTGACCCATTTCATGCTTAGCTAGAGTGCTCTGCACCAATAACCCTGGAATCTGTCACCTCCCTGGGAACACAAATGCACAAGGGAAATAATCCAGAGTGGCTCTTAAAGCTCAGGAGGGGAAACGGATGATCTATCTCTCAGATTCTCAAAATAGCTGGGGTTTCTCCCGGCCCAGTGAACGCCTCCTCTGGCCTTACCCCATCTTCCTTGCCCTGAGTGGCCCTTCGGTGCCTGGCTGGGGATTCCCTAGGCCTCTGGTCTGTTGGGAGGCCATCCCTACTGGGAAGCTTCTCTCTCTGGGTGGCCCAGCCCCCATACAACCCCCCAGAAGAAGTCTGTAGCACAGCCCCCTGGGGCTTGGTCTGGGCTGGTTTTATATTTAGCTGGGCATGGCTGTGGTGCCACTCGGGTTACATCTGGCAGAGAAGCCGGCCGCACAGGGTGGCACGGGCTCCCTTCCAGTGCCGCGGCAGAATTTGATCGGCCGGCCGGCCCAGAGCAGCTTCCAGAGGGGAGGTCTGTGTTGGGGGCTGACGCCTGGCAGCAAGGCCACTGGCCGCGGTGGGTGTGGAGTTGGCAGAGCCGGTGGCTGGTGCTGAGGGTGGCATGGACATGAGCTTGAACCTAGTGGCCCGAGAGGCCACCCCAGGCCTTGTCCTGGGCCTTGACCCTTTCCCCCGGCCGGCACCCCCCAAGGTGACCAAGAAACCTAAAAAGGCTGTTCTCTTCTTTGAGGTGGAGATTCTGGATGCGAAGACCAGGGAGAAACTCTGCTTCCTGGACAAGGTAAGACTGGGAGCAGGGAACTGCCCCAGCCCAGCTCCTTCCAGTGGTTTTGGCTGGTCCGAGGGATTCCCGGAGTGTCATCCAGGCCCCTCAGTGCCCCCACCCCCGTGGAGGGAGCATGAGGTGCTGCCCAGACAGCAGGCCGCTCCTGGTAGCAGCAGCCCTCTGCTGTCCGAGCGGCCAGTGGCGGCAAGCAGCCACAGTGGGCCCTGCAGTGCTCTGGGCCTGGTCGGATTGCCAAGGCCAGGTCTGAGGAAGGGGCTTGGACTCTCCCGGGGCTGCCTGGCCCGGGCCAAGGCTTCCCTTAGGGCGTTGGTGGAGCAGGGAGGACAGAAGGGAGGTCAAGGGCCCAGCTTCCTCAAACTGCTCAGTCTCGCGCTGGGCTGGGAGTGTCCCCACCAGGGTAAGACTGGAGCCCCAGGCTCCGCAGCCACACTCGTCCTGTGCCAGGGCCCTCGCTGCTCTGGTCATGGGGAAGGAGTTGCTGCTCTGCCTTGGTCTTGGCCCAGGCGCTGACCATGTGGACAAGGGACCATGTGGGCCTCCCCTGCTGACTGCCCTGCGGCCTCTGCTCCCCCAGGTGGAACCCCATGCCACTATCGCCGAGATCAAAAACCTTTTCACCAAGAGTCGTAAGTTGGGGCCTCAGGGCTGACCTCTCCCGGGGGCCTGTGGAGCTGCCCCTGAGCCCCCCCTCCCCCCGCCATCAGTAAGAACGCCTTTGCTAGGCTTCTAGATGGACAAGATCCTGCTTCCTGCTCCCTGTGGACATCTGGGGACCACACAGGCCTGAAGCCTTCCCTAGAACTGTTGGGGCAGTGGAGCTAAGGGCCTGTGAATCCCAGGATCCTTGAAGGTGGGGGGACAGACAGACATCTTAAAGTCATGGTAGGGTGGGCACAGGGCTGTTGGGGAGGCCTGGTTACGGCCACGCTGGCATGGTGGTGACCGACTTTTGTTCCCCACAGATCCACAGTGGTATCCTGCCCGCCAGTCCCTTCGCCTGGACCCCAGTAAGTACAGCTGCCCAGTGAGGGCTTGGGAGGGTGGAGGTGAGGAATGGGCCACCCCGAGCCACGTATTTCTCCGCAGAGGGCAAGTCCCTGAAGGATGAGGATGTCCTGCAGAAGCTGCCCGTGGGCACCACAGCCACACTGTACTTCCGAGACCTTGGGGCCCAGATCAGCTGGGTAAC
>NW_006400046.1:316127-324350 GCF_000299155.1 Elephantulus edwardii | reverse complement strand
GCACGTACTACTGGGGCTTTGCTGCATGGATGGCCTATTACATCAACCACCCCCTCTACACACCCCCCACCTACGGAGCTCAGCAGGTGAAGCTGGCCCTGGCCATCTTTGTGATCTGCCAGCTTGGCAACTTCTCCATCCACATGGCCCTGAGGAACCTGCGGCCTGCAGGTGGGTACTGCTTTTTGTGGGCAGGTTGGGATTGGGAGGAGGGGGCTCAACTGCTGACTCCCCCTCCCGTCCTTCCTGCCAGGGTCCAAGACCAGGAAGATCCCATTCCCCACCAAGAACCCCTTCACCTGGCTCTTCATGCTGGTGTCCTGTCCCAACTACACCTACGAGGTGAGGGTCTCCCTGCACTCAGAGGGCTTGGGGTCCTTCGCCAGCAGTGGCACCATCATCGTGGGAATGGGAGAGCTGGGTTCTTTGTGCACTGGGGAGCACAGGGGCACCACCACTTGTCTCTGTGCACACTCACTACCCTGCTTGTCCTGCCTCTACAGGTCGGGTCCTGGATCGGCTTCACCATCATGACACAGTGTCTCCCAGTGGCTCTCTTCTCCCTGGTGGGCTTCACTCAGATGACCATCTGGGCCAAGGGCAAGCACCGAAGCTACCTGAAGGAGTTCCGCGACTACCCGTCCCTGCGCTCGCCCATCATCCCCTTCCTGCTCTGAGCTGCTGCCCCACTGCCTGTTTGCTTACATCTGGGCCAGGCTCTCATCTCCCCACCCCACCGTTACCCTGGGGAATTGGGGGGTCACAGCTTTCCAGCACCTGGAATAAAATCTGCCTGTTAGCTGGACTAAGGCTCTGTGTGCTTTTTTGGGAGTAGAGAGTTGGGGGTCTCTACTTCCATCACCTTCCCCACAGTACAGTCGGAGGCAGGGTTAGGACTGAGGATCTGAAGGTTTTTATTTGAGTGGTCCGCAGGGGGGTCACAGGGCCACCTCAGGGCCCACTTCACCGGGCCCCTCGCCGCTGGCTGCGTCCGCCTCCCTCTTTTCCCGTCGTTTCTTCCGCTGCAGCAGCCGCCGCTCCCGCTCAAACTCCTTCATGCGCCTCACGTAGCTGGGGGCAGAGAAGGCGGTCAGGCCTGACCCAACATGCCTTATCCCCTGTGCCCCGGAAGTGGATGGGACAGGAGTGGGCAGAGAGCCTAGTGGTAAGCAGCTGCTCTGCTATCCCAAAGGTACACGGTTCAAATCCAGCAGCTGCTCTGCAGGGAGAAGGATGGGCCCTTCACTCCCATGCGATTTACTGCCTTTGTGACACCGCTGGAGGCTCAGCTGTGATTCCGACTTGATGGCACAACAGGGGAGGACCCTGCGGTTCGCAGGCCGAGCTGTGGCCTTGACTGCAGGCCAGGCAGCCTTCTAAGCAGGGCTGGCTGAGGGGCACCAGGTGGGGCCCTCCTAGTGGCACCTCTGTCTTCCCGTCCCATCTGGGGCTGGCTACAGTCCCTGCAGTGCTCGGTCCTCAGGAGCAGTGTCCTGCTGCAGGGTGGGTCTGGCCCTGGGGAGCTGAGGCACCGGTGGAAGTGGGGTGGGTGCTGGGAGCAGGGGGGCGCGCGAGGAGGGCCCTGGCTCACTCGAGGTGCTCGCAGTATTCCCAGTCGTGTTTCTGGTGCTTGCAGGCCAGGAAGTTGGGGAAGTTGTTGCGCTTGCACTTGAGCAGCTGAATGAGGTAGTGGGCGCAGTAGTCCCGCAGGGCCAGGGGCAGCTGGGCGTCGTTCATCTGCTGCTGCGTGGCCACCATCTCTGCAGGAGCACACAGAGGTGGGCTCAGTGTGTGCCCTGCCCAGCACCCCCTCTCTATGCACCCAGACGAAGAGCTCAGTCTGGGAGGTGTCGCCCTCTTGACAGTTTGGTGGCAGATGGCAGTGAATCAGGGCCAAAGAGGACAGACAGGAGGAAATGGTTCTTAGAGTGAGACAACCTGGAAAGCACAGGGCCCACTCTCTCCCCCTCATTGCCCCACTCTCCCATCACCCCTCCTCTTCCATCACCCCACTCTCCCTATCAGGACCCCTCCTCCTTTTCATCGCTCTCCTACTCTACACGGCCAGCGGCGAGGGGCCCGGTTAAGTGGGCCCTGTAGAGATCGTGCTCTCTGGGGCAGTCTCTGCAAAGCTGCACTCTGCCCATCCTTACCCCACAACTAGGGCAGTGTGCCCCGCTACACTGCGAGCCTTGGCTGTGCCATTACCCATTTCTCAGCTTTGGCATCCTCGCCACTAACAGGCCACCAGTCAGCTCCTCATTCATTCCTGTTAACGCTATGAAAGGGCGGGGGCCCCACCCACCCAGGACCACTCTAGGCAGTAGTCACCCTGGGACTCCACTCTCAGCCACTGCAGACAGACACTACCCAGTTCTTCCCTGCTGACTCCTCCCCGACCACCTCGCTCCGCACCCATTTCCACCTGTCTAGAAAATGGGCCTCCTCTCCCACTCCCTCTACCCGCCACACCATTCACAACGGCCACCCACAACCCCAGGACCCCACTTCTCCGAATGTTCTCTCAACTCCGCTCCCCTGCACCCCACTCGCCTAGCTCTTCTGCCCAGATGTTGCATGCTGTTTCCAGGAGCTGGTTCCGAGCGAAGAGCCCCGACCCCATCCCTCCACTCGCCCCTCTCCCCCTGTGGATCTACCTGCGGCCACAGCACCTGGCATTCTGTCTGCGCCTGAGAGTGGGCACAACTGGCTTAATGCTCACGTACCACGAGCCAGGTGCCAGGCAGGACACAGACATGCTTGCTACTGAGACGGTGCTGGTCTGGGGGTACGGAGGGACACAGCAGGCAAAACTGTGGGGAAGGGAGACAAGGACAGAGCGCCGAGTTCTGATAATAGTGAGTCTGGGGAGGAAAATCTGGGGGAGCGTCGCAAAGGTTGACTGATGAACCCCTGTTTTCGGAGGAGGGGTCACTGTGAAGGTTGTGTGAGAAGGTGCTGAGGGAAGTGTTCCTAGAACAGCCTGGAGGATAGGCCAGGCCATGGGGCACCCTCAGGGCTTCTGGCCTGAGCACCCGGAAGGAGGGGGCTAGCAGTGACCATCCAGGAAGATGGAGGGAGGAGCAGCCTGGGTTGAGGGCAGTGGTCCAGCTGGTAGAGACCCCACTGGACATGTAACTTGAGAGCAGCAGGCAGGTGAGGTCAAGGGGCAGATTCCTGAGAGTGGGCGTGTCCTGAGAGGGGTCTGTGTCCCGAGACACCCCACCATTTACAAGGGCAGGAAGTAAACCAGTGAAGGAACTGCTGGTGAGGTGCGTGGAGAACAGGGGATTTGGGTTCCCAGCCAGAGAGGCGGGGCTCCCAGAGGAGAGGGGAGGCAGACCATGCCTGAGGAGGGTGGGAAAGGGGGCAATCAAAGCCTTCCTTGATACTCCCAGGTTTCTCCCCCCCATCTGCCTGGTGGACACCTCAATATGATAATATATAAATACAGAAAAAAGGAGCATGCCTAACAGATGGGCCAGGCTGCCTGTGTACAGCTGTGGAAGGGAAGTGGGAAAGAGGCAGCCCCTGGAGGTGACGCTAGGAGAGTACCACTAAAGGGCAGAGACAGTTCTACTTATACTCTGACGGGCAGAAGTGACAGAGCGTGGCTAAGAGAAAGGATGGAGCAAGCAGCCGACTAGGGCACCCAGGGCGCAAAGGGGAGGGAGGGGCTCAGTTCAGCAGGGACCGTTGTTGGGGATGGAGCTGCTGGTTGCGAATGTAATGCACAAAGGCAGAATCTGAGGGTGAGCATGAAGAGTGGGTGTAGGAAGGGTGACAATTCTTCTTGCTCTATTTAATTTTTTTTAAAGGATGTAAATGTACACTGATGATCACAGCAGCATTATTCACAATAGCAAGAACATGGAAACTGTCCAAATGTCCTCTAACAAATGACCAGATTGAGACACTGTGAGACACCATGAAATGCTAAGCAGTACTCGGGAGCCACAATTTTGAAAAATACAGTATGAGAGGGCTTAGACAGCATTATGTTGAATGGACTAACTCAGGTGCATCAGAACAAATACTGTCCTTTCTAAGAAGATGGTGCCGAACGTGAAGAAGGGAGCCCCTGCCCCTCCCAAAGCTGAAGCCAAAGCAAGGGACATTAAAGGTCAAGAAGGCAGTTCTGAAGGGCGTCCACAGCCACACACATATACACACATCTCCACGTCACCCACCTTCCGGTGGTCTAAGATGCTGAGACCCTGAAGGCAGCCCAGATAACCCCAGAAGAGCGCCCCCAGGATAAACAAGCTTGACCACTATGCCATCAAGTTCTTCCTGACCAGAGTTTGCTAGGAGGAAGACAGCAGGTTAACAACACACTTGTGTTCATGTGGATGTCAAGGCCAATAAGCACCAGATCAAACAAGCTGTAAAGCAGCTTTATGACAATGACATAGCCAACATCAACGCTTAGGTTCGGCTTGATGGAGAGAAGGGAAGAGGCCTGCGTTGCTTCTGACTATGATGCTTTGGATGCTGACAACAAAACTGGGATCATCTGAACAGGCCAGTTGGCTAATTTTAAATCTAAATTTTTCTCACCACAAAAAAAAAAAAGAATGCACACTGTATGTTGTTATGTGCTGTTGAGTCATTTGCGACTCATAGTGACCCCGATATACAACAATTATGAACCCTGCCCTATCTTGAGCCAACCTCATTGTCTCTGACACACTTACCGCCAGTACCCCAGTCACTGACTTAATCCATCTCATCCAGCGTGTTTCTCTCTTGTGTTGCCCCTCTACCCTTCCAAGCATGATGTCCCTCCTTGCAACATGCCCAAAGTGTGTCAGACGGAACTTTAGAATCCTTGCCTCTAAGAAGTAACCTGGTTTCACCCTCTCTAGGATGAACCTGTTTGTTTTCTTGGCAGTCGATGGTATATTCAGTACTTTTCCCCAGCACCACAGCTCAAAGGCATCAATTCTCCGTCAATCATCCCTAGTCACTGTCCAGCTCTCTGGTGCATAGTAAGAAACTGGGAAGATCATGGTGTGGATCAGGTGTACCTTAGTCTTCAGACTGACATCATTGCTCTTCAGTACTCTGGAGAGGTCCCTGACAGCAGATTTTCCCAGTGCAATTTGTCTTCTGATTTCCTGGCTGCTGGATCAAGAGGGGTGATTATGAAGCCAAGCAAACTGAAGCTGTTAACAATCTCAATCTCTTCACCATCTGTCATGATGCTGCTAATTGACCGAGGGTAAAAATCCTTATTTTCTTCATGCTGAGCTTCAATCCATATGGAAGGCTGCAGTTCTTTTTTTTTTTTTTAAGGCTGCAGTTCTTGACCTTCTGCAGCCAATATGCCTCAAGTCCTCCTCAGTTTCAGCAAGCAAGGTTGTGTCATCTGCATAAAGTAGGTTGTTGTTGAGTCTTTCTCCAATCCTGATGTCACATTCCTCCTCTTAAAGCCCAGCCTCCTGGATGATCTGTTCTGCATACAGATTCAAAATGGATAGGATGCATTCCTGGCATACACCTTCCCTGATTTTGAACCATGCAGTGTTTTCTTGCTCTGTTCTGACGACTGCCTCCTGGTCCAGGAGTACAGGTTTTGCATAAACACAATCTGGTGTTTTGGGAATCCCATTCTTCTCAGAGTCAACCACAGTTTGTTGTGATCTACACAGTCCAAATGTCTTTTCATAGTCAATGAAACACAGAGAGCCATTTCTCTGGTATTCCCTGCTTTCAGCCCAAATCCATCAAACATTAGCTAAAATATCTCTAGTGCCACAGCCTCTTCTAAACCCAGCCTGCATATTGGGCAGTTCTCTGATGTGCTGTTCCAGTCGTTTTGGGGAAATTTTCAGCAGGATCTTGCTTGAATGTGGTATTATTATAAAAACAGAAGGATAAGCAGTAAGACTTTCCAGGTTATATTTCTGCTTTTATAATAATGGTCTTTTACAGTCTCTCTCTCAATAGATTCTGGTGTATCAGGAAGTGTGAGGATGGCACAGGATGGGACAGGGTTCAGATCTGTTGTTCATAGGGTTACTAGGAGTCATATTTGACTTGACAGGCATCTAACAACAACACAACACCAACCACCACCAGTAGGATGTGTATGAATATCCAAAAAGGGAAGGGGAGGTAGTAGGGGAGAAAGAGGGGTGGAGAGGGGGGTAAATCAGAGTTTGGTGGGTGGAGGGAGCAGGCCAATAAACCATAAAAAAATACAATGTATATGAACGAAACACAATGTAAACAAATTACTGTACACACACACAAAAAATTAAAAATGTATTAAAACAGTTGAAGAGAAAAAAAGATGCAAAGTGAAAGGATGAGAGGGTGGAAGAAAACGCTGGAACCTGAGAAGGGGAACAAGCCTTCTACAATGGATGAGGGATTGACAGAGTGAAGATCTAATCAGAAAACAGGAGGGGCAGACAGTTCACGGTAATCATCAAGGCTGGGTATTTTCTCCCCCACTTTCAGGTGCACTGGGGTAGGGGTCAAGAATCGAGGAGAGCAGGGCTAACCCTGGATTATGGTTTAGCCAGGCCAGATAGCAGCAGGGATTGTGGGTGTTTGCAAAGCGAGTTGTGGGTCAAGTGGGGTATGATGGGCCCTGGGAGCTAGGATTCCACAGGAGTGATTGATTATACTTTGTCCCAAGGTTTTCTCAAACCCACTGCACACCCAACACTTACAGGTCTGCTTGCCACTATCCACTCAGCCGTCTGGGTGACCTTTCGGCAAAGCAAATCTGACCGTGTCCCTCCCCTGCTTAGAAACACCAGTTCTACTCTCTCCACTTCTTAGACTCCGAGGCACAGTCTCCTAGAAGCCTTCCTTGATACTCTCCAGACTTCTCCCCCTAAACTTCCCCAATCCTCTCCACTAGGCTGCATCTTCCCTGAAGACAGCCCTACTGTGACAGCGATGCCCACCAAATTTGGGGCTTGGACTGCTGTAGGTGGTTGACATGGAAAAAAAATCAAAGTGCAGAACAGACGTGCATTTGGGTTCTCCCTTATGTAGACCTAAAAGCAACCGTGGCACAAAGAACATGTCCCTTCTGGGATCACCCCATGTCTTACACTCCCCCCCAAGTCACCCCTCTTTCATCCCTAGGCTTTTATGAAAGCTGTGCCCCCTGTCTCGCATTCCCCGCTCAAGCAGGGACAATATTGCCTAGGAGCTCCTCGAGATCGAGGTCAAGGCCGTGCCTAGAGATGTGCACGAGAGGGTCGCGTTCGGCCCCGGGGACCCCAGGATACTCGGGGAGTTGTAAGGGTCCCAGGGCGCCCTCCCCAAGGCCGCCGACCGCGCCTGCGCACTGAGCCTCACCGCGCTCCTTGCGCTCGGGGAAGCCGAATTTGGGATCGAAGGTGGGCATCCGCAAGGGGTCGGGCTCCACCGAGCTGTCGCCCAGGTATCGCCGGACCAGATGCGCCCCCATGGTTGCTGTCGCCGCAGTTCCCGCGGCAGCCGGGGTCACCTCGCTCAGACCCGGAAGGATTCTTCTCTATCAATATGACTTCCGGGTCGCACAGTAGGCCTCTGGACAGCGTAGACTGAGCACCTTAAAAGGACTCATTCTTCTGATTTCGCCCCCTGGCGGCTCGGAGATGGCAGGACAGGTGCGGTGTAGTGCACCCCCTGGAGAGACTGGACAGTGAGGGGCCTGGTGCTTCCCTCCCACCTTCCTGGGCTTCCTTGATATTACGAAAAAAAAAATTAATAAAATATATGTGTGTATATATTTTTTATGCAACTTAAAAAAAATTACATTTTTCCTAAACCATATTAAAATTATTTAAGAAACCCTGCACAATAACACTCATCATTATTTGTGAATATAAATAACTTACTTTTTTAAAAAATATTTTACTAATTTTAATGAACATTTACAGAGATTTTGGATTTCCATTAATTCATTGTACTTTTCTCCCTGGCCAGCCCTTCCCCAAATAACTTACTTGTATTTGAAGTATTTATTTTCATCAATTAAATTTAAATCACATAAACAGTAGTCACTGATTTTGCTGATGTTTTCTTTCTCAACCTCCTCCACCACTTCTACTTATCCCTCTCCTCCACATTTCATTGTGTTTTTCCTGATTGGTTTCCCATGCGACAATTCATATATAAATTGTTCCGTGACGTTGGTTGTTGTACTTATGTTGTGACATTCTTGTCCCACCAAGCTCTCTCCATTTTTTTTTAAGCATAAGACATTATAATTTT
>NW_006400046.1:305151-310994 GCF_000299155.1 Elephantulus edwardii | reverse complement strand
ACATAATTAAAAAAAAGAAGCAGAGAATTGCCTGGGAGATTGTACATCTTTCTCCTGTGGAACACCTGGTGGACCCAAACAGAGTATTTTTGCAAAGTTAGGACCATCCCTCACCTGTAAGCTACCACAGGCAAATACTGCCCTTTTGATTTTTTATGGAGCATTTACTGCAGAGGGTCAAAGACTGTAGTTTGAAATATAGATTGAAGCTCAACATAAAATATATGAAGATTATTACCGCTGGGCCAATTGGCAGCATCATGATAGATGGAGAAGAGATTGAAATGGTTAGCAATTTTAGCTTGCTTGGTTCTACAATCAACACCCTTAGCACCAGTAGTCAGGAAATCAAAAGACAAATTTCATTGGGAAAATCTGCTCTCAGGGATCTCTCCAGAATGCTGAAGAGCAAGGATGTAATTCTAGAGACTAAGATGTGCCTGATCCAGGCCACTGTCTTTTCAATCACTTGTTATGTATCAGAGAGCTGGACAATGACCAAGGATGACAGAAGAAGAATCAATGCCTTTGAGTTGTGGTGCTGGAGAAGAATTTTGAACTACCCAAGAGAACTAACAAGTCTGTCCTAGCGAGGACAAAACCAAGCAGCTCCTTGGAGGGAAGGAATTTGAGACTCCATCTCATGTAGTTTGGGCATGTAGTTAGAAGGGATTAGACTTTGGAGAAGGATATCTTGCTTAGAAGGGTGGAGGGACAGTGCAGGAGAGGAAGATCCCGAATGAGATGGATTGACAAGGTAACTAGGGTAAAGAGGTTAGGTCTCAGAGATAGTAAGGTTGGCGCAGGATAGAACAGGATTCAAAGCTATTGTGCACTGGTGCCCCATAAGTCACAGGAGACTCAATGGAACATAATATCAACTGCATGGTTCTAGAGAGCGAATCCATTAATTATGATTTTTTGTGTTATTTTTCACCATATAGACCTATCTATTGGTTGGACGAAAGTTGAGCCACTGGGTAAATTTTGGCCAGATTTAAAGAGTAGCTGAAGGCCATCATCTCTGGTGTATCACCAGTCTCTCTCAGACAAGTAAGCTTGGCTATTTTTAGGATTTTGAGTTTTGTTTCATTTTTCTTTTTTTACCTACTCTCAATGAGATGGCTTGATGTGGTGACTGCAGCAATGGGCTCAAGTGTATCAAGAAAATGAGGATAACACAGGATAGGACAGAGTTCAGATCTATTGTTTGTAGGGTCTCTATGAGTCATATGGTACCTATAAACAACAACAGCAACAACAACAACAACAACAACAACAGCAACAACAACAACAACAACAACAACTGTTCAAGGTCTTCTACCGTGATCTCTTTTAAGATTCAGAAGAGGATTGAAAGGAGGGATATATCATTGTTCTTGTCAGGTAGTGTGCAGATTATACCAGAAAGATGCTTGCCTGTTCTTTACTGACTATGCAAAGGGCTTTGACTGAAAGGATCAGAGCAAACTATGGATACAATTGTAAAGGATGAAAATTCCAGAACTCTTTATTGTACTCAACTGGAACCTATAGAGGAATGAAGAGGCAGTCGTTTGAAAGAGTAAAGGGACAATACATGATGAAAGTCAGAAATGATATGAGTCTGAGTTCTATCCTTCCAGCATATTTACTCAATACATACGTCAAGCAAATATTTGAGATGCAGAAGTATGTGAAGCAGAATGTGGCGTCAGGGTTGGAGGGAAACTCACCAGCAATCTATGATATGTGAAAGACACAAACTTGCTTGTTGAAAATGAAGAGGACTTGAGGCACTTATGACGAAGATCGATGACTTCAGATTGTATTACACTTCAACATAAAGAAAATAAATAGCTTCACAATGGGACCAATAAGCAACATAATAAATAGGGAAAATATTGAAGTGTGTTATTTTGTTTTTTTTTCTGGATCCTCAATAACATCCACAGAAGAAGCACTCAAAAATCAAGAAATCATGGCTTTTTGTGAAGATGGTGCCGAAAGCCAAGAAGGAAGCCCCTGCTCCTCCCAAACTGAAGCCAAAATAAAGGCGTTAAAGGCCAAGAAGGCAGTCCTGAAGGACATCCACAGCCTCACACGAAAAAGAGGGTCCGCACATCACCCACCTGCTGGCAGCCTACTCCTGGAAGAGCACCTCCAGGAGAAACAAGCTTGACCACTATGACCATCAAGTTCCTCCTGACCATTGAGTCAGCCATGAAGAAGATAGTAGATAATGACATACTTGTGTTCATTGTGGATGTCAAGGTCAACAATTACCAGATCAAACAAGCTGAAAAGAAGCCTTATGCCATTAATGTGGCCAAGGTCACACACACACACACACACACACACACACACACACACACACACACTCTTTCTCTCTCTCTCTCTCTCTCTCAGAGAGCAATCAAACTATGTATTGCCTTTACTTTATTTGAAAAGTCACTTTGAGAAACACAATGCATCTAACCCAAACCATGAACTCTAGAATTGCTTCATATACACTCAAAGCTGGACAAGGCAGACCAAGGGATTGTTTCATCTGGAATACAGAGTTTGCAAGTAATACTGAATACACAATGAACTATGGATTTTGTATCAACAAAAATCATCATCACTGGACCAATAAGCAACATCATAATAGATGAAGGAAAGACTGAAATTGTCAATGATTTCATCTTACTTGGATCTACAATCAACACTCGTGCACCAGCTGTCAGGAGATCAGAAGACTTAATACATTGGGAAAATCTGCTGTCTAGGATCTCTCCAAATACTGAAGAGCAGAGATGTCAGTTTAAAGACTAAGCTTGAGTACCTGATTCAGATCATGGTCTTATCAATCACTTGCTTTGCATCTGAGATCTAGACAACAAGTAAAGATGATGAAAGAACAATTGATACCTTTGGGCTGTGGTTTTGGAGAAGAGTGCTGAATATCCCATAGATTGTCAGAACAACAAACAGATATGTCTTGGAAAAAGCACAGTTAGAATGCTCCTTGGAGGCAAGGATTGTGAAACTTGGTCTCACATACTTTGGGCATGTTTGCAGGTGAGATTATTCCTTGGAAAAAGACATCATGCTTAGAAAGGTAGAGGTCAATGAAAGAGAGGAAGACCATCAACAAGATGGATTGACACAGTGACGGTAGCAATGGACTTGTGTGTCAGAGATGATCATGTTGGCACAGGGTAGGACAGGATTCACATCTGTTCACATCATTTGTTCATAGAGTCTCTCTGAGTCATACTTGACTCAATAGCACCTAATAACAAGAACTACTCGTATACTGAACCAATCCGCCTTGAAAGAAGTACAGCAGAAATATCTCTAAGAGGTGAGAATGGTGAGATTGTATCTCATGTTGTAAATATTATCAGGAAGGACTAGTTGCTGTTGAAGGATACTGTGTTTGTTAAAGTGGGGGGTCAGTGAAGAAGAGGAAGATCATTGACACAACAGGCTGACATCACAGCCACCTATGAGGTCAAGTGTAGCAGTGATTGTAAGATGTGGGTCTGGGCACTGTCACTGCACATACATCACTATTAGTTAGAATCAATTAATTCACACTCACCTAATTTTTTTTATTTTTCTTTTTTTTCCACATTCACCCCATTTTAACTCAACTAACTGCATAGAGAATCAATCTAGTGGTTTAATACTTTACTCTATACTGTGGGAATACTTAGCATCGAGAGTCTTGAACGTACCATGGACTTCCAAGAAAACAAATAGGTCTGTCTTGGAGAAGGTGAAACCAAGTTTCTCCTTAGAGGCTAGGATTTTGAAGGTCCATTTCATATACTTTGAGTACGTGGCTGGGATAGACCAGTTCTTGGAGAAGGCCGTTATGCTTGGAAGGATGGACGGACAGCACAGGAGACGAAGACCCTGGATGAGATGGATTGACTCAGTGACTAGGTCGGCAATGGAAGTAAGTGTGTCAGAGTTAATGAGACTGGCTGAGGACAGGGTGAGGTTCAGAGCTGCTGTACATAAGGTAGCTATGGGTCGCTGGCGACTTGACACATAACAGCAGACAACATCACTTCATCATCTTATTACAAATATCAGTGCCTCCAGGAAGCCTCTTTGACCATCTTCTCGACACAAGCCCTCACCCTATCCCAGTGCCCTGTGTTTTTGAGACGGCTTAGTGACTATTGGACGTTCTACTGTTTATTTCTGCATTCCCATGGCCTCTTCTGTCTGGATGGAGAGTCCCTCGGAAGGTGTTTAGCCATCTTGTTTTGCTCCGAGTTTGGCCCTTTTGCGGGAGCTCCAGGGCAGATGCTGCCGTCCTGGTTACTTTCACTCACAGACCGAAGTGGGAAGAGACTAGTCGGTGTGACTATGGGTGGGGTTGGTGTCAGTTTCTTTTCAGGCTGGATTTGCATGTACTTGCCTTTGAGTGGAAAAGGGAACTGAGAGAGTCCCAGACGCTACAGTGGAACAGAGAGTGTAGAAGGCGTCGGACTCTCAGCACCTTCTCTTAAGCTTTCTTTGTCGACTAGAAGCATGTACACCGTATACACCAACGCTGGTTTCCGGGACTCGACGGGTATGCTCTTGGACAGATTTGGGATAGAGACTGGGGTGGTCAGGACTCGGGTTGTGGCAGCCCCATCCTCGCGGAGCTGGACGGGAGGCCAAAGCTCAAGGCATGGAGGAGGGAATGAACTGAGAGCTGACTTGCTTCTCTCCTGGAAGGGCTGAGGGAGGAAGAGGATGACGGGGATGATTATGAGAACATGACACCACCCTACAAGGACCTTCCTCCTAAACCAGGTAAGAAGGGTTCACAGAGGTCAGGTGGAGGGACGTGGGAGGCAGGGCTGGGAGGGTGAGGTCATAGGGGCTGTGCATTGGGTCTTGTGGGCACACAGCCAATGTCCTGCCAGTGGACACAACGGTGGAAAGCTTCTTTGTATTTCAAAAGCATCCTTTTCTGTTCTTTGTACCCCCCACCTGAGATGGAAGGAGGTTTACGGCAGCCTTAGACAAGTGGGCCTGAGATAGACGGGACCGAAAGATAGGGAATCCCAACGAGAAATGAGGGCTGTGTCTGCAGTGGTGGGAGTTTGGGGTCGAAGAAGCCTTTTGTGAGGAGTCGAACCTGGAGAGTGAGTAGGGATTTGTTGGGTGGACAAGCCCCAGGAGAAGAATCCTATGGAGATGTGCACGTCTGTGGTTTTTTTTTTTTTTTTTTTACGTCTGTGTTTGTGATATTCCCCTGCACCGGCTATGGGCGAGTCTCTGAGGGGCACTGGGCGGATTATGAAAAAAGGGGAGAAGTAGCTATTTTGATTAGATCTAATTTTCATTAGGGAACTTACCGAGGCTGGTGCCAAGTTGCTTGTGACAGTGCTGTGCCAAGTCTCCTACACAGAAGTCCACACATGGCAGCATGAAATGGGGCTTCTATACTTCACGCTTATATGCAACATGCTAAGGGCCTGGGGAAAAGCATGTACGATCTATCCTGTGAGAAACTATGTTGTTTTGTATTAGCTAATGAGTTTCGGTTGACATTACTATAAATGGTTATTGAAAGAGAAACTATCCACAAATCCCACAATATAAATGAGCAAAATATAATGTAAATGAAAGACTATAAGAGGACAATATTGTTGTTGTTAGGTGTCGTCAAGTACGACTCATAGCGACCCTATGAACAAAAGATCTGAACCCTGGCCTCTCCTGTGCCATCCTACACTTCCTGACACACAAGAGCCCATCACAGCAGGCACCTTGTCAATCCACCTGGTTGAGGGTCTTCCTTTCCTTCACCGACCCTCCACTTTTCTCAATATCATATCCTTCTCCAAGGAATAGCCCCTCCTAGCGAC
>NW_006400046.1:299616-305051 GCF_000299155.1 Elephantulus edwardii | reverse complement strand
GCCGTCCCTGGGGTGTTCAGTGCTCTTCTCCAACACCACAGCTCAAAGGCGTCAATTTTTTTCTCTTTTCTGTCATCGTTATTCATTGTCCAGGTCTCAAATGCATATCTAGTAATCAGAAAGACTATAGCCTGAATCAGACACACCTTAATCCTCACAATATACATGCACGAAATACCATGTGTGTGTTGTTGTTATGTGTCATTGAGGCGCCTATGTGTGTGACTCATGAATGGCAAAAATATGAAAATAAAAAATTTAAAACCATTAATTGTATCTTTAAAAATTTTACTTGTATGGACAGTACATGATCATTATGGGAAAAAAATTAGAGAATTCAGGTAAACAAGATGCAAATCCCTCTATGTAGAGAAAGACACTTTAAATATTCTGATAGGCCTTCCCCGCTTCTTCATTTATTTCCTCCTCTTATTCTCACTGCTTGAGGGAAAACGGGAGAAATCCGAGGCGAGTCAGGATAGCTGGTTACCCTCCTATAACCCTGTATCCATGTATCTGTGCCCACACCCTCTTCACACCAGTCCTCCGCCTTCCACTGCGATTTAACCTTGACCCTCATCACTTCCTCCAGTCTTACTTCCACCCCAGACAGTTCTAACTCTGAGCTTCTCTTCTTCAGATCCAATGGCTCCACCAAGACCTCCAAGGGCCGGTGAGCTGGGGCTGGTGGGGTGAGGGTACGGGAGACCCAGTACTAACTTAACTTTGCTGAGCCCATCAATCATTTCTTCCACTGCCCCCAGCCCTCTCAGGAAAGACAATGAAGAAGCCCTCACTTTCCTACAAGATCCGGAAGATGGCAGGTGAGGGCCTGGGGTGGAGACCTCCTGGCTGCCTGGGCTGAAGGCCTGCCCTTCGTGACCCCCATCTTTTATCTTTCTGACTCCTTCCAGGGCTGGAGGTCACCCCTGTCTCCACATGTCTTCAACTAGGTGAGCAGTTGAAAGCTCCTTTCAGAAACCTGAGAGAGGGCCTCATGGAGAGTATCTCAGCCCATTATACCCCCAGTTATGTAATTCTCATCAAAAAACAACGCTGAGAGACTTCTGAATTATTGAGTCTTTTAGCAAGTTGTGCATAAATCTCTCTGCCTTTCTCTCCCAGGTGCTAACCCGGAACCTTCTCCACCCCAGTCAACCCCAGCCGGTAAGTCCATGTCCCCCCTCACTGTGCCTGAGCTCCTCTCTCCACATCCAGGGTGTTAGAGTGAGACTTGGAGCTTCCACGGTGAGACATTCAGAAATTGCTTCCGCCTTAGACTGGTTTAGATCCCAGCATTCTAGAATCCCAGGGCTTGGACGAGAAGAGACATCTATGGTCACTGAGACGGACTAGGTGCTTTGGTGGTTCAAACTCCTGCTGGGATAAAAAGTTTGTGCAATGGTTGCTGCCGAGCTACAAAATCCACAAATTTCTTTGCACAGGGAGCAGCTCGGACAGGAGCTGATGGGTCATCCTTCACCAAGCAGCTGGATTAAAAAACAAACAAACAACCAAAACCCAACCTAAACCTGACAGTCTCTAGCTTTTAATTGATGAGACCATTTATGTTTAATGTAATAATTGATTACACTGGATTTAGGTCTCTGTCTTATTAATCCCCCACCCCCGTAGACCCCCTCTATTTCTATTCTGTTTCACAGTATCATTTGTTAGCAGATAATATATTCAGGAATGGGAAGAGCACTGCTGGCTCTTATTTGCAAAAAGGACTAAAACACTGACGTCATAAGGACTAGGATCTAATGAGGTAATAGAGATGCTTTGTCAGGGAGCTCTGGTGGCCTAGGGGTAAGAAGCTGCACTGTAATCTCAGAGGTATGCGGTTTGAATCTACCAGAGATGCTCTGCTGGAGAAGGAGGGGCAATCTCCTCCTGTACCAGTCAGATTTGATTTGATGGCACACACACACAAAATAATAAAATTATAAAAATAGAATAAAATTATTGAAGTTCCGTCAATGCTTAGGACCGCCTTGGTGTTAATTTTCCACGACATTCTCTTGACGACCCTGTCTGGGTGCTGTGGTCTTGATCACACGCCTGTGTCCTCCTCTTGTAGAAAGACTCGAGGCTTCTTCCCTTGTTCTTCAAAAAGCCCTGGTAGTAACTTTTCTGCCTCTTGCCCCTCCACAGCAGAGGCTAGCCCCCCAACAGCAAGCCCAGTGCCCTGGATCAGTCACAAGCTGGGGGGGCGTCCTGCGTGCTGCGGGGACCACAGACTGATGACGTGTCTGTATCTGCTGGTGGTGGTCTCGCTGCTCCTGGGGTGCCTTGGCCTGGCTGTTACCCTGATTAAGTGTGAGTAGGGTGACCACACGATGAGGGGGAGGCTGGTGTAGGGTGCCAGATGAACTCGGCTCAAACTGGACTGTTTGCTCATAGACCAGGTGGTGGTGGAAGAATTGAGGCTGTTAGCCTTCCAGCAGATGGCCTGGCAAGCAAATGGTGAGTGCTTCCGTCATTCCTTCACACTCTCTATACTGGGGATCTGCTGTGTGACAGGCACTGTGTCAGTCACTGGGGGTAGGATGGTGAACGTACCAGAAACTGCTTATCCCCTGTTCAGTGTGTCTGGGTGTGCACACATACGTGTGTCTACATCTGTAGTGTTTAATACGAGTGACTACTGAGCGCTTAGAGTGTATCCACTCTGAACTGAGATGTGTTAAGTATAAACTATACACCGATGACAAAGACATATGAAAAAAAGAATATAAATAAACCTCATTAACACATTTTCACATTTTAAAGATTGAAATGGCAATATTTGAATATATTAGATTCAGTAAACTCATGAGGGTAGGCAGCCTGGAGCTGGAGACCAGTTTGAAAGTCATCTGGGTCTACAGAAGCTGTTGGCTGGAATTGGTGAGCTGTAGGGTGGAATGTTGATTTGCTAAGGGAAGAGAGGCGATTGTGATAAGGCTTTTATTAAAAAACCCATGAGGGTAGGCGGCATGGCTACATTCTTCTAGGTGGTTCAGCACTGGTCTGTCCACTTGCTGTACAGAGGTAACTCGTGGTTGCTGTGATGCTAAACACTGTGACACTGAGGAGTCAAATGTGATAATGGTAACCTATGGTGGACAGTGGTGGTGCTCCCCAGTTAAAACAAGCTTGGAAGCAGGAGTGGCATTCACTTCCGAAATGACTTGCCTCCAAAAATTCTATGAACAGTGCTCAGGTCTTTCATTCATAGGGTCACTATGAGCCGTCTACAACTTGACGGCACTTAACAGCAACAACAAAACAACAACTACAACAAAATTATCAGAATAATTTCAGGTTTTTTTAAACTTTAAAATGTGATCATAATAATTAGATATGGGGTTCATATTTTTCTATTAATCAGTGCTGCTAGTCATTAATAGTCATTAATCAAAGTGCCACCCAAGGGATAGAAAATTCCAAATTTTGATGAATAGTCCAAAGGAAGAGGAACTTGGTCCTCTGAAATTGTGTGAAGTGGGGTCTTGACCTTCTCTTGGGAGACCGCAAAGAGCTTCGCTTGTGAAGGGGTACCACAGCTCAGCAGCAGAAGGGAGGGAGTTAATCAGGTGAGAGATTGAGCGTCTCAAGCGTGGGTGAAGGCCCTTTAGTGAGAGACTGGGTCACAGGCACAGGGGAGGAAAGTGGTGAAGTTGGCCAAGTGAGAGGGGCTGGTGACTTGGGGAGAGGTGTTGGTTGGGGAATAGAGGGAACCGGGTGGAGCAGGAAGAAGTTTAGGAGGCAGATCCGGCAGTACCTGAGTACGGGATGTGTGAGAGGTGTCAAAGAGAACTTGTTTGAACACTTGAAAGGCCATTGAGCTAGGGAATGTGGTAGGAGGGTCAAGTTTGTAGGGAAGGTTCACGCATTAATTAGAAAAGCTTCTTGGCTTGGTCTGGACTTGGCCATGGCTCCTGAAGCCTGGAAATGACTCCATTCCACGTGTCTCAGCTCCAACCTCGCATCAAGCCAGTCTCCTGCTCAGATCCCATCCATGACTCTTCAGTGACCAGTCAGAAAACCTTGTCTTGATGTTCAAGGATCCCGCCATGAGACCCAATTTTACTTGGAGCTCAAGCTTCTCTGGGGTTCGCCTCCATTCCTACTGCACCAGCCTTCCCCAACCTGCTTGCCCCTGGGCCTGTGTTCCTGAAGCGGTCCCTACCTGCTATGCCTTCCTTTCGTTGAAATAGCTACTGAATTTCATTTTTTTCTTCAAAGCCCACACCCTCCAGGAAACCCACTTGTCTTCATTTCAAGAATAACTCCCTTCTCTGAGGCCCTTCTAGCTCTGAGCACGTTTTTTTTTTTTTTTTTAGTTTTAGCTTCACACTCCGTGAGTATAGTCTGGCTTCACTCTGGTGTGTTTGCTATCTGCAGTGGGTCCGGGAAGGGGTTGGGAGCAGGTGAAGGCTCCCTAAATGTCAATCTCATCCCTGTTGACAGTGACTGGCGTGGCTGGGCTGGCTGGACTGAAGAAGGATATTGATCGCTTGAAAGCTGATACTGACCAGTCGCTGGTGGAACTTCGGGGCTTGTTAGGTGAGTGGAACTTCGGGAACTTCCCGGGGAGGCAGCAGGACACATTGCTTACAGCTGCGTGGAAGTCGTCCTCAGGGCACAGCGGTTAACAGTGCGCAATCCGGGCTACTGTACACGGCTGACATTTACATGCCCCCCACCCCCACCCCAGGGGTCAATCTGACAAAACTCTTCTCTCGTCTCCAGACTGTAACAGGGTCACCTGCCCTGAGGGCTGGCTCCCCTTCGAGGGCAAGTGCTATTATTTTTCCCCAAACACCAAACCGTGGGATGCAGCCCGGAAGTTCTGCCAGGAGAATTACTCCCACCTCGTTATCATCAGCAGCCCTGCTGAGCAGGTGAGTCGGGTCCCATTGCGTTTGTGTCAATGAACAAGGTCACAGTAAGGTGACTCTGCCGCTCTTCCAAGGTTCACACATCCGGCCCTGGATGGGGTGCCTTGGTGGCGCAGTGAGCTAAACACTGCAAGATCGCAGACCCACCAGCTGCTCTACAGGAGAAAGATGAAAAGGTCTTCTCTTGTAGACTTACCTTGAGAATCCTAGAGAGAAGCTTTATCCCACTAGATGGCATGGGTTTTGGGTGGGCTGTGAATGGAGAGAAATTAAAATTGCTCTTGAGCCACTGGGAATGCTAATATTTCTAATTGAGATAGCATCATACAGAGATTAAGAGGTTTTTTTCTGCTGGAGTTAAAATCCAGACTATGTTGCTATGTGTCCTGTCTCCATACATTTTCAACCTGTATGCAGAGCAGATTATCCGAGAGGCTGGGCTCTATGAGGAGAAGCGTGGCGTTAGGATTGGTGGACAATCTATCAACAATCTGCGTTATGCAGATGACACAACCCTGCTCGCTGAAACTGAGGAGGACCTCATGC
>NW_006400046.1:294426-299132 GCF_000299155.1 Elephantulus edwardii | reverse complement strand
CTTGGGGGGCAAGGATTCTGGGGCTTCGCTTGACATACTTTGAACATGTTGTAAGGAGAGACAGGTCTTTAGAGAGGGACGTCATGCTGGGCAGAGTGGAGGGACAGCGCAGGAGGGGAAGACCCTCTATGAGGTGGATTGATTCAGTGACTGGGGTAATTGGGATAGTGTGTCAGAGGCAGTGAGATTGGCACAGGACAGAGCAGGGTTTAGGGCTGTTGTACATATAGGGTCGCTGTGAGTCGCAAGCGACTCGACGGCACATAACAACAACAACAACAACATGTTGCTATGCCCTTAGGGGACTGACTTACAAGCTCAGTTGCATCTCTAATTAGGATGTAATGATAGCTATCCCTTAAGTGGTGGTGGTGGTGGTGGTTATGTACCGTCAAGTCAAGTCGCTGTGACCGATAGCGACCTTGCTCTGTCCTGATCCAGTCTCAGTGACTCAGACACACCTGCTCCCAATACCTGAGTCACTGTATCAATCCATCTCATTGGGGGGTCTTCCTGTCCTGTGCTGTCCCTCCACTTTGCTGAGCATGATGACCTTCTCCAAGGATCAATCCTTCCTGGCCACGTGCCCAAAGTATGTGAGATGGAGCTTCAAAATTCTAGCCTCCAAGGAGAAACTTGGTTTCACCCTCTCCAAGACAGACTTGTTTGTTTTCTTGGTGGTCCATGGTTATGTTCAATACTCTTCTTCAGTACCACAACACAAAGGCATTAATTCTTCTTCTGCCATACTTAGCCATTCATTGTCCAGCTCTCTGAAGCATAGCAAGTAATTGTGAAGACCATGACTTGGATCAGGCGCACCTTAGTCTCTAGCCTCACATCATTGCTTTTCAGTACTCTGGAGAGCTCCCTGACAGCAGATTTTCCCAGTGTAATTTGTCTTTTGATTTTCTGACCGCTGGTGCCAAGAGTGTTGACTGTAGAGACGAGCAAGCTGAAATTGTTAACAACCTCAATCTCTTCTCCATCCATCATGATGATGCTGCCAATTGGCCCAGTGGTGAGAATCTTTGTCTTCTTGATGTTAAGCTTCAATCCATATTGAAGGCTGCAGTCCTTCACTTTCTGTAGCAAGCACTTTCTATTCTTCAGGCTTACTCCAACCATCTTCCATGCATTAACATACATATTTCTCACAACATCCCTTTATGTGACTGAAGCAGTCAGGAGAAATTTTATTATTCTGCAGTAACACAAGTCTTGAAATCTTAATGAGAACTTTTCTGTGAGAATCTATGAGGCAAACCATACATGGTTCTTAAAGTTTCATAGATTACCTGTTTCTATTCACAAAGAAAGTCATACAGGCACACTCCTATTCTTTAACTCTTTCAAGATAAAATTCTTTTTTGCTTTGAAATGTGTTTTTAAAACCCTGTGCTTTCAGTAAATGGAAGGCATTTTGAATGAAAACAAATTTTTAGGTAATATGGATTTTGATGTCTTTGAGTTGTGGTGCTGGAGAAGAGTCTTGACATGGACTTTCATGGACCACCAAGAAAACAAACAGGTCTGTCTTGGAGAGGGTGAAACCAAGTTTCTTCTTGGAGGCTAGGATTTTGAAGCTACATCTCATATACTTTGGGCATGGCCAAGAGGACCCAATCAATCCTTGGAGAAGGACATCATGCTCAGAAGGGTGGAGGGACAGTGCAGGAGAGGAAGACCCCAGATGAGATGGACTGACAGTAACTGGGGCAATGGGGGTAGTGTGTCAGAATCAGTGAGACAGGCTCAGGACAGAGCAGGGTTTAGAGCTGTTGCACATAGGGTGGCTATGAGTTGCAGTTGACTCAATGGTACATAACAACAACAACAACAACAACAACAATAATGATTTGAATGGAATTTCTGAGACACATAGGACCATAGTGCTGGGGTTGGTGGGATGAGGCCCATTAATGCCATTATACATCCCTCCACCAGATGGCAGCATGCAGTAAAAATGGGATAAGTTCTTCCCACTAGAGCCCAAAGGTGGAAAATACAGGTGGGCACTACATAGCCTGTGGGTCACAAAATGTTCAAAAAAATAGAGAAGTTCAATTTAATATATGTACAGCCACAAGAAACCCTGGAATATTTCTAAATAAATTTAATGGTGTAATGCTACTGTTGTTGTGTACCAACCTATAGCCGACCCTCTGGTGGGTTTTCAGAGGCAACTAATTGCTTTGGAGGAGATTGAAGAGCACCTGGTGGCCTTGAACTGCATCACTTTGAGATTGAAGTGCAGCTTCTTGCCTCTAGGCCACCAGAGCTCCTGTAATACTACTAGAGTTAAATAACATTACCATTTGCACACTACTTATCATTTGTACTTCACAGTTGAGGAAACCAAGGCACAGTATGCTTTACTAACTTAAATTTACTCACAGAGAGCTCTGGTGGCCTAGTGACAGGGAGTTGCAAGGCCAACCCAAAGGCATCTGGTTCAAATCCATCAGTTGCTCTGTGAGAGAAAGATGGCCATTCTCCTCCAGTGTGATTTACTGCCTCTGAAAACCCTCTGGAGGGTCAGCTAGGAGTCAATTCTGACTCCATAGCACATAACAAGCAACAACATATTTACTCACAAGGAATGAGTGTCAGAATTGGGATTTGACTGCAGATAGCTGACTTAAAAGTCTATACTATTCATTCACATAGCACCATCTGATTCTTGTTTATATGGTTTACTCTTTCATGATTGAGGGGTTTTCTGCTTTAAGGTTTTGTGGTTCTTGTTGATAATATGTATTTTCAGCGATGAGAGGCATGCTGAAATAAAGTAAAATTTTTTTGCGGAAATAGGAATTTTTATACAAGAAGTGCTTGCTGCAGAGGATCAAGGACTGTAGCCTTCAATAGGGATTGAGGCTCAATGTCAAGAAGACAAAGATTCTCACCACTGGACCAATTGGCAGCATCAGGATGGATGGCGAAGAGATTGGGATTGTTCACAGCTTCAGTTTGCTCGGCTCCACAGTCAACACTCTTGGCATCAGCAGCCAGGAAATTAAAAAAAAATATTGCCATGGGAACGTCTGCTGTTAGGGACCTCTCCAAAGTACTGAAGAGCAATGGTGTCTCTCTGGATACCAAGGTGCGTCTGATACAGGCCATGGTCTTTGCAACCACTTGTTATGCATCAGAGAGTTGGCCAGTGACTAAGGAGGATAGAAGGAGAATTGATGCCTTTGAGCTGTGGTGCTGGAGAAGAGTATTGAGTGTACCATGGACTGCTAGGAAAACAAACAGATTCATCCTGGAAAGGGTTAAACCGGGCGGCTCCTTGGAGGCAAGGATTCTGAGGCTCCATCTAACATACTTTGGACATGTTGCGAGGGGGGACAGGTCCTTGGAGAGGGACATCATGCTTGGTAGGGTGGAGGGACAGCGCAGGAGGGGAAGGCCCTCTATGAGGTGGATTGATTAAGTGACTGGGGTAATTGGGATGGGAGTGTCGGAGACAGTGCGATTGGCACAGGATAGAGCACGGTTTAGGGCTGTTGTACATAGGGTCGCTATGAGTCGCAAACGGCTCCGACGGCACATAACAACAACAATGTGGGACACATATGTCCCAAGTAGACCAGTGCTTGGCTTGGTAAGGTGAAACACTTTTCTTCAGATTCGCACAGGTATGTAGGTCCCTGTCCATCAGTAGGAGGCACTACAGGTGGGATAGGAATTGCCCAAGAAATCTGAGACTGAAAATATTGGTGGGAAATATATGTCCATGGGCCATGAAGGGGTTAAAGTAGATTCTGCAGACTGCATGTAGTTGGATTTTATTTGTTGTCTTGTTATTTTTTTAAATTAAGCCTTATGATATCTGGCTTTTAATTCCTACATTTAGATACTTTAAAGTTAATATAAATGATATTATTAGGGAGCTCTGGTGGCCTAGTGGCAAAAAGCTGCTCTGCAGTCCCAGAGGTGCACGGTTCGAATCCACCAGACGCTTTGCTGGAGAAGGAGGAGCAATGTCCTCCTCCTGTACCAGCCAGATCTGATTTGATGATACACACACACAAAATAATAAAATAATATTTTTTAAAAAAGTTAATATAAATGATATTGTTAAATTAATTTCCCCTCCTTCTCTATGTTGTTGATGGCCATCGAGTTGAGCACGACTCATAGTGACCCTATGAACAAAAGGCCTGAAGCCTTTCTATAGCTATCGTCACTTATCAAAGTTCCTCTTCTGTATATGCCTCTGTATTTGAGTTTTTGTTATTGTTTTGCTTGTTTGTTTTAGTCTTCTGTTCCATAATATCACTCGTATGAGTAGCTGATACAGGGTTTTGGGGAGGATTAAATGGAATAATGTAAATCAGACTCTTTAAACTTGTTGTTGTTATATGCCGTCGAGTCATTTGAGACTCATAGCGCCCCTATGTACAACAGCCCTAAACCCTGCTCTATCCTGTGCCAGTCGCACTGCCTCTGACACACCCATCCCGATTATCCCAGTTACTGAATCAATCCGTCTCATAGACGGCCTTCCCCTCCTGCGCTGCCCTCTACCCTCCCAAGCATGATGTCCCTCTCCAAGGACCTGTCCCTCCTTGCAACACACCCAAAGTATGTCAGATGAAGCCCCAGAATCCTTGCCTCCATGGAGTAGCCTGGATTAACCCTCTCCAGGATGAATCTGTTTGTTTTCTTGGCAGTCCATGGTACATTCAGTACTCTTC
>NW_006400046.1:284143-293206 GCF_000299155.1 Elephantulus edwardii | reverse complement strand
GTATATTCCTTCCATCTTCTTTTGATACCTCCGGGATCATTTAACATTCTGCCTAAAGCATCCTTGATTATAGCAACTCGAGGTTTGAATTTGTTCTTCAGTTCCTTTGAGCTTAAGAAATACTGAATGAGTTCAGCCCTTTTGATTTTCCAACTCTAGCTCCTTGCACATTTCATTGTAATATTTTGCTTTGTCATCCCGTGTTGCCTTTTGGAATCTTCTGTTCAGCTCTTTAGTATCTTGAATTCTTCCTTGTTCTTTGGCTTCTCTACGCTTCAGTGCAATCTTCAGAGTTTCTTCTGACATTCATTTTGGCTTTTCTTCCTCTGTGTCTTTGTAATGACCCTTTGCACTCTTCTTGGATAATGCATTTGACATCCTCCCACAACTCATCTGGTCTTCGCTCATTAGTGTTCAAGGCCTCAAACCTGTTCCTGAGGTGGTTCTGAAATTCAGGCGTGATAGACTCAAAGTCACATTTTGGTTCCTGTAGATTCGGTTTCATTTTCCTCAGCATCAACTTGAACTTGCATATGAGTAGTTGGTGGTCTGTTCCACAATCAGCTCCTGGCCTAGTTTTCACAGCTGATATTGAGCTTCTCCAGCGGTTTTGTCCGCAGATGTAATCGATCTGATTCCTATGCATACCATCAGGTGAAAGCCATGCGTATAACCTACGTTTATGTTTTTTGTAAAACATATTTGCTCTTACTCAAGCTTAGGTGCACATAAACGGCACTTACTTTCCTTTAAATAATGCATGTTAGTTTCTCAATTGTGGATGGCACTCTGAATCAGGGCAGTCCCCCCTTTCCTTCTCAATGGGAACAGCTCGCTTGGGGTCGGGACAGCCAAGCTTACAGCCACCGACTGTGACCCTGGGGGAGTCAGTTAGCTTGTCTGTGTCAGTTTTCTCGTCTTTAAAGTGAAAATAATAATAATAAAATTAAAAATCCATAATGAGGACCAAATGAGATAATCTCTGTAAAGTGCTCTATCACTAGGCCATCATTAATTGAACTAAATTTCTTGAGCACCTGCTATGTGCTAGGCACTATTCCACACCCTTGAAATCCAGCAATAACCAAGACGGACACATTCGCTCTTCTTAAAGTGGCTGGCAGTCAAGACACTAGAAATGTTAGCTTTTCTTCTGTTCGTCCGATGCACAGTCACTCTGGCTTCTCCTGAGATGTCTCACACCCTTGTCAGCCGGTCTCCTCTCCTTTTTTTTGGGCACAAGGGACTTTTCTGCTTCTTCTACCATAAGCTGGCATGTGAGAGGCTGTGAGGGCCCCTCAGGTTCTGACACCTACCTGACGCTTTACTTAGGAAATGGGGCCTGATCTCTCTGTTTTTGGAATCCCCAAGCCATCTGTGACTCCAGATAAGTATCTGGGGTTTACCAAAAGCAAGGTTTAGGGCCTCTCCCACACATTCATAGCTTCCTTCTGACTGTTATGTCTCCTGCCCACGTATTAGGGGATCTATATTTGGTGTTGAGATTGAGTGGGCGAGGTATGATTTGTGTAATGTAAACTACACCTAGATCCCAAGTGTATATTCAGTGAGCTTTGACAGATAGATACATATATTTGTATAACCAAATCAAGACATAGTGCATTTTCACTCTTCTGGTAAGTTTAAATAATTAATTACCGTATCCAATCGATCCATTGATCCATGTGATTTTCACTGGCAAATCAATCATCAGTCCTTTCTTCTTGGTTCATCTTAGTCTAGAAGCTGTGCTGAAACTTGTTAGCAACATGCAAATCACCACTGGCAAACGAGGTAGCTGCTCTGGAGGTGTATTGACTGGCGGTTGGACAGGGATTCAACGGATTCTACCACTGAGCCATCCACTTCCTCAGAAAACATCCCTTGCTGCAGCCACAATGTTACTGAAGGGTTATGAAGTTAGGGAGCTCTGGTGGCTTAGTGGTAAGGAGTTGCACTGCCAATCCAAAGGTACATTGTTTGAGTCCACCATCTGCTGTGTGTGAGAAAGACGGGTGATCTCTTCTCATACAACTTGCTGTTGTTATTGTGTACTGAAGAGTTGGAATTGACCCCTAGCTGACCCTCTGTCAGGGCTTCAGAGGCAGATAATCACATAGAAGATTGTCCATCCTGAAGGGTCAGCTGTGAGTCAGTTCTGCCTCGACACCATATAACAACATGTTAAATGTTAAAATATCACAGCTTTTCCTGTATATCTACACATTGTTTTTTGGTATACCTAAACATTTTGACTACTTTATGCTTTCTTCTTTTTTTTTAAAAATTTTATTATTTTTATTTTTGTGTGTACCATCAAATCAGATCTGACTGGTACAAGGAGGAGGAGATTGTCCCTCCTTCTCCAGCAGAGCATCTGGTGGGTTTGAACCACCCACCTCTGGGGTTGCAGCACAGCTTCTTGCCACGAGGCCACCAGTGCTTGCTACGTGCTTTATGCTTTTTGTTGTTGTTGTGTATTGTTGAATTGGTACCTACTCATGGCTGACCCTCCAGTGGATTTTCAAACTGGAATGCCGTGGGGAGAGAATGCCCATCTTTCTCTCAAGGAATTGCTAGTGAACTTGAACCAGCAGAGAGGTACACAACCTTCAGTTAACAGCACGGCTTCCTAGAGACCCCCCCGCCAGAGCTCATGGGAAGAGGCAGACTGTTGGATGCCGCCGAGGCCTCCATGACTCACAGCAGATCTGAGCCTCATCCGCTCTGGTGCCACAGCAGTGACTTCCCTCATGTTTGAGCCCATTCCTGCAGTCAGAGTGTCAATCCCTCTAATTTAGGGCCTTCTCTTATTTTTCTTGCCCTCTGTTCTCCACCTGTTGTTGTTGTGTACCCTTGAGTTGGGATTGAACTCATAGGTGACCCCTCAGTGGGTTTTCAGAGGCAGCAAATCACCCACGAGTTAATGGCTCATCTTTATCTCAAGGAGCAGTTGGTGGATTCGAACCCTTGGGGGTTGGCAGTGCAATTCCTTACCACTAGGCTGCCGGAGCTCCTTGACCTAGCAGGATATAGTTTTAGGAGGAGGTTGTTGTTGTTGTTAGATGCTGTGGAGTCATAGATGACTCATAGCGACCCTATGAACGAAAGCCCTGAGCACTGTTCACAGAGTTTCCGGAGGCAAGCCATTTCGGAAGTGATGCTGCTCCTGCTTCCAGGCTTGTTTTATCTGGGAACTCCAGCCAACACTGTCCACCATGGGTGCCCATTATCACATTTGATGCATCTGTGTCACAGTCTTCAGCATCACAGCAACCACGAGTTACCTCTGTACAACAATGCACAGACCAGAGCTATACCACCTGGAAGAATGTTTGACAGGAAAACAATTCGAACCTGGCCTGAGGGCCGCAGATTAAAATCACCCACTTTCAGCTTGGTAGCATAACTTTCTGTCCACTAGGCCAACGTAGCTCTCTCTATGTCTTCGCTGTTATTGTTGTTAGGTGCCGTCGAGTTGTAGACGACTCATAGCGACCCTATGAACAAAAGACCTGAGCACGGTTCATAGAGTTTCCGGAGGCAAGCCGTTTCGGAAATGGATACCACTCCTTGACCTAGCAGGATTTAGTTTTAGGAGGAGGTAGCTGCTATTATTATCTCATTTTGCAGATGAGGAAACTGAAGCACAGAGTTGTCGATCACATGAGACAGTCACATGACAGGGAGGTTATTCTCCCCTTGTGGCCATGTGATGGGATGGGGGCGCGAAGCAGCATTTGAAAGCTCTAAGTGCATGAGGCAGAGTGGAGGTGGGTGTTTATCTTGTGGACAATGTGGGAGATTCGGTGTTTGTATTTGCAGAAGTTTGTGGCCAGTGCTCATGGCTCCCCCCGGGTGTACTGGCTGGGGCTGACTGACAAGAACCAAGAAGGGGTCTGGAAGTGGCTGGATGGGTCGCCCGTCACGCTAAGGTAAGTCCTTGGGGCTTCTGGGATCTCTCTGCCTCTTCTGTGATTTAGATCACGGAGTTAGGAGAAAGGGATGGGCTGTACGGCTGCAGGAGTCTGATGCTGAGATGCTGATTCTTGCTGATATGACTTGCTGGTGTTGTGCGCTATTGAGTCAATTCCAACACACAGTGACCCTGCAGACCAAAGCCGAGTTGCTCCATAGGCTTGTCTAGGCTGCAATCTTATTGGAACACATGACTAGTTTTTTCTCTTGTGGAACTACTAATGGATTTGAACTGAAGACCTTTTGGTTAGTAGGCAAGTGCTTAATGATTGAGCCACCAGGGCATGTTGTTACGGATGTGCTGGAAGTTAAATATAGAATAATTTATCTCCTGATTGATAAAGCACCAATGCTTTTAGCTTTCTGAGTATTCCTCTCATTTCCTAGAACTCTCCATCACCCCCAAACTAAGGTACAGAAGGGGTCCAGGTGTCTGACTGGGGGGAAGCACTGTTGAGGACCTCTGGACATTCCCTTTCCCCTGTGTTCTTGTCACCTTTGCAATCCAGGTTGGCAGGCTTTCTAGAGTCTCAGGCTGGACATAGTCTGTGACAAGTCTGTTGGTCTCTGTACTTCAATTTCTCTCCATTGCAACATCTCAACCTTTTAGTAAAACTGTTCAGGTATATAAACGCCCCAGGCCAGTTGTTGGAAAAAGGAAGTGGAAGGGGAAGAGTTTAAAAAATATTTTGGAACTCTGGTGGCCTAGTAGCAAGAAGCTGTGCTGTAATCCTAAAGGCGCATGGTTCGAATATACCAGATGCTAAAAAAAAAAAAAAGAGAGAGAAAAATTATTATTTTTTATTTGAGGATAACATGCACGACAGAACATAAGCTAATGCAGTTAATTTAGTTTTTGTTAATAAATTTTTTTAAATTGTGATTTTAATGAGAGTTTGCAAAAAAGTTAGATTTTCATTCATTGATGGCTGCACATTTTACTCCCTCTCCCTTCCTTCTCCCTCCCCCAGTTCACTTTAAAAAAATATTCTTCAGGGGGGAGGACTGGGCAGGGAGAAAAATGCAACAATGAATGAAGGGAAATCCAAAATCTCTGTAAATGTTCATTAAAATTAATAATAATAATAAAATTTATTCATTGTTGTACAATTACCGCCCCCCCCCCCAGTCCTCTTTGCAATGTACCTCCTATTCTGGGCTGTTATTGTACGTATAATGCCTAATCATATACTCCTTTTTTCATATATTCCTTTTAAACAGTTCTTTCCTTCAACTCTTCCAATGCAATGTTCATTATCTATCCACTCCTACTCCCCCTGTCAGATCTGCTTTATAACAGTGGTACTATGCAGTATTTGTCATTTTGTGACTGTGATATTTCCCTCAGCATAATGTCCTCCAGGGTCCCCCATACTGTGTGATGTTTTACGAGTTTGTTGTTTTTCAGTGCTGCATAGTATTCCATTGTATAAATATACCTTAGTTTTTCTGTCCATTTGTTTGTTGATGGGCACTTAGGTTGCTTCTATCTCTTTGCTATTGTGGATAATGCAGCAATAAACATAGGTGTGCATATATCTGTTTGGATGGCATTTCTCTGGTTTCTTTAGGGTATACTCCCAAAGTAGGTAGAATTGCTGGATCAAATGGTATTAGTATTTCAAACTTTTTGAGAAAGTGCCAAACCACCTTCCACAGTGGTTGCACCATTTTACACTCCCACCAGCAGTGAATAAATGTTCCAATCTCTCCACAACCTCACCAGCATTTACTGTTTGCTGCTCTATTGAACTTTGCTATTTGTTGCTGGGGTGAGATAGCTGTTTTTATTTGTCTCTCTCTGATAGCCAAGGATTTTGAACATTTCTTCACGTGTCTGTTTGCCATCTGAGTGTCCTCTTTGGTGACATATACAGTTAATTCCACATGTCCAATTCAGTGAAATTGAATTTAAATGGAGACATTTATTTTCATTTTCTTATTAATTTTAATGAAAGTTTACAGAGACTTTGGATTTTCATTCATTCATTGTTGCGCTTTTCTCCCTGCCCACCACTCGCTCACAGTTCGCTCTTCTCTTTGAAAAGTAAAACAAATATTCTTTCTTTGTTATACAATCCCTCCCCCCAAGTCCACTCCACTATGCAGCCTACATTCTGGACTCCTGTCATGACAATAATACCTAATCATATATCCCTTTTAAACAGTTCTCTCTCTTACCTGTTTCAATGCAATATACATTCTTTATCCTATCTTTCTCAGTCTTCCCCCAACCCTAATGTCAGTCCTGTTTTACAACAGTGGCACTATGCAGTATTTGTCTTTTTGTGACTGAGCTATTTCACTCAGTATAATGTCCTCCAGGGCCACTCATTTTAAATACTATTTCATGAGTTCTTTGTTTTTTAGTGCTGCATAGTATTCCGTCGTGTGAATATACCAGAGCTTCTCTATCCATGTGTTTGTTGTTGGACATTTAGGTTGTTTCCAACTCTTTGCTATTGTGAACAAAACTGCAATAAACATGGGTGTGCATATATCTGCTTGGGTGGCAGTTATGTTTCTTTATGGTAAATTCCCAGTAACGGAATTGCTGGGTCAAATGGCATTTCTATTTGCAACTTTTTGAGAAAGCGCCATACCACCTTCCATAGTGGTTGCACCATTTTATATTCTCGCCAACAGTGAATAAAAAAAAGTTCCAGTTTCTAATGGAGCCATTTTCAATTGGACTTTTTTTTTGTTTGTTTTGTTTTGAAGCAATTGTATATTAACATGTGGTTATAAGAAAAAAGTGCCAAAAGGAAAGATTTTGATTTGCTCAGTGATGAGCAGCCCCTCCTGATTTACTAAAGACGCTGTCAGGAATGTCCACTCTGTAGAGATGCTGTGACGTGGGGTGGCACTGGTGTGACGTGGTGCTGCTGGTGCCTACCTGGGCTCCCATCAGGGGACTGGTGTGTCCATCCCTTAGCCATGTGAGCAGTGGCTACCAAACTCTGATGGTAGTGTCTTCTAGTTCTTCACCTCAGAGTTTTCTCTATTTTCACTGTCAGCCATAGCCGATGACTGACTTAGAAGAAAACGGGCCCTCGCCTGAGGTTGGGACAGCTCTGCGATGCAGTGCAAGAGCCAGTTCCCCAGGCAGAGGCTAGACCTAGCTGACGTCATAGCCTTGTTCAACTCCTCCCCGTGTCCCATCAGGCTTCCTTCACCAAATCCGTCACCTAACTCACTTACTCACTTCCACTGCCTCTGGCAGCTCTCCGTGTGCAGAGCAGAACTGCACTCCAATAGGACTATATTCTTCAAGTTCCCGCGCTAACATAAGTTCACGGACCCCTAATTTTCCTATGTGGTCTTTCATGCGCTGTCAACTTATTTCCATGCACATAGATTTTAAAAGAGCACAGTGCTCAGGGAAGACAGTAATGAATTAACAAGACTTCAGGGATGTTTTTGCTTTAAGGTTTAAAGATTATCTATTGAGTTTTCAAGTGCTTTTAAAAAATTAATTTTAATGAAAGTTTACAGAGACTTATGGTTTCCATTCATTGTTGCACTTCTCTCCCTGCCCACCTCCTCCCCACAATTCACTCTTCTCCTTGAAAAGAAAAAGAAAAACTCTTTCATTGTCGTGCAATCGCCACCCCAGCTCCACTGCACTGTGCAGCCTTCATTCTTGACTCCTGTCATGACAATAAAACCCAGTCATATATCCCTTTTAAACAGTTCTCTCCCTCATCTGTTCCAATGCAATATACATCATTCCTCCCCTCCTCTATCTTCCCTCAACCCCAATGTCAGTCCTGTTTTACAACAGTGGCCCTATGCAATATTTGTCCTTTTGTGACTGAGATACTTCACTCAGCATAATATCCTCATCCATTTTGAATAATATTGCATGAGTTCCTTGTTTTTCAATGCAGCGTAGTATTCCATTGTGTGAATATACCACAGCTTCTCTATCCATTTGTGTGTTGATGGGCATTTGGGTTGTTTCTGGCTCCTTGCTATTGAGAACAAAACCACAGTAAACATGGGTGTGCATTGATTTTTTTTTTTTCAGAAGCAGATTATCATTCCATTTTCTGAGGCATCTATGAGTGGATTCAAACTGCCCACCTTTTGGTTAATAGTCAAGTATGCCACCATTTATACCACAAAAGAACACTTGTTTTCTTCATAGCCCCATTTTAATAAATCCCATCAATTAGGGTCCTTCTGCTTTAAGGGAACCAGACCGAAGGCATTATTGGGAAGATTGAGGCATAAAGGAAGGAATGTGTAAAAGAAACAATGGTAACAGAGGGAAGACTGAGTCTGACTTCTGCCCGCTTCATAAAAGGGATCTGTCCCCATCAATAACATCCATTATACTAAACAAATAGCTACCTGATCAGATAAGGCACGCCATATGCCCCTGTGCCTATTTCATTGGGTCCAATGTTCATTGCCACTTGATTCGCAGACTTTACTCACAGTTATGGTGCTTATTAGGCTAATAGGTTGAGGACTGGAGGAGGCAAAGAATATCACACAATGCAAGTCCAAGTTTAGTCCAGCAGTCCCAGGACAGATTAACAAGGCACAATCCCTCAATCGGTGAAAGTCCAGGTTTAGTTCAGCAGCACAAATGCACCTCTGGTTTCCTCAGTCATCCAGCAAACTTTATCTCAGAGCAGTTACACATCAGTTTTTTTCTTCAATTATCCAGCAAGCAAAACCTTTAACTGTTGCTTTTATCTCCAGTGTTCCTCTGGTTACACCTTGCCTTAATCTCTTCATAGCAGTGCCACAGTCTCTTCACCATCTCTCCACCACCATTTTTTCCACAGTGTGGAAAGCTCTATCTTATACTGGTCCCACAGTTGTTGAATATTTTCAAGACTATGTGTCCACAGTTAAGGTAGCTGAAGACCGTATCCCAAAAGGGGGCTAATGTAATTGATAGAAAAGCCAATTTTCAAGGTTTCTGACACCACAGAAGGACTCCTTAAAAGAGAAAGTGAAGACTGACCAGATACAGGAAATAGATTCAGGAGGGAGAAGTGCCATGGTGAACAAGGAGATGAGGCTGATCTAAAACAGGCCAAGTGGGGACAAGGAGATGATGTGACAATG
>NW_006400046.1:274570-282723 GCF_000299155.1 Elephantulus edwardii | reverse complement strand
TGTTTTTAAAATGCAGGATGCTACAGTGTCACCCTATCAGTGGTCTATGGAACAGTTTAATTGCTTCTAAAATGCCCAATGCTGCATGTATTCATCCCTCTTTCCTCCTCTTCCCACTTCCTCCATCTAGTTTCTGGGACCCACAGGAACCCAACAACCTCTGGAACGAGGACTGTGCCAGCATGAACAGAGACGGCACCTGGAATGACCTCGCTTGTGAGAAAACGACGTATTGGATTTGTGAGCGGAAATGCTCCTGCTGAAGCTCGGGGCTGGGGCTGTGGGCTGGACACCCCACCCCTCAGCATTTGGAGAAGAGTCACCCCTCACCATTACAGAGGTCCTGCTCCTTCAGGAGCAGACATGGCTATGAGCACATTGAATCAGCAGCCTGGAAGTAGCAAGTCCCTGGGATGCACGTTGGACCATTTCTAGGACCAAGGAGCGGGCTGGCCCAAAGGGATGATGAGTGACAGGAACGGCCCACGTGGTGGCCTCCCTGCCTCACATCTGGTGGACATTCACCACATTTCTCATCACGGTTTCTGGGAAACTGGTGGCCTTGGGTGTCTAGTTCTGACCTTGAATCCAGGTTCTGAAATGTCCTGGTTCTTTCAAACGCTGGTGAGCTGGGGCTGGACTTGCTCTTTTCTGACCTGATACAGGCCAGCTTCTGGGAAGGGGGTGAGCAGCAATTCTTCATAAGCAACTTTCTTGGTCAAGTTTGCCTAACCATGTGGTGGCCTGTGGCTTCTGCTGGGATCTGGCCTGTAGAAGTTCTAGAAAGGCAGACCAACTAAATGTCAAGGACACATGTGGAACTGTCTACCCATACATACCCACAAGGTATCTGTGTATTGAAAAGAGCTTTGATGATACACAATCCATTGTACTTCTGTGTGGACAGACTTGGGCTATTAACTCAGGATGTTTGTGTTCCTCAAAAGAGCATTTCATTGGATGGGGCAGTGCTGGTCATGGCAGGATGCTTAGTGTCCCTGGCGTCTGCTCTCTAAGAGCCAGAAAAAACCCTACCTTCACCTTCATGGCAACGTCAAAACACACCTGAGAGACACAGGACTGTCCGACTGTGCCCAGCTCAACACGGTGACCCCTTCGAACACCATCAGGGACAAGCGCATATTCTCCAAATAAATCAGTTTATTCAGCCATCAGTGTCCTTCACAAGTGGCACCATCTTTCTTGTTTTGACAGAAAACAGATGCTTAAGACAAGGAGGGTCTGTAAAAAGGGAGGGCGGGGGAAGTTGGGGCTCACTTCGCCTCTGGGGGAAGTTGGGGCTCACTTCGCCTCTGCTTCATTGCCATTTGTTTTTCCCATATCTACACCCTTGCCCTCCAACTCATGAGTACCCGAGCCACCCCCATTCTGTCCACATCCTGCGGAGTGGGTGGAAGCCATTGTCTTACTCTGCACCCAGAGGACCCTTGATTCGAGTGACTGCCTCTCTGCGGCCAGTGGAAGTTCCCACAGCTCAGAAGAGGAAGCTCAGGCTTTTCTCATTACGTGTGATGAGAAATGAGGAAGCAGGGGCTGCAGCCACGTCCCTGAGAAGCATCGAGGGATCTATGGTGGAGCTGGCGCCAGCCGGTCTTCCTTCCATGTCTCTCCTGATCGTCTCACTGAGGGCAGGGAGGGGAAACACGAGGGTCACCTCTTAACCACTCTGAGTCCAGGTGAACGAAGACTGGACACTCTTGCTATTGAAAATAATAGCCATCTATTTATCAAGCACATATTGCTAGATAAAAGTGGTTATTCTTATTTAATATTTGCTACAACATCATGAGGTTAGAATAATTGCCAATCCCGTTTTAAAACTGGGAAAACTGAGGCACTGAGAAGGCTACATGACTTGTCCATTGCCAGTCGGTGGGAAAATGATAGAGCTGGAAATTGGTCTCAGTTTGTATCTCTAATGGTCGGTTTCCTCCTGCAGCACCTGCTGTTTTCCAATCAATTATTTGTAAATGTTAGTTACCCCCCCACCCCCGGACCCTAAACCTTGTAACTGATCCCAGCTGCCTATTATGGGAAAAGAGAAATATGATGGAGAAGAAGAAAATATTCACTAAGAGTCTCTTTCCATAAAAAAGATTTGCTGGTTGTTTTTAGCATGTTTATGCTAAGAGGGGAGACAGGACTGGGCTGCCAATTGTGTAGTCCTTCTTCATGATAATCCAGGTAAGTAGTGACCGTGGCTTGGGCCAGAGACTGCAGAGGTAAGGAGAACTGTGAATCTATTTTGAAGGCAAAACAAGTGGGATTTTAATAAAACACAAACCACCAAATTTATTGTGATTTGGGTAAAATTTTACAGAGCAAACGGATTTTCTATTTAACAATTCATATATTTTGTGACTGACATTGATTGCAATTCTCAAGTTGTAACAGCACTCTTCCCCCTTCCTACCTGTGTTTCCTATTTCCATTTATCCTAACACTCTTCCCCTTTCCTACCTGTGTTTCCCATTTCCATCCATCCTAACGTACTGCACTCTTCCCCTTTCCTACTGGTGTTTCCCATTTCCACTCATCCTAACTCACTGCACTCTTCACACTTACCTGTGTTTCCCATTTCCATTCATCCTCTTTCCCACCCCTTCCTGCCTTCTGAGCTTTATCTTGGGGCAGAGGCTTCACTTCAGTCTTGTGCAGGTGGTTGTTTTAGGGAATGCAAGCCTATTCACCATATGGGTTTGCCTGTTTCTTGACAGCCACAGGATTTGCTGATGGACTGAATGTGGACTAGAAGGGAAAGAGAAAAGAATGATTCTCAGCATTTTGGCCTAAGCAACAGGAAGGATGGAACTGCCTTTAATAGAGGCCGTGAAGAAAAAAATGTGTGTGACCACACGACCTCAATGTTTTGGGAATTCATAAACTCTTTGCTGAAGTTCTTAGAACTTCCCCTGGCAAGTGACAGATGGGTCAGGAAGAGAATCCTGTGTTTATCACACGTTACCGGGCCATTTAATCTTCTTCATCCTCATCTTCTTGGCACATGCCAGCCTGACCTCTTAGGGCTTGACGCTGCCACCAGAATCCGCTGGGTCTGCCACGTGGCAGGTGGGAATTGCCAGGGAAAAGTGCTTGGACTTGGTGGAGACCACCCTAGTTCCTTCAGGTGGGGATGATGCAGATGGAAGGTGCATGTTCCGTGCTGTCCTCTGTCCGCACCCAAGTCCCCCGTGGGAGTTGAGCCCCAGGTGCCCAGAGTGGAGTCTGCTCATCCTTCACACCCTTTCTTACTGACTTTTTCCATGACTCACTTCTCCAGTTGCCCATTGGGGTCTTTTGGGATCAACTCTAAAATCAGCTCCTTGAACCTGAATCTCTGTCTCAGTTTTTGCTTTTGGAGGAACTACAAGTAACACATCACACAGCAAGAGACAACTAGCTTACAAAGTGGTCCTAGCCTGATTGATTTTTAGAGGTTCCTGGGACTCGGGGTTTCAGTGCTGAAACTGAGAGGGTGTTGGCAAAATCAAATCAGGATGATTTTGCTAGGTCCCCCTAGCATGAAGAGACTGTGAGAGAGACGTCAGGAAAAGACATCAACACAGTCAGACGTGACCCACGTCCAGCAGGACTGAGAAGCTGCTGGTGAACTTAACATTGAGGAAGTCCTTGGCACACTGAGCCATTCTTTCACGTGTTGGAAGCAGGAGTCAGACTACAGTGAGTGAATAAATAGTGGGTTAGTGGGAGGAAGTGAGGACAGCAGAATGTAAACAACCGTTTCTAGAATTTAGCTGTTAAGAGGAAGAGAGATACAGAGTGATTAGTGAAGCAAAGAGAATGGTAAGGGAGGATTTCCCCCCCCTTATGGGTGGGGTGGGTGGTACCTGAACTTGCATTTCCACTCCTATTCTTTAAAAAACATCTACTATCCTGTATTAGGATAATATAGGGTTTTCTTTTCTATAAATTTTCCTTTGACTCTGCATCTTTTTGTATTTTGCTCTGTGCTTTGGTATATTTATCCCACTGGTCTTGTAGGTCACTAACTCAACTTTTGACAGGGATCACTTCTTTAACTCATTCAGAAAAATTTCTATCCTGAAAGTAATTGAATTCTTCATTAATTTCCTCAATTAATTCAGCAGTAGTTCTAGAAGCTTTTTGGATGCTGTAATGAAGGTCTTATTACCATTATTATTGCATAATAATAAATAATGAGTATATAGTAACAGTAACACTAATACCATTGTTTTATTATTGTCACTGTCATTAGATTAACAAGTCATTGTTTATCTACTCCAGGAGTTCTGTTTTGTTGGATGTGAATTCAGCTGCATCATTTTCTTTTCAGCTTCTGGGACCTTTCACATATTGTCACTATTCTTTGGAGCTCAGATACAGGGCTGAGACCTCTAAGCAGCAGTATTTTCACAAATGATGTAAGAAGATGGATTCGTGTGTGCATTAGGTAAATATACAGAAGATCCCCTTGCCTCCCAGCCTCCTTACGTCTTGCTAGATACAAGAGTAGGACTTCTCTTGGGGTAACTGGGGCCCAGAGAATACACACCTTCATATATACACACACTGGAGTTGATGCTAGCCTTATCCAAGAGGCTCACAGACTCCTGGTCCAGGCTCTTCCTAGGAGCGACTATATCTTGTACAAACCCCAAAGCATTCTTCAGTTTATCTCTGGGTTCTTACCTGGTATACGGAGGAGAAGTTCCAAACCTGGCTGTCCCCTGAAAGACTTTCCTAGACATAATCCACCCAACTGCCATGGGACCCTGGAGTCTTTTGCTTCAAAAGGTACAACTACGTTAGGATTACAGGTAGGAAGGAATCCAGACATAGACTGGAAACCACTTTCCTAGAATCTTCTATTTCTCTCTCTTCCACACAGGATTTGGAAAATACAATCTGGAGACTAACTTCTGCCTGCAACTGTTTTGCATAGCCAATGGCAAACAGATATAGTTTCATATACGTTGATATTTTATATATGCTGTATATGATATAGGGAGCTCTGGTGGCCTAGTGTTAAGAAGCTGTGCTGCAATCTCAAAGGCATGTGGTTCAAATCCACTAGCTGCTCTGCTGAAGAATGATGGGTAATCTCCTCGTCCATGGTTTACTGCCTCGGAAGACCTGCTGGAGGGTCTGCTATGGGTTGATTGAGACTTGACAGTACAATTTGGAAGCAGGAGTGGCATCCACTTCCTAAACAGCATGCCTCTGAATCTCTGTGAACTTGGAGGAATTGTGATGGTTGTGGAAGGGCTTCAGGCCTTTTGTTCATGGGGTCGCTATGAGTTGTGCTCAACTTGATGGCAATCAACTACAACAACAATAATATATATTATCTAGAGAGCTCTTGTGGCTTATTGGTAGGGGTTGTGATGCCAACCCAAAGGCAGGTAGTTCAAATCCACCAGCTACTACACAGGAGAAAGATGGACAATCTCTTCCCGTGAAATATACCGCCTGCTGGACGGTTAACTGTGAGTCACATTACAGCAAAGCCAGTATGTTTTTGTACACCCCTTGAGTTTAATCTGTCTCTATTCAGTGTGTGTGTGTGTGTGTGTGCGCCCCTTGAGTTTAATCTGTCTCTATTCAGTGTGTGTGTGTGTGTGTGTGCGCCCCTTGAGTTTAATCTGTCTCTATTCAGTGTGTGTGTGTGTGTGTGTGTGTGTGTGTGTGTATGAGAGAGAGAAAGACAGTATATATGGTCTGAAAAAAATAAAGTACTTTTTTTTAATATTTTTTAATTTTTAAAAATTTTATTATTTTTGTGTGCGTGTACTGTCAAATCAGATCTGACTGGTACAGGAGGAGATTGTCCCTCCTTCCCCAGCAGAGCATCTGGTGGATTCGAACCACGCACCTCTGGGATTGTAGTTGCAGCTTCTTGCCACTAGGCCACCAGAGCTCCCCCATAAAATACTTTTAACCTTTTTTTTCTTGGTTCCTTTTATGGAAAAATGTTTTGATTTCTGTTGTTGCTTGTGTGTGCCACTGAGTAGCCTGCATCTCATAGTGACTCTATGTACGTTAACTCTGAACCCTGCTCTATCCTGAGCCAGACTCACTGACCTCAGTACACCTACCTCCATTACCCTAGTTCTGTTTCAATCCATCTCATCCAAGGTCTTCCTCTCCTGCGCTGTCCCTCCACCCTTGCAAGCATGATATCCTCTCCAAGGACTGGGTCCTTCCTGACCGTGTGCCCATAGTATGTGAGACAGAGCATCAAAATTCTTGCCTTCGAGAAGAAACTTGGTTTCACCGTCTCCAGGACAGATCTATTTGTTCTCTCGGCAGTCCATGTTCAATACTCTTCTCCAGCACCATAACCCAAAGGCATCCATCGACTCTTCTTCTGTCATCCTTAGTCATTGTCCAGCTCTCTGATGCATAGCAAGTGATTGTGAAGACAATTGTCTGGATCAGGGACATCTTAGTCTCTAGCCTAACATAATTGCTCTTCAGCATTTTGGAGAGGTCCCTGACAGCAGAGTTTCCCGATGCAATTCCTCTTTTGATTTCCTGACTGCTAGTGTCAAGAGTGTTGATTGTGGAGCTGAGCAAGAGGAAAGTGTTTACAACCTCAATCTCTTCTCCATCTGTCGTGCTGCTGCCCATTGGCCCAGTGCATATTGAAGACTACAGTCCTTGACCTTGTGCAGCAAACACTTCAGGTCCTCCTCCATTTCAACAAGAAAGGTTGTGTTATCTGCATAATACAGGTTTTTGATGAGTCTTCCTCCAATCCTGATGCCACATTCCTCCTCATAAAGCCCAGCCTCCCAAATGATCTTTCACATACAGACTGGAAAGGTATGGAGACAGGATGTACCCCTGATGCACTCCTTTCCTGATTTTGAAACTTGCAGTATTTCCTTTCTCTGTTCAGAGGACTGCTTCATGGTCCAAGCTCAGGTTTCACATGAGCTCAATCAAGTGTTCTGGGAATCTCATTCTATTTTTAGCTTCTTTAAATGACATTGGGGAATACTTAGAGAGAGAACATGGGTGAGGCGGAAGACTGAGGAGAAAGAGGAGATAATCAATGGAGAAAGGTCTCCAAAGAGGCAGAAAGGGATGGGATACAAAATATAGATTTGGGGGTTAGCCTTAAAACTTAATATCTCTATCAGTAACAACTTCAGATATCCTGATATTCCTCCTTGTCAGTTGCTTCCTTTATCTTTCTTAGAGAATGGATACACTGGAGACAGTGTTAAATAGAGCAAAGACAAGTTTTAATTAATACTTCCTATGGAAGCGTCATTAATTGGAGCCTTGTTGGTTCCGCTCGTCAGCACAAAAACATCAAAATCTTAAGTTAGAGTAAGGAAGGCAATTGATTTATAACTACTTATGCTAAAAAACTATCTCATGGCATGGAGGAGGAAGAGTGGAACTATATCCACATTTACAGCATTCTTACCAAAATAATTTACAAAAAATAGGAACGGCATTGGAATATGTATCTCTTTGGATTGGAAATTATTTGTACAATCATATTGATAATGTTACTATCCTTAAACTTAAATGCTCAAAATTATTTGTTATATATTTGATTAAATTTTTCCCTCTTAACAACTGGGATCTAGAGGGAAGAGAAAAGACCAGAGAATGGCCAAAATTAATTGGGGCAGCTATTGCTGCCAGTTTAGGGCCTGTGTCAGGAAAAGGAAGTCTTACTCATAAACAGTGCCACCAAAGGAGGTCGGAATTGCTTCTACTGTGGAAGGCTGGGCCACCTCTGTCAACAGTGTCATAGACAAGAGCCACAGATAGGCAAGGGAGTAGAGAGGAAGCTCCCACTCACTTGCTTTAAGTGTGGATCTGAAAGACACTTGGCCAAAGACAGCCCACATCAGGTCTGCATGGCTGACAGACCCCAGCTCTCAGCTGGAAACAAAGGAGGACACTTCAACAATTCAAATCCTCCCAGAAGAGCCATGGGTGAGCATTAACTTTGCTGGTAAGTATATCAGTTTTCTCCTGGACACAAGAGCCTAATTATTCCATCTTAAAGCCTTCTCAGATCCATCTCTTCTCGCTATTCCTTAGTTGTTGGAATTGAAGGAAAACCTCATAAGCAGTTCCTTACTTCACCTCTGCCTTCCATGTGGCCTTCCTAGCTGTAAAATAAT
>NW_006400046.1:262604-267125 GCF_000299155.1 Elephantulus edwardii | reverse complement strand
CTGAGTTCACAGGGAACTATGGTGGCCTAGTGGCAAGAAGCTGTGCTGCAATTCCAAGGGCACGTGGTTCGAGGCCACCAGCGGCTCCATGGGAGAAGGATGCGTAATCTCCTCCTGTGTGATTAACAGCCTCTAAAAACGTGCCAGAGGGTCAGCTATGGGTCAGATCTGAATGTATGATACACAACAACAACACAAGTGAGTTGACAGGGGCTCCCTGGTGATTTCATTTGTAGGCAGTTATGTTACTAACTTAAAGGTGGTACTTATCTGTTGGTTCAAGTCCACCATTGGCTCCAAGGAACCAAGATGCACAATACTCTTCTGTATAATTTACAGCCTCCAAAAACCTACTGGAGGGTCAGTTATGAGTTGGTTCAAACTCCATGGTAATGACTTTGAGTTGCCAATCCACATTGCCTGCTATGTAGTTGTTTTGGTCTTGGACTGAGTGATTCTGAGCAGATTGACTATATGTATGCTGGAAAAATTGGGAGACTATTATTTAATACATGATATTTAGACTGAATAAGAAAGGTGAGGCCAAGAAGAAACTCAAGAATTGAGAGAAGTTGAGGGTCTGCGGGGCTTTAGGAGAAGTGAGGGTAGAAGAGCTCAATGAAAGGTCTTGTAAGGGACCTTCTCAGTTACAACACAGCAAAGAGGTACTAGCATTGTTTGTGATTTGAGTATCCAGCTCCAGCATTGCCTGAATACAGTGGGGCAAAGAGAAAGCCCTTTCAATACACATTCTTTACGCAACACGTACTTTAATAAGTAGAAACTGAACACTTCCTCCAAGGGTGATATGTATAATGAGCCTCCTTGTCCCCAATTTACTCTTCATGATGCAAACTTGATCTACATAGTTGAATGATCTGGTTTTATGTTTTCTCATCATTTGGCATGCATCCCACCACCCTATAAAGAAAAAGAAAAGGAGAGAAAGAGAGATGTTTAGATTAAAGGTGAATATAAATATAAAATTAGACAATCAAACCAGAATGGGGTTAAAGCCAGAGGGCTTCATTTAGCCAGCGAGGATGGCATGATCCCCTAGTACTGAGAACCCTAGGATCAAGATGATATTTTCAAGCTTATATTGGGAGGATTTGTCAACAACTCGTGACAAAGACATTCTTTCCTTTGTAAAAAATTGTAGCTATAGGGTCCCACTCAGATTTTCAGCTCTCTGGATGCTATAGTTCTTCTGTGAAGAGAGGCTAATTCCTAAGGGCTTCCAGAAGCAGTCATTGCGTTGGTCTTCTTCCTTGCTTGTCCACGACCTGCCAGAATGCCTGACACATTGTAGAACTCAGCAAGTGTAATTCTGGCTTCTCACCAGTCACAGCTTTGTTTAGAAGGCTTGTTTAGATATGGAATGAGTATCTCCTGCAGCAGCCCACATCCACTGGATTTCTCTGAGTCATGGCTGAGATTATGTCACCTAACAATAACAGTTCCAGCAAGGGACACACCCAGTTATGAGAGTCACTCTATGCAGGAAAACCAAGGTTATGACTTTCCTCCTGGGGTTTATGACTCATTGCCTGGCAATTTACCAGCCAAGCATAATTTTTCTGTAAGTAATGTTGTCTGAATACACAGCTGACCTTCCTTCTTTATCAAGTTTCCGGGAGAACAAAGCCAGAAAGTTAGACCAAGGTCAGGTTTGCTTACAGAGAAGGAGAAAAGATTCTTCTACCTCAACTCAAATTTTGTGCTGAGGAAAAGAAAAAAAGTGTGTGATATTATTTCCTACTTTTTCCTTTTAAAATAAACAAGTAAAAGTTTATAAACCATAATGGCTTTTCATATAATCATCCATAGGCATTTTGTTTTATAACCCTGACTTTTAAAAATTTAAAAATTTACAGAGTTCCTAAAGTTCATATACATTGTTTTTCACACCGGATCTTTCCCCTTTCAACTACAATGTCTTATCAGACCTTATCCACCCTATTGTGGGGATTCTTTGAATTAATGCTAATGTATTTATTGGAAGGAAATTGATAGTTTTTATTTTTATTTTCCCTTTTTAGAGATATATGTATCTTTGCATTTCCTGGATGTTAAGTAATCATACCAAAGGTATTAACTGTTTTTGAGGTGTAATGATATCAGTTTGAAGACCAAGATGTGTCTGTTTAGGCTGTGGTCTTTCCAATCAGTTGCTATGCATCTAAGACAATGAGCATGGATAACAGAAAAAGAATTTATGTCTCTGAAGAGCACTGAACATTCCATGGATTGCTAAAAGGACGAACAAATTATGTCTCAGACAGGGTGCAGCCAGAGCGCTCTTTGGAAGCAAAAATGATAAAACTTCAGCTCACATACTTCAGGCATTTTGCTAGGAGGGGATATTCTTTGGAGAGGGACATGATTCTCAGAAAGGTAGAGGCTTGGCAAAGAGAGAATGACCCTCGACCAGGTGGATTGACACGGTGACTGCTCCAATGGGTTCTAATGTGTCGGGAAGTAGGAGGATGGCACGGGACAGGATGAGGTTCAGATCTGTTGTTCACAGGGTGGCGATGGGTCGTCCTCAACTTAATGGCACCTGACAACAACAACAAGTAATCATAAAAAGAAATATCTTATTTGATTGTGAGAAACCAAGAACTGGAGTGTGAGAAGCTTTGGGAATTCTTTCGGGCTATCTGGAAAACCTTTTAGAGGCCACAGTCAGTGGTCAGTATCTAACACAATTTTACACTGATAGGGAATGATTAAGCCTGATATTCATAAAAGATTTCCTGATTACTTGACGGACCTTACCACTGTTCCTGTCTCCCTACTCCTCAATCCCTTTTCCTTTTAGTCCTTGTGGAGAAGCTTGAATAAATTCACCACTAATCCAAATTAACAGCTATGTGCTTGGCTGCTGATCAAAAAGGTGAGGGGCCTGAACTCACCAGTTCAGTTCTCCTGAACTCCATGGAGCCCAGCCCCGATGACCCACTCTCACAAACATTGAATCAAACCCACTGCTATTGTACAGGGCTTGAATGGGCACAATGGAGTGTTCTGAGATTACCATTCTTTTCCATATTATCTATAATTTGTTATGATCCACACAGTCAAACGCTTTTGCATGGTCAAAAGAACACAAGGAAGTGTCTTTCTGATATTCTCTCCTTTCAGCCAAAACCCATCTGCCATTAGCAATGACACATTCTATGTCACAGTGTCTTCTGAATCCAGCTTGAACTTCTGGCTGTTCCTTGTTGATGTACTGTTCCATCCACTTTGAAATAATGTTCGGCAAGATTTTGTTGTGAGGAGAGGCCGGTCCTTAGAGAGGGACATCATGCTTGGGAGGGTGGAGGGACAGTCCAGGAGAGGAAGGCCCTCTATGAGGTGGATTGATTCAGTGACTGGGATAATTGGGATGGGAGTGTCGGAGACAGTGTGATTGGCACAGGACAGAGCGGAGTTTAGGGCTGTTGTACATAGGGTCACTATGAGTCGCAGGTGACTCGACGGCACATAACACCAACATGGTATTAATGATATTGTTCTATAATTTCCACAGTCTGTGGATTTTTTAAAAATAGGTAAAAATAAGGATCTCTTCCAGTTAGTTGGCCAGGTAGCTGTCTTCCAAATTTCTTGGCATAGTCTAGTGAGCACATCTAGGGATGCATGTGTTGGTTGAAACACTTCCTTTCATATTCCCTCAGTTGTTAAAGTCTTATTTTTTGTGAATGTCTTCAGCATAGTTTAGATAGCTACCATTGGTTCTGGGCCAGATGATACTTTCTAAAATGATTCATTGTCAACCAATTCTTTTTGGAATAGTAACTGACTATATTCCTTCCGTTTTCCTTCAACATTTCCTGCATCATTATTTTGTCCATAGAATTCTCCAGTGTTTTAACTCGAGGCTTTGATTTGTTCTTCAGTTCTTTCAGCTTGAGAAATGGTGAGCCTGTTCTTCCCTTCTGGTTTTCTGACTCCAGGTCTTTGTACATTTCATTATAATACTTTGCTTTGTCTTCTCCAGCTGCCCTTTGGAACCTTCTGTTCATCTCTCTTACAACCACTTTTCTTTCCTTTGTTTTGATCTCTCTATCTTCTGGTGCAAGGTTCACAGGCTCTTTGGACATCTACTTTGGCCTTTTCTTTCTTTCTGGTATTTGTAATGACCTTTTGCTTTCTTGGTGGAGGATGTCTTTGATATCACCCCGTAACTCATCTGATCTTTGGTCATTAGTATTCAATGTATCAAATACATTCCTCAGATGGTTTTAGAATTCAGTAGAGGTCATATTTTGGTTCTTGTGGATTGTGTGGGTCAGAACAAGTTATAGATAACATTGAGAAGAAGAATGGGAATTCCAGAACACTTAGTTGTGCTCATGCAAAACCTAGACATTAGGCAGCTGTCCAAAACAGAACCAGGCATAGTAGAGTAGATGGTTTAAAATCAGGAAAAGTGTGTTGTATACTATTTCCACATCTACTCAATCTACACTGAGCTAATAATTCAAGAAGCTGGACTAAATGAAGAAGAAT
>NW_006400046.1:260795-261964 GCF_000299155.1 Elephantulus edwardii | reverse complement strand
TTAACTAACAAGTTAAAAGTACATGAGTCAAAAATTAAAAGCAATAATATTCCAAGTAGAGGTTCTAACAGTGGCACAAGTCAAGTTATAGAGGGAAGGTAGTTCTTAGAATAAAAGGCCTATTGAGTAGCACTTTGTCTATTATAGTATAAAGGTTAGGAACCACAAGATGTAGAGACTCAACTATGTTATTTATTGTTCTTAAGTCCTGGAGCAAATTCCATCTACCACCGGGTTGTTTTACAGCTTGGAAAAAACCCCCCAAAAAACCACAAAAGTCCTCACCACTGGACCAATAAACGACATCATGATAGATGGAGAAAAGATCGACGTTGTCAGTGATTTAATTTTACTTGGCTCCACCATCAACATGCATAGCAGCAGACAAGACATCAGGAGAAGTGGTGCACTGGAGAAATACATGGTCAAAGACCTTTCCAAAGTGATAAGAGCAACAATGTCAGTTCAAAGACTAAACTGTGTCTGATCCAAGTGATGGTCTTTCCAAGTGCTTCCTATGCACCTGAAAGTTGGGTAAGGAATAAGGAAGACCAAAGAAGAATCGATGCCTTTGAATTGTGGTGTTGGCAAAGAGTACTGACTATCCCCTGGGCTGCCAGAAGAAGCAGCAAGTCTGTCCTGGAGAAGTGCAACCGGGTTTGTCTTTAGATGCAAGGACGGTGAAACTTCACCTCACGTACTTTGGGTACACTGTCTTGTGAGAATAGACCTTGGAGAAAGGCATCGTGCTGGAAAAGGTGGAGTGTCGGAGAAAGAGAGGAGGACCCTTAACAGACGGGATCGCAGTGACTGTAACAATGGGTTTGAGCATGTCAGAGATGGTGAGAGGCACAGGAGAGGGCAAGGTTATGATCAGTTGCTCTGGGATCACTATAAGTGGCAGTCAACTAGTTGGCAAAAATACCACCACCACCACTGCTGCTGGGTCTATTCGGACTCATGACAACCTTCCAGTGAATTCCCGAAGATGCAGATCATTACCACACAAGACATCCTTGTCTTTCTCCTTGTGGAATAACTGGCAACTCTGAGCTGCTGACCCTTTGATGAGAGCACACGGTGCCACCAGGGCTCCTACCATAAAGATTATTATTGTTATTGTTGTTATGTGCCGTCGAGTTGCCTGTGACTCATAGCAACCCTATGTA
>NW_006400046.1:258282-259794 GCF_000299155.1 Elephantulus edwardii | reverse complement strand
ATTCCTCTGCTTTTCCCTGCTTTCAGTCAAGATCCATCTAACATTAGCTAAAATATCCCTAGACCACGACCGCTTCTAAACCCAGCCTGCACTTCTGGCAGTTCTCTACTGATGCGCTGTTCCAATAATTTTAGGATAATCTTCAGCAGAATCTTGCTTGCATGTGATATTAATTATATCGTTCAGTAATTCTCACACTCTGTTGGATCACCCTTCTTTGGAATGCGAACAAATATAGATCTCTTCCAGTCAGTTGGCCAAGTGGTTGTTCTCCAGATTTCTTGGCACAAGCTGGCGAGCACATCTAGGGCAGTATCTGAAATATATCAACTGGTGTGTTGTAAATTCCTGGGGCCTGGTTTTTTGCCAGTTCTTTCAGAGCAGCTTGAACTTCTTTCTTCATCACCACAGGCCTCTGCTCAGACTTTGTTTCATGAAATTCTTCTCTGTTCACCAATTTCTTTTGGTACAATGACTCTGTATACTCTTTCCATCTTCTTTTATATGCCCTGGATCAATTAATATTTTGTCCAAAGCATCCTTAAGTATTGCAACTTGAGGCTTGAATTTCTTCAGTTTCTTCAGCTTAAGAAATGCTTTGATTTTCTGACTCCAGCTCTTCGTATATTTCATTATAATAAGTCTACTTTGTCTTCCTCAGCTTCCCTTTGAAATCTTCTGTTCATCTCCTTAATATTTTGAATTCTTTCCTTTGCTTTGGCTTCTCAGCACTATACTGCAATATTCAGAGTCTCTTCTCTGACATCCATTTTGGTCTTGCTTCCTCCTCTGTCTTTGTAATGACCTTTTGCATTCTTCCTGGATGATACTCTTGATATCCTCCCACAGCTCATCTGGTCTTTGCTCATTAGTGTTCAAGGCCTTAAACTTGTTCCTAAGATGATTTTGAAATGCAGGTGGATTGTTGTTGTTGATTGCCTTTGAGTGGAGCACGACTCACAGTGACCCTATGAACAAAAGGCTTGTAGTCCCTCTACAACTACTGACATTTATCAGCGTTCATAGAATTTCCAGAGGCATGCGATTTAGGAAGTGGATGCCACTCCTGCTTCCAAACCTGTCATAGTATGTTATTGTTTTTATATTCCATTGAGTCACTTGCGATGTATAGCAACCCTAAGTACAGTAGCTCTTAACCCTTCCCTGTCCTGAGCCAGTCTCATTAACTGTGACACACCAACCCCCATCACCCTAGTTAGTGTATCAATCCATTTCATCCTGGGTCTCCTTCTCCTGCGCTGTCCGTCCGTCCACCCTTCCGAGAAAGATCTTCTTCTCCAAGGACTGATCTCTCCTGGCCACATGCTCAAAATAAGTGAGGCAGCGCTTCAAAATCCTAGCCTCCAAGGAAAAACTTGGCTTCACTCTCTCCAAGACAGACCTACTTGTCTTCTCGGCAGTCCATGGTAGCTTCAAGACTTTTCTCCAGCACCACAGCTTGAAGGCATCTATTCTTCTTCTGTCATCTTTAGTCATTGTCCAACTCTCTAA
>NW_006400046.1:246461-257184 GCF_000299155.1 Elephantulus edwardii | reverse complement strand
TGTCTCTATCTCTGCATCTATCTACATCTATTTATATATATCTATCTACCTATATTTATCAAATGTAGGATACACTGTAAACATATTTTTCTAAGGCTCTGTGGTGAGTAGATATGGTGGATATATATGTGGAAGGCATGAAACCAAACATGGTAGCAGGAAATTTATGGATTTAAAGCTTTTAAGCATTTTCTAGGGATGATAGAGAATTGATACCTTTGAGCTCTGGTGCTGGAGAAGAGTACTGAATGAGCGTGGAATGCTAGGAGAACCAATAGGTTCATCCTTGAGAGGGTGAAACCAGGCTGCTCCTTGGAGGCAAGGACTCTGAGGCTTCATCTGACATACCTTAGGTGTATTGCAAGAAGGGACATCAAGTTTGGAAGGGTGGAAGGACAGCAAACGAGAGGAAGACTATCTATGACATGGATTGATTCAGTGACTGGGGTAAAGAGGGTAGGTGTTTCAGAGACAATAAGGTTGGCACAGAGTAGAGAGGTTTCAGGGCTTATTGTACATAGGGTCACTATGAATCGTGACTCAATGGCACATAAATACAACAACAAGCCTTTTTCTGCTCATTCACATATACCTTTTTTCTTCCCTAAAAAAGGGCAATTAAGGAAGAACTATGAGAAGTCTCAGATCATACTGGAGGTTCATTCCTTGATGCCCTGAGCTTGAGCAGCTCAGTGGAAGAAGAGACAAATATCAGCCATTGAGTTCCAGGAGTGTCCCCTTCTTATCCAGGCCATTTATTCTCCAGAAAAGGTCTGCACGGTTTGCCCTGCGCGGTTCCCCTGTTATTAAGTAGAGCAGTCATAGCAGGATTCGTCTTATGGAACACTTTCCATGGTATCCTCTGACTTCACTGATTCACTTTTTAGAATAGTGGCTGTTTGGAGAATAATGACAAAAAGGGACACCACGTTTGAAAGGATGGAGGGGCAGTGAAAAAGAGGAAGACCATCTATGAGATGGACTGACTCAGTGACTGGGGTCATGAGGGAGGCGTGCCTGAGACAATGGGTTTGGCACGGGATAGAGCAGGTTTCAGGGCTTACTGTATATAGGATTCTTTTTTTTTTACTTTTTTTGTGCACAGGAACTAATAAAGATTTACTGAAGTTTCATTAAGAAAACATATTTTGCACTAATATAGTGATTGGTATGGGCCAATGCATTTCATATGCCTCTTAAACAAACCCACAGAACAGCACTATAAGGTTGTTGTTGTTATGTGCCGTCAAGTCATTTGCGACTCATAGCGACCCTATGTACAACAGCCCTAAACCCTGCTCTGTCCTGTGCCAATCACATTGCCTCTGACACATCCATCCCGATCACCCCAGTCACTGAATCAATATTTCCATGCTTGAAACAAACTATAAGGTAGGTGCTACAAAACCCAGAGCTCCTCTCAGGTTAATTTGGACTCATACTATGTAGGATCATCCAAGATGCTGGGCTGTACGAAGAGGAATGTGGCATCAGGATTGGTGGAAGACTCATCAACAACCTGTGTTATGCAGATGACACAACCCTGCTTGCTGAAACTGAGGAGGACCTGAAGCACTTGCTGCAGAAGGTCAAGGACTGCAGCCTCCTATATGGATTGAAGCTCAACATCAAGAAAACAAAGATTCTCACCACTGGACCAATTGGCAACATCAGTATTGATGGTGAAGAGATTGAGATTGTTAACAGTTTTAGCTTACTTGGCTCCACAATCAACACTCTTGGTAACAGCAGCCAGGAAATCAAGAGACGAATTGCATTGGGAAAGTCGGCTGTGAGGGACCTCTCAAGAGTACTGAAGAGCAGCAACGTCAGACTGGAGACTAAGGTGCGCCTGATCCGGGCTATAGTCTTCGCAGTTACGTGCCATGCATCGGAGAGTTGGACAGTGAATAGGGTTGATAAAAAGAGAATTGATGCCTTTGAGCTGTGGTGCTGGAGAAGAGTGTTGAATATACCATGGACTGCTAGGAGAACAAACAGGTTTGTCCTGGAGAGGGTGAAGCCAGAATGTTCCCTGGAGTCAAGGATTCTGAGGCTTCATCTGACATACTTTGGGCATGTTGCAAGGAGGGACTGGTCCTTGGAGAGGGACATCATGTTTGGGAGAGTGGAGGGATGGTGAAGGAGAGGAAGACCTTAGATGAGATGAATCGATTCTGTGACTGGAGTGGTAGGAATAAGTGCGTTTGAGATGGCTAGGTTGGCACAGGATAGAAGAGCGTTTAGAGCTCTTATACATAGGGTTGCTATGAGTCGCAAGTGACTGGATGGCACATAACAACAACTATGTAGGACAGAACAGAACCTCCCTATAGTATTTCTGAGGCTGTAATCTTTTAACAACTTTTCTATGATTTAGAAATTTTGAAATAAACGGGATGTGTTGTTGATGTTTTACCCTTATGTCCTTGCATGATATGAACATCTACAAAAGTCAGCTTGAGTACGGTATGTGATCAGGGAAGAGAAACTAAGAGGCAAGATAGTGAGCATGAGAGATGCAGACCAGGTGCTGAGGACAAGAGTATAATATGGGAAGCCAAATATCATACCAAATATTACATGAAAACCCTTGTTCAGGAATTGAAGGAATTACAAATTTATAAGTTAGGATTTCTCTTGTGACAGATCACAGCCAAGTGAATTGTTTGTTCCCTGCAGATGAGAGACAGCTAGGGCCCCCTACAGAGGGAGCGTTAGGACATGTGAAATACTTCCTGCGCTAAAGCATTAGGTTGACAATAGAGAAAAATTTGGCTTCATTTACAAGGGATTCTTTTTATGATTTGCTTCCCCTGATTATCAGTAAGTACACAGAGAGGCGTGGCTTGAGGCCCTTCAGTCGAGAACTGCTGGCCCCCTGTCTTTACGCTCTCTGTTCTGTCTCATTCCCGGTTGTCTGTCTCATTATTAATAATTATAAAAATCCTTTACCCTTGGTCTGCAACAGTGTAACTCTTCCCTCAATGCCCCCCGAAAGAAGCTTTTTTCTATGATATCAAGAGGAAATTAGGGATGGTACGCACACGAAACATTAGAATAAGCCACAGGTTTTCTTACCTCACTGGGTTTTGAGTCGAGGCCAATCTTGGTGGAAAAAGTATTAGTCTCAGATTCAGATTTTGATTTCACGATCTCTCTAAACCACTTTTGGTATTGTTTCCGGACCTGGAACATAAAAGGGACCACCAGTGTGGTTCTTGTTAACATTCACAAAGAGAAGAAAATCCAGTGCGTCAACAAAAGAAGAGACTTAATATCAAAACTTGTCATCAACCAGGAAGGTCCCTGGGTAGTGCGAATAGTCTGGGCTCAGTTTCTTGGTTATAGAAAGTTCTCTAAGTACACGTACGTGAAAGGAAGAGAACAGCAGTGACATAGCCAGATAGAGACAACTGCTGACAGTGCCTTGGTGATTGCCCTTTGTCTTTCTTTGGGGACCCCAGAAGCTTGACACAGGGTTCATTTAGGAACTGATCCCAAGTGGAACAGTGGGGGTGTGGGACTGGCAAGAGCAGGCAGTCAGTAAAGGTTGCATTTTTATCAGAGAAGCTTCTGTGGTGAGCAATTAGGACTTGGTCCCACTGGGAACCTGAGAACGACTAGCACATGCACCTCTTGTCACCCCTGTGCAGGGCGAGGGGCCGAGGGTATTGATGCACCAACTCCCACCGATCATGGGTTGATGGCCACCGTCACGGGATGTTATTTTTTGGCACTCTGAGCTTCTCTAGCGCATGGGCTACACATATGACGGCCATAGGTAGAGAGTAATGTTGCTGTTGTTGTGTATCATTGAGATGCAGCTGACCCATAGCTGACTCTCCAGCGGGTTTTCACAGGCAGGAGGTTGCCCCTCTCTTCCGCAGAGAAGCTGATGGCCTCAAACTGGGTACCTTTGGGAAGGCAGCGCAGCTTCTTGTCACTAGGTTACCAGAGCTCCAGAGCATAATAGACAATTATATTAAAAAACACCTCAGGGTGTAGAAGTGAATGCCAAGTGGCTATGCAGGGTCCGCCACCAGCAACTTCTATTCCAAGGTTTCTCAACCTTGGTAATATTAACTCTTTTGACTGGATAATGCTTTTTGTGGCTAAGGATTGTCTGTGTGCTGTAGCATGGTCAGCAGCTTCTCTGGATACTACTTGCTAGATGCTAGTGGCATTCCTCTACTTGTGACAAGCACAAATGACTCCAGACATTGCTGACAGTCTCGGGGGACGGTGTGCTGCAAAACAGCTCTGGGCTGAGAAACTTATAGTATAGACTATACTGCTATACATATATAAATACACATAAAATACATATACACAAATAACAAATACATAGCAATTGCTATTGTTATGTGCTGTTGAGTCACATGCAATTCATAGTGACTCTATGTACAATAGCTCTGAACTCCGCTCTGTCTTGAGCCAGTCTCAGTGTCTCTGACACACTTACCCTCCTTACCCCAGTTGTTGTGTCAATACATCTGGGGTCTCCCTCTCCTGTGCCCTTTGTCTTTCTACCTTCCACAGCATGACGTCCTTCTCTAAGTACTGGTCCCTACTGACCACACGCCCAAAATACGTGAGATGGAGCTTCAAAATTTAAAATGTAGAAATTTACTGTGTGTGATATTATCTATCTATCTATCTATCTATCTATCTATCTATCTATCTATCTATCATCTATCTATCCATCCATCCATTATCTATCATCTATCTATCTATCTATCTATCTATCTATCTATCTATCTATCTATCATCTATCTATTATCTCTCTCTCTCTCTCCTTCTGCAGTAATTTTAAGGTAAAAAGTAAAGATGAATTTATTAGAAAGTTACATCCAAAAGGGACAGACCTTTCTCCTTGAAAGGAAATATGGAGGCGAGGTCTGCACTAATGGCTTCTTTGGTTGTTGTTGTTGTTCTGTGCTGTCATGTCAGATCTGACTGGTACAGGAGGAGATTGCCCATCCTTCTCCAGCAGAGCATCTGATGGATTCGAACTGCACACCTTTGGGATTGCAGTGCAGCTTCTTGCCACTAGGCCACCCTTGCACTAATGTACTTCTTAGCACTAGAGCTCCCTTGCACTAGTGTGTTATAATTGGCTTTTCCATTTAATACATTGTGAGTATCCTTCCAACCACAATGTATTCTTGGGTTGGGACAAATAGGAACATCTGAGTGGTCCAAGGCTGTGCTCTCTAGGGATTGTCTTCTCTGTCGGTTCACCTTCTTCCTCTCCCTCATCATCTGAGGACCTGTTTTGTTGTTTAGGTCCCTGGATATAAAGTGAGGGAAAGGAGGAGGAACGGAGGGTGAGCCGCAGCGTAGGGGACAGAGGAGAAAGGGTGCCGATGTAAAGGCATAAGAGGAATCCGGAGTATAAAAGGCAGAAGAGGTAGCCTTGGAGAAATACCTTAAACAAAGTAGGGACCAGAACAGCTAGAAGGGAGAATAAAAAGTCTGGGGAAGGAAAGGAGTATGTCCAATCTATGTCCCCTTCATGGTGTTTGAGAAGGTCAAGCAAAGAACTTGAATGTTTTATATTTCTTTGCTGGGTGATGCTTATTTGGCTGTTTTACCTTCTGATCCACACTGTGTGGATCCCAGCTTCACCGAGGTTTCATAATGTTATTTTTTTTATTTTATTAGTTTTGTGTGAGTGTACCGTCAAATCAGATCTGACTGGTACAGGAGGAGACTGCCCCTCCTTCCCCGGCAGAGCATCTGGTGGATTCGAACCGTGTGCCTCTGGGATTGTAGTTGCAGCTCTTTGCCACTAGGCCACCAGAGCTCCCCTCATAATGTTATTTTTAAGGGTTGTATAGCATCCCATTCCATACCAAAATTTTACCTATAGAGTCCCTTTAACTCACAGTGACCCTAAAGGGTGGTCCAGAACTTCTCCATGGCTTCCCAAAGGCTGTAATCTTCATGAAAGTGCACGAGCATAGCTTTCGAGCCTGGTGGGTTCAAACTCCTGCTCAGCATAGTAACTTCAGCATTAAGTAACTGCTGTGCCATCAGGACAAAGTAGGTTTGTCGTTCAAAACGACTTTCCTACGTTACAACCTCTGACTTCTGATACATGCCTGGGCGAGAGCAGGCAAATGGGATGTGTAGGTCAATGAAGAGGGAAATGGCCAGTTTTATCATCCTGCCAGGCTCAAATCGAGCAGATTTGGAGGCAGAAAACAGGAATCTCACTAACAGCAAGAAAGAAGAAACAGGGTGCACATTCCTTCAGGCCAGAGATTCCGGCGCTGGTCGGAGCAGGATCTAGATGAGAGCAGCAGCAGCAGTGGAGAACAAGTGACCAGTGTGAGACAGCAGTGACCTTGGATTTGCTGCCCTACAAGGCCAGAGTCAGGGCTCTGCACCCAAGCTTGCTGCAGGCCCAGTGGAGGATGCTCCAACTGGCAGAACTAAAAGAGAGGAAGATGGGCTCCTCCCAGGTGACTAACTGGCTCTGAAAACCCACTTGTAGGGTCACCTATGGGTTCAATGGCACACCACCACAACAATATGAGGCCTTTGCAACACAGACCTAAAGCTTTGAGGCTGAAGATCAAAGGGCCTGCAAGCACACTTGAGAACTGTCCTGACTAGAGGACTGGAAAGGACACGGGTGTCGGAATCGGTAGCAGTAGGTGTGGGAGCATGGAGGCAGGTTTGACCTCTTGGAAAGCGGTTTTGTGTGGTAGATGTTATCAGTGGTGACTATTCCCCCTTGTGGAGTTCGTGGAGGTCAGCCTTAGGCTACGTGCATTCTTTTTACAACTGACAGAATCCTTTCCATTCAATAAATCTCAAAACCAAAGCCACTGCTGTCATTTCGGTTCTGACTCAGAGTGACCCCATCGGGTCATTATAAATCTTTATAGAAGACTTCTCATCTTTCTCCCAGGGAGCAGTTGGTGGGTTTGACTTACTAGCCGTTTTGTTATCAACCCGATGCATTATGCCACCAGGGCATCTTACCATTCAATAGATAGAGTTATGCTGTTGTTGCTGTTAAGTGCTGTCGAGTTGTAGATGACTCAGAGACCCTATGAATGAAAGCCCTGAACACTTGGATAAATTTCATTGTTTCTCCAAGTTCATAGAGTTTCTGGAGGCAAACTATCTCAGAAGTGGATGCCACTCCTGCTTCTAAGCTTGTTTTAATCGGGGAGCTCCACCAAACACTGTCCACCATGGGTAACCATTATCACATTTGACACATCAGTGTCACAGTGTTCAGCTTCACAGCAACCATGAGTTACTTCTGTACAGCAAATGGACAGACCAGTGCTATGCCACTTAGAAGAATGTGTCCAAAAACAATTAAAAACAGGACTGTGGGCCGCAGATGAAAATCACCCACGTTTGGCTTGGTAGCATTATTTTCTATCCACTAGGCCAACAGAGCTCTCTTGTTATTGTTGTTAAGTGCTGTCGAGTCATAGATGACTCATAGTGACCATTTGAATAAATCTAGGTAGAGGGTTTACACAGCTCAATGGTCAAGTATTGTTGTTGAGCACAGCTCATAGCGACCCTATGAGCAAAAGACCTGAAACCTTTCTTTTTTTTTTTTTTTTTTTGGTGGCCCGTACGGGGATCTTTTTTGTTTTTTAACCTTTGTATAACTACTGTTGTTTCTCAAAGTTCATAGAGTTTATAGAGGCATGTTGTTTAGGAAGTGGATGCCATTCCTACTTCCAACAATGGTCAACAGAGTTGCATTTTTTCCTATGGGTTAATTCCTAGAGCCAGTATGATGTCCAAAATCTATGGACCTCTCTTAGGAAGACATAATATCTTGGAATGCTAAGTTTCAGACTTATTGGGACTGTTGATCTTAGTTGTCCAAGCAGGCAGCATTTTGCAAGTACTGGAGCACATCACTGTTTTATTTTGTTCACTATAGTCTAGTGATTCCTCTAGGTCATAGAGCCCTGATGTACAAGTTGCCATACAGCAGTCACTTGTGGGTGCTGTGAGGCTGAACACTGTGACACTGATGTGTCAAATGCATTAATGGCTGGTTACCCAATGTGGACAGAGAGTGGGGTGGAGCTCCCTGATTAAAACAAGCTTGGAAGGGGGAGTGGCATCCACTTCCATAATAGCTTGCCTCTGGAAACCCTATGAACCTGGAGAGAGGATGAAAGGCACCCAAGTGGTGAAGACTTTCCTTCATAAGGTCGCTATGAGTTGCCTGCGACTCGACGGCACTTAACAACAACAGTCTAGTGGTTTAGTGGCAAGAAGCTGTGCTGCAATCCCAAAGGTTTGTGGTTCAAGGCCACCAGCTGCTCTATGGGAGGATGGTCAATCTCCTCCCTTGTGATTAAATGCCTCTGAAAACCCACCAGAGGGTCAGCTATGGGTCAGATACGACTCTATCATGCCCAACAACAACAACAACAGACAAATGAATAGGATTTCACTTATAAGCCATATTGAATAAAAACAAACACATAACTAAAAAAAATTGAGGGGAAGCATAAATGTAAGTTTTTTGCATTGTGAAGAATTGTACATCCACTGAGATCAGTTGCTGGCACATGTCTTTAATTGAATATGTTAACTATTTTTGCTTAAAATGAGATGGCTGGATGGGAAGAGGGATAGACACACAAAGTACATATGTAAGAATGAAAATATTAATTGTAGAATCTAGGTGTTCATCATGGACTGCTAGGAAAACAAACAGATTTATCCTGGAAAGGGTTAAACCGGGTGGCTCCTTGGAGGCAAGGATTCTGAGGCTCCATCTAACATACTTTGGACATGTTGTGAGGAGAGACCGGTCCTTGGAGAGCGACATCATGCTTGGGAGCGTGGAGGGACAGCGCAGGAGGGGAAGACCCTCTATGAGGTGGATTGGTTCAGTGACTGGAATAATTGGGATGGGTGTGTCACAGTCAGTGCGATTGGCACAGGGCAGAGCAGAGTTTAGGGCTGTTGTACATAGGGTCGTTATGAGTCGCAAGCGACTTGATGGCACATAACAACAACAACAACCAGGTGTTCACAGCAAACTGCTACTCTTCTTGTATACTTTAAGATATTAATAATAAAATGTCTGTGATAAGCTTATTAATTGATTTCACTAAAGAGTCATTAAAATATAGAGATTTATGCAATACACAGTAATGTATTTAAGGATTAATTTTAAGCAGTGTCGTGAATTGTGTTATTGGTCTCATTCTTCACTCCTCTGTAGTAGTAGTAGTATATAAGTACTATTAAGTAGTATATTATAAGTATTTTATCTTCATAGTGGATGGAATAGTCTTCTATTGACATGGGGCTTTGTTTGGCTAATAGAATACAAGCAGAGATGATGGAAACAGGAGACTGGAATGGCCTTGCCACTGCATGCTAAGCCCAACTAGGATCAACAGTGAACCCTAACCAACTTACAGACTCAAGAATGAGAAAATTAAGTATTCATTGTTTCAACCACTGAGGTTTTTGAGGATTTTTGTTAGACAGCCATCTCTCTCTCTGAGGGCTGAGGGGCCTATGAGGACATTTCAGAAGCTGTCCTGACTGAGGGATTGTACCTGCGACCAACCTGAATGATAGGCTTTTGCTTTCCCTAATATGGTTCTGTGTGGTCTGTGAGCCATTGCAACAGACTTCAGACCTAGGAGAGCAGTGAGCTTGGTGCTGAGTATAAAGGTGTGTGGGAGTGTGGGAGACATGTCTGTCTTCACGGGAATTGGTTCTGTGTTGTGGACGTTGTTGACAGGGACAGCTAGAACAGTGGAGTTGGTAAAGGTCAGATATGGTCGTCCCCACATAGCCCTTGCCATTTTACACTGAACCTTCATTGGGTTTTTGAAGCTTTGAGTCACACGAGAGGAGATTGTCCACCTTTCTCCTACAGAAGGGCTTGTGGATTCAAACCACTACAGAGCTGGGGCCTTTAGATTAGAAGTGCAACTCCCTGTGGGCTATGCCACCAGAGCTCCCTTATCCAGCAGTAACTATTACAAATAGAAAAGCTGAAGAAAACCCACAATCTTTCCTTGATGTAGCAATGAGGTATTTTTTCAGGGTATCTTTTTTTTTTTTAAATGTGTGTGTACCGTCAATGGATTCGAACCGTGTACCTCTGGGATTGCAGTGCAGGTTCTTGTCACTAGGCCACCAGAGCTCCCTATTTTCTCAAGGTATCTTAGAGTCAACAGCAGCTTAAAGTAGAGAACAGATAGTCTTTACAGAATGATAGAACCATATGAAAATGCAAAGAACATGATTTTAAGTGTTCGTTCATACCCGTGTCTTCAAATTTATCTGTGAAAACAATAATGATCAATGCTAACCTGCTGGCTGAGAAGGCAGTAGACCAGGAAGATGAAGATGCCCTGCAGGCTGTTGATGACGGTGAAGAGGTAGGCCATGACCTGGGCGGCTGAGCCCACCTGTAGGACGCCGAGACACCAGGTGCAGCCCAGGATGAAGAGCTGAGCTGTTGCCTTGAGAGTCAGCACCCTTAGAGAGTCAGAAACAACCACATCAGAAACCTAGTAAGGTCACGGGCACCCCTGTAGTGCAACTGTTGCCAGTGAGGACTCTGGAGCAAATTACTTATGCTTAACTCCACATCCTAGAACTGTTGTGTGACTTTGAGTAAGTTACTTTACCTTTCTGTAATCCAGATCCTTTGTTTTAGTCCTATCTTCTAGGGTTGCTGCAAAGATTAAATGAG
>NW_006400046.1:226897-244594 GCF_000299155.1 Elephantulus edwardii | reverse complement strand
TAAATGTTCATTAAAACTAATAAAATTTAATAATAATAATGAAAAAAAAAGAGAGGGAAACCAGAGCTTGGAAGGAAGGTACATCCAGCAGTGGTAAAATGACTGAAGTCATACTGGAGAAAAGGTGGGGTGTTTCTTGATTTTGGAGAGAGCGCAGCAGGGACAGTAAACAGTAAAAGCCAGATGGAAGGTTCTGCCATCTCTAGACCAGTTACAAAGGAGTGTGCAGATTTGGGGACCAGGATTGCATCCAGCGCTGGCAGCACTGCCTGGTTCTGCAATGTATTTGTAAAAAAAATTAAAAGTTCACCCAATTAAAAAAATTATTTGCTACGCAGTAAAATATGGCCACCAAATTTATAGTATGTTGTTTTCGTCATGCTTGAGTAGATTACTACAGATAGTGACCCTATGAACAATGGCTCTGACTCTTGCCCAATCCTGAGTCAACTTCACCGTCCCTGACACATCTGACTCCTTGCCACAGTTACTGTGTCAATCCATCTCATCCAGGGTCTTTCTCTCCTGTGCTGACCCTCTACCTTTGCAAGTCTTTTTCTGAGGACTGGTAACTTCTGGAGACACGCCCAAAGTATGAGAGACAAAGCTTCAAAATCCTTGCCTCCAAGAAGCAAACTGGTATACAGATCCCTAATTAATGAATATAACATAAATTACAGAAATTAGTTATAGGACAATTTATATAGTGAGATCCTACTGTAAATATGCCTGTGTCTACTCTGTGGCAAATGCATAGATGAAGGCATCACATCGCAGCATCATAGCATATCGTCTGTTAACTGTGATTTCCTTGGGATATGGGAGTAGCCAGGAAACAAGGAGTTCGGAATTTTCCATTTTTTACTTTATATATTTAGAGAAATTAAAAAATTAGGAAGCATGCCTTATTTTTATGATTAAAATAGCAACACAACAAGGATATTGTTAAGTAAAAAAAGCAAAAATAATACTAATAGTGTCAACATATTGGGGAAGGATTTAGATAACACAATAACAATAACAACAATATATAATAAAAATATAAGATCATATTTTCAGCTAAGTCCTCTTGATCCCATTACATACAATTGTAGATACACTGTCTTCATTTTATTTGAGTGAAAGCTTACAAGTCATATTGGATTTTCACTTAATCATTCATATCTATTTTGTTTTATAACATTAATGATAACTTACTAATATTATAGGTACAAGATCTAGTCAACTCATTATTGCCTATTGCCTTTCCTTTGACTTAATTTATTTCTTAATTTTTACCCCCCACCTCCTCCCTTCTGACTCCTGGTAACTATCCGAGAATGATACTATCTGTGTATGAACCTTTCCCTAGCTATTATAATTGTTGTTGTGTAACGCTGAGTCAGAAACGGCCCATAGCTGACCTCCAGTGGGTTTTTAGAGGTGGTGATCACATGAGAACCAAGCCGAAGGTGGGTGATTTTCATCTGCGGCCCTCGGCCAGGTTCAAATTGTTTTCCTGTCAAACGTTCTTCTAGGTGGTATAGCACTCGTCTGTGTGTTGCTGTACAGAGGTAACTCGTGGTTGCTGTGATGCTGAAGCCTGTGACAGTGATGTGCCAATTGTGGTAATGGGCACCCATGGTGGACAGTGTTGGCTGGAGCTTCCCGATTAAAACAAGCCTCGAAGCAGGAGCGGCATCCACTTCCGAAATGGCTTGCCTCTGGAAACTCTATGTACAAACAGTGCTCAGGCTGTTCGTTCACAGGGTGGCTGTGAGTCTCACTATGAGTCATCTAAGACTCGCCAGCACCAAACAAACAACACAATCACGTGAGAAGAGATTTCCCATCTTTCTCCCACGGAGAGACTGGTGGATTCCAACTGTGAGCCTTGTCAGTTGGCAGTGCAACTCGTTACCACTAAACCCCTAGAGTGCCCTCGCTTTTATGATATTGTGTGCTGAAGAGTGGGAACGAATCCACAGCTGACCCTCCTGTGGGTTTTCAAAGGCTGTTTATCACAAGGGAGTAGACCGCCTAGCTTCTCGTGGAGGAGCTGGTGGACTAGAACTGCATGCCTTCGGGATTGCAGCACAGCTTCTTGCCACTCGGCCACCAGAGCTCCCTGCTTTTATAATCGTGACCTTCCTTGTGTTACAATAGTCATCTGTGATGGATTTATGTCATTCAGCATAATTTGTTGTACATTCATCCACACTGTACTACAGACAATTTATTATTATTATTAATTGTAATGAAAATTTACTGAGACTTTGGATTTCCATTCATTCATTGTTGCACTTTTCTCCCTGCCCACCTTTCCCTCCCAGCTCACTCTTCTCTTTGAAAAGTAAAATTCTTTCATTGTTATTTTTAAAACTCAATACAATTAAGGGAGCTCTGGTGGCCTAGTGGCAAGAAGCTGCACTGCAATTTCAGAGGTGTGCGATGAATCCACCAGATGCTCTGCTGGAGAAGGAGGGACAATCTCCTCCTGTACCACTCAGATCTGATTTGAGGGTGTATACACCCCCCCAAACCCAAACCAACCAACCAACCAACCAACCTTGATACAATTAATCAACTTGGACTATTTTTCAGCAAGTCAATTCTTAGGATTTATATAGAATTTAATCAGTAACTGATGCTTAAGAAGTTTGAGTGAGTTAGCTGTCTGACAAAGAGAGAGTGCTCCTGTACATGATCTGGGCCAGTGACAGAAATGGCTGGTTTTGTCATTGTGTCTTTTGTGTGTGTGTGTGTGTGTGTGTGTGTGTGTGTGTGTGTGTGTGTGTTAAGTCTCTTCTCCCTTTGAGTATTATCAAAGCATTTAGCTACCTAGCAGTTGCTGCTGTTATGTGCTGTTGAATCACCGGAGACTCACAGCAACCCTATGTACAAAAGTCCTAAACCTTGCTCTATCCTGTGCCAATCTCACTGTCTCTGATACACCTACCAGGATCACCCCAGTCACTGAATCAATCCACCTCATAGAGGGTCTTCCCCTCCTGTGCTGTCGCTCTACCCTCCCAAGCAGGAAGTCTTTCTCCAAGGACTGGCCCTTCCTTGCAACATGTCCAAAGTATGTCAGACGAAGCTTCAGAATCCTTGCCTCCAAGGAGCAGCCTGATTTAACTATCTCTAGGATGAACCTAGTGCTCAGGCTGTTCATTCATAGGGTCGCTATGAGTCATCTACGACTCGATGGCATCAAACAACAACAACAACAACAACAACAACAACAAGATGAACCTGTTTGTTTTCTTAGCAATCCATGGTACATTCAATATTCTTATCCAACACCACAGCTCAAAGGCATAAATTCTCCTTTTATCCTCCCTAGTCATTGTCCTGCTCTCTGATGCATAGCAAGTGATTGCAAAGCCATCACCTGTATCAGGCACACCTTAGTCTCCAGAGTAACACCATTGCTCTTCAGTACTTTGGAGAAGTCCCTAACAGCAGACTTTCCCATTGCAAATGTCTTTTAATTTCCTGGATGCTGGTGCCAAGAGTGTTGACTGTGGAGCCAAGCAGACTAAAGTTGTTAAATTGTTAACAGTCTCAATCTCTTCACCATCCATCCTGATGTTGCCAATTGGCCCAGTGGTGAGAATCTTTGTCTTCTTAATATTGAGCCTCAATCTATATTGACGTCTGCAGTCAGTTTCAGCAAGCAGGGTTGTGTTATCTGCATAATGCAGACTACATTTCCTAGCTTTTCTTCAATTAGGAGGGCTCTGGTGGCTTGGTCTGTAGGGAGCTGTGGTGCTTCTCTGAGGTTTGAATCCAACAGTGATTCAGCAGGAGAAAGACAGGCCATCTCCTCCTGTGTGACTTATAGCCTCTGAAAACTCACAGGAGGGTCAGCAACTAAGTTTTTTAGGGTTTCTTTGCAGTTAGAGATGGTCATGTGACCAAACGTAGCCAGTGGGATGTAAACCAGGCAACTTCCATGCCATTCTCCTGCCATGGACGGGGTAAGACAACACCCTACAGGTGGAGCAACAGAAAATCCCGAGTCTCTGCCTCACGCTGTGGAGCTTCCACATCAGCCCTGGACTGTTCACCGCTGGCCTGTGACATGAGCGTGACGACAGCTCCTGCTTCTTTGCATCATAGCTGTTTAGCCTGTACTCTAGTTTGTACAAGCTCTTATTAGTTCTAAGAGTGGGAGATTACCGTGCTTTGTAAGTCCCAAAGCTTGACTGTAGGGTGTATGTGCATTATGGAAAAGTAGGAGGGAGGTGTGCTGGGGTGAGCAGAAAGGGGTCACATGTAGCATTTATTTCATCTTACCTTGTGTTCTGGATGGTGGACACTTCACTGTTGAGGGAGGAAAGTTTCCTTTGCAAAATAAAAAGGACCAAGAAAAAAAACATGAAATTTACCTGCAGGAATAAAACACAGATACAGAATGCAAGTTAAGACATGTACCATTATAAATTAGCCAAAGTAGTTTGATAGATATTCTTGACAAAAAAGGAGTAGTAACTGGAGCTGCTTAGGTACAACCAAGCACCTCCTGGATTTTGCGTTCTTGGTCTGGAGGTTTAAAGTTATGGTTTCATGTGACATCCCAGATAATTGGCTACTATTGTGTTTAAAGCTTCTGTTCTATCCTAGTTCATTGAGTTCACGGAGACAACACCACAAATGAAAGACATCAAATATTCTGTCATCCTTAACCAGTGTAAAACATTCAGAGGCATAGGAAGTGACTGAAACTATCAGGTCCACCTTAGTCTTTAAACTGACATCCTTGCTCTTTAAAATTTCATGGAGGTCCTTGACAGCAGATTTCCCCAATGCAAGGTATCTTTTGATTACTTGACTGCTGCTAGATACAAGTAAAATGAAATTGTTGATCAATCTTCAGTATTTTCTCCCACTATTTTCTTCAACTTATTGTTGCCTATTGGTCCAAAGGTGAGGATTTTTGTTTCTCTGATGTTTAGTAGTAACCCATATTGAAAGCTGTAGTCTTTGATCTGCAGTTGTTGTTATGTGTTGTCAGGTTGACCATGGGCCCATAGCAACCCTATGAAACTTGCTCTGAACCTCGCCCTACCATGAGCCAACTTCATCATCTCTGACACGCTTGACCCCATTGCCACAGTCCCAGTGTCAATCATCTCATCTGGGGTCTTCCTCTCCTGCACTGACTTCTAACCTTTCAAGCATGATATCTTTCTCCAAGGACTGATCCCTCCTGGCAACATGCTCAAATTCTGTGAGACGGAACTTCAAAATCCTTGCCTCCACTGAGCAAATTGGTTTCATCTTCTCCAGGGCAGATCTATTTGTTCTCTTGGCAATCAATATTTCAATACTTTTATCTAGCACCACAATTCAAACATAGTCATTCTTTTCCCGTTATCACTAGTCATAGCTCTCAGATGCATGGTAAGCAATTGAGAAGACCATGATGGCCTGGATACGGTGCACCTCAGTATCTAGAAATCACTGCTCTTTAGCACTCTCCCTTAACAGCAGGTTTTCCAAAAGCAACTTGTGTTTTTGCTTTCCTGACTACTGGTGTCAGCCAAGATTGTTGATTGTGTAGCCAAGCAAGATGAAATCATCAACAACCTCATCCACCATGATATTGCCTATTGGCCCAGTGGTTAGGATCTTTGTTTCCCTTGATGTTGAGATGCAATCCATACTGAAGGCTGCAATCTTTGTCCTTTTGCAGCAAACTCTCCAAGTCCTCCTTGGTTTCACTGAGCAAAGTTGTGTTATTTGCATAATGCAGGTTGTGGATGAGTCTAAGTGATTCACTTTTCTGCAGGCAATGAAAGTGGTTGATGAGTCTTCCTCCAATTCTGATGCCATACTGCTCTTTTTTTAATAGATTTTTAAATAGAAATTTTAAAGAAAGTTTATAGAGACTTTGGATTTCCATTTATTCATTCATTGTTGCACATTTTCCTCTCTGCCCAATCCTCACCCTAGTTGGTTTTTCTCTTTGAAAAGTAAAAAAAAAAACCCACCAAAACCAAAAATTTCATTATTATACACCCCCCCACGCCCAGTACACTCCCCTATACATTTCTCATTGTCATGAAAATACCTAATCATATATTCCTTTCAAACAGTTCTCTCCCTCATCTGTTTCAATACAGTATACATATTTATCCCATCTTTTCTTAGATTCCCCCAAACCCGATGTCAGTCCTGCTTTACAACAGTGGCATTATGCAGTATTTGTCCTTTTGGAACTGAGATATTTCATTCTGCATAATGTCCTCCAGGGTCACCCATTTTGTATAATATTTCATGAGTTCCTTGTTTTTAAATGCAGCATAGTATTCCATTGCTCCACAACCTCGCCAGGATTTGTTGTTTGCTGTTCTGTTAAATTTTGCTAATCTTACTGGGGTGAGATGATATCTCATAGTTGTTTTGTCATACTGTTCTTAAGTTGAGCTTGTGATTGTTTTATATTGTTTGATAATTTCCACATTCAGTTGGATCACCTGTTTTGGGAATGGGAACAAATACGAATCTCTTCCAGTCAGGTGACAAAGTAGCTCTCTCCTGTAACTGTTGGCAGAGACTGGTGAGCATATCCAGGGGTGGATCTGTTTCCTGAAACACTTCCTTCTTTTGGTATCAATTCTCAGTCCTTTTTACCACTGCCTTCAGTGCAGCTTGGATGTCTTCCTTCATTACTATTGGTTCTTTTTTTTTGTTTTAGGGGAAAGCAGGAACACAGTCCCCCACTACCACACATTATGCAGTTGAGTTTTCCACCTTTGGGGAAATTGCAGTGGTCAGCACATCCCAGCCTCGCCCTGGGAAAACCACCTTTATGATCATGGTATCTTCCCTGCCAGGTACATATGGTTCTTGATCATATGTTATTTCCTGAAATGCTTCAATGCCAATCAATTCTTTTTGGTACAGTGACACTATGTATCCCTTCCATCTTCTTTTAAATGGTTCATGCATCATTCAAGAGTTTGCCCATAGAATCCTTCAGTATTGTAACTTGAAGCTTGAATTTGTTTTTCAATACTTTGAGCTTGAGAAATGTCAAGCTTATTCCTTCCTTTTGGTTTTATAACTCTAGCCCCTCATTGTAATATTTTACTTTTTCTTCTTGAGCTGCCCTTTGAAACCTGTTCTGCCCTCTTACCACAGCAGCTCTTCTCTCCTTTTTTTTTAAATTCTGAAGCTCATAAACGGTTTATTAGAGGATTAACAGTTAAAAAGTTTCTGGAAAAACACACACAAAGAGTATGTACCTTGACTCCTCTAGAACAGGAACTAAAACTTTCTATATTTCACATCACCCACCCCTTCCCTTTGGTTTGACTTTTTTTATTCCTGTGCAAGTTTCAGAATCAACAGACACTCATTTTGGACTTTTCTTTCTTCCTTGTCTTTGTGACGACTTTTTGCTTTCTTCATGGATGTTTTCTTGATGTCCTCCCACAACTTGTCTGGTCTTTGTTGGCCATGAATGTTCAATGTGTCAAGGCTGTTCTTAAGATAGTTTTAAAATTCAGTTAGAATACACTAAAAGGCATATTTTGGTTTTCGTGGACTTGATTTCATTTTCTTTGTGCACAAGTGTAGGTGATGGTCTGTTGCACAGTCAGCCCCTGGCCTGTTTTTTTGTTTGCTTCCCACATCTACTTTACAAATGGTCTGGTCAACATTTTACTGGTGCTCCAAGTTTAAGCACTGATTACAGAAAACCAAAATTTTCATTTAACCACCCATGTAGCCCTGTTCAGCTTCTCAATCTTGGCTTTTGCAGACATATTTCTCTCCAATATGGACGGTCATTCCATCCACAATTGATGGATCAGTCTTAACCTCCAATTCCAGCCCTTGGCCTTGACATAGGAAGCTGTTCAGGACTGTTTTTAATCCAGAGAGAGAGAGAGGTGTGGTCTAGGGGAGACGCTGTGTAATTGTGTAAGGAATTTCTCCATGGTGGACATCCATGATGGTGGAAAAGGCAGAGTGACCCCTGGACTCTTGTTCAGGTGACCATTCTCAGCAGGGACATTGATCAGGTTGAATGTGAGTGGAGTAAACCTCTCTTTTGCTGTGATGTCATTTAGGCTTTTCACCTCAACAGACAGCTTTACGTGAGGATTGAGAATAGCAACAGCCACTGTGGGATCCTTTAGAAGTTGTGCTAATCTCTATAACTTCTTTTCTACTTGGTCCAGTTTAATCTGTTTAATCGCATGGGAGGAGCTTGCCCACCCTTCTCCTGTGGAGTAGTTTATTCTGTTTAGATGTGGTTGAATAAAGAGCAGTGGTATAGCGACCTTCAACACCACCTGGCCTGATTTTGACAGCTGATATTGAATGTCTCCAACGCCTTTCTCCATATTTGTAGTCAACTTTATTCCTGTGTAGGCCATCAGGTGAAGTCCACGCATAGAGTTACCTTTTATGTTTTTTTTTTTAAGTATTTGCAATGAATAAATCATTATATAAAATTCTATCATGTCATCTCCAGCCACATTTCTGTCACCAAGTAGTACTTTCTGACAGCAGAGCTTTGTCTCCAACTTTTGCATTCCAGGTACCAATCGTTAATAACACATTTTGATTGCATGTTTGATCAATTTCAGATGCAAAAGGTGGTTCCTCATTTCTTCATCTTTGGTTTTCATGCTTGGTGCATATATTTGAATGATGGTTGTAGTAACAGGACCTCCTTGTGTGTACTTTGGGATAGATCTTGAAGTGCTCTTTTTGATGATGACCGTCACATCATTCCTTTTCTTTTTCTTTTCTTTTTTTTTTTACATCATTCCTTTTCAATCTGCAATTTCTGGCATAGCAGATAACATGATTGTGTGATTCAAAATGGCCAATACCAATCCATCTCAGCTCCTTAATGCTTAATATGTTGATCTTTATGCTTTCCATTTAACTTTTGACAACCTCCAGTTTTCCCAGATAATTGGTGTATTCCATGTTCCAATTATTGATGGAGGTTTGCAGCTGTTTTCCTAATTTTGAGGGTTGCCACATAAACAAATGATGGGCCTGCACTGAGTGGAAGCTTTAGTCCACCCCCATCTTTGTGGCAGATGCTACTTCGATGCTGCCCTGTCACATTTTTAGTGCTTTTCAAACCGAGGGGTCATCACCCAGCACTACATCCAACAATGTTCTTTCACTGTCTGTAGAGTTTTTAAAGGCCCATCATTTCAGAAGTGGATGGCCAGTCCTACTTCTAACAGAATTTGTAGCTTTAATGGAATGTGAATTAGTAGCAGGTGAAAAATTAAGCCACACACATGAGAAATTGTATGTCCCTGGTATTATCTTGAACCTTTTTTTTTTGTAAGGAGCATGAGAACTACATACTCACACAGATAATGGCACAAACAGGGCCAAGGAAACCCCAGATGAATCCCTGGTCCAGGTGTAGCCAGCATCTGGGAGAAATGAGAAAAGTAAAATAGGAGACATCAGAGAAAGTTCATGAAATGAACATAAAGTAGCATGCCTCCAACAGAGAAATATTACAAAGAACAGCTCATTTCCCTGTGTTGAAAGCTTGCACCACTCAATGTTTATTAGTATTATATCAAGAATTTTGTAAGAATAGCCCTTTTAAAAAATTTTATACTAGTTTATTTACAAAATTAGAATACATGTTTTTAAGAACAGATTCTTCCAATTTCCCTCACCCCCCCATCAAATGGTACAACCCCATGATTAAAAACCCTCTCCCCCTGCACATCCTTATCCCTCTGCTTCCACTGAACAGTCCTTTTTAAGGACTGAACTGTATCCCTCAAAAGATATGCTGAAGTTCTACTAACCCCTATGCTTATGAATGTGCTCTTGTTTGAAAATAAGGTCTTTGAAGATTTTATCAGTTACCACAAAGGCACTGGAGAGAGGATAAAAGGCACCCAAGCATTGAGAACGCTCCTTCATAGGGTCGCTATGAGTTGCCTGCGACTCGATGGCACTTAACAACAATAACATCAACGTAGAGAGATCAGCTGGCCCAAAGGACAGAAAGCGATGCTACCAAGCCAAAGGTGGGTGACTTTTAATCCACGGCCCTTGGGCCTGTCTTTCATTGTTTTTGTTCAGACATTCCTTTAGGTCATGTAGCCCCGGTGTACAAGTTGCCATACAGCAGTCACTTGTGGTTGCTGTGAGGCTGAACACTGTGACACTGTTGTGTCAAATGCATTAATGGCTGGTTACCCAATGCAGACAGAGAGTGGGGTGGAGCTCCCGATGAAAACAAGCTTGGAAGGAGGAGTGGCATCCACTTCCGTAATAGTTTAACTCCGGAAACCCTATGAACCTGGAGAGAGGATGAAAGGCACCCAAGCATCCAGGACTCTCCTTCATAGGGTCGCTATGAGTCACCTGTGACTTGACGGCACTTAACAACAACAACAACAACAACAACAACAACAACAACAACAACCACAACCACAAAGGCATACTGGAGGAAGGTAGATCTTAAAGCAATATGAGTGATAGCCTTATAAAAGAAAAGAAATTATACAAATGGGCCACGTGATAAAGAAGGCTGGCATCTGAGGGATGCATCTACAAGTCAAGAAATGCCAAGGATTCATTTAACCATATGGAACAAGACACACATTACAAATTGAATTGGGAGAGGAGTAGGAAGAAAAATGTGTATAAATAAATAAATGAAAAACCAGTTTCTTTGTAAACTTTAATTAAAATCAAAATTAAAAAAAGTGCTAAAGAGCAAGGACATAATTTTAAAGATTAATATGTGTCTGATCCAAGCCAGGATACATTCAATTACTTTGCATGCACCTGAAAGTTGGATAATGACTAAGGAAGACCAAAGAAGAATCAATAGTTTTGTATTGTAGTGTTAGTGAAAAGTACTGAATATCTCATGGACTGCCAAAAGAACAAACAAATCTTTCCTGGAAGAAATGAAACCAATATTCTCTTTAGAGAAAAAAAAATGGTGAAACTCTGTCTTACATACTCAGGGCATGTTGTCAGCAGGGACCAGTCCTTAGACAACATTACCATGCTAGGGAAAAAAAAAATAAAAACAAACAAACAAACAAACAAAAATTACCATGCTAGGAAAAAAAAATAAAAAAACAAAACAAAAAAGAAAAAAAACAACAACATTACCATGCTAGGAAAGTTGTAGGCTTGGAAAGAGAGAGGGAGATACTCAAAGAGATGGGTTGACACAGTGACTGTAACAATGGGCTTGCGTGGAGGACATTGTTAGGATGAGCAGGACGGGGCAAGGGTCCACCGTGTGGTTCACAGAATCTCGAGACTATAGCCCACTTGATGGTACTGAACAATAACAATACACGAGAAGTATACAATCTGGTAGGCAGGAATAAGCTGTCCTGGATTCACTCTCGACACTCCGTTTTGCTTCGTTCTACTAGAACAGGAACATCCTTTGTTCATGATTTTAACCTTTTATAACTTCATTCTCAGAGAAGTGCCATTGAATATATGTGAGAAAAAGAAAATTTTTTAAAGAGAAAAAAAAAAAGAAATGCCAAGTATGGTCAGAAATCAATAAAAGCTGGAAGAGAAAAGATCTTCCTCTTGAGCCTTCTAAGAAAGCCCTACCAACAGCCATGTAGAACGCAGAGAAAGCAGATTTCTGTTGTTAGAAGTTGATAACTTTGTTGGTGCAGACTGAGGGTCCCAAAGAATGGAATAATTTTATAATTATTAATATTGAGACAAACAGCCAGGAATGAGATAGAGCAGAGAGCATAAAACAGGGGGCCAGCAGTTCTGGACTGAAGACCCCAAGCTGAGCTTCTCTGTATCTTTATTGAAAATTACCAGGAAGTAAATCACAAAGAGAAGTCAATGCAAATGAAGCCAATCTCTTTCTATTGAAAACCTTCTGCTTGACTCAGGAAGGAGGGGTTCACAAATGCAAGAATTTGGTCTACCCTTAACTATTAACCTTGATGCCTCAGGGTGAACTCCAGCTCAGGAAGCAACACTCCCTCTGTAGGGGGCCCCTTGCTGTCTCCTGTCTTGCAAGGAACAAACAGCTCATTTTCTAGGATCTGCCACAAGAGAAATCCTAACTTATAAATCTTTAATTCCTTCAATTCGTGAACAAGGGTTTTCATATAATATTTGGTATAAAGTTTGGCTTCCCATACTTTGTGTATTTATTGCAGCAACTCTAGCAAAGGAATACAGTCCAGCACTGGGACAGTGGAGATAACTATTATCCCTGTTTGAAAAATGAGTAAGCTGAGGAATCAAGGTCTCCAAGCTGGAATGTAACCACAACACTCTCCTTTCAGAACCCAAACCCTTACCACCACCTCACCTGCCTCCATGTGAAAAGAAAACACGGAGTGAATTTTACATGTGTATTTGATCATCATGATTAACTCCACAGTAACTCATTTAATTCAATTAATTTCTGTCAAGTTGGAATCAACTCATAGCTGGCCCTCCAGAGAGTTTTCAGAGGCTGTAAGCTGAACAGGAGGGGATGGCCCATCTTTCTCCCTTAGAGAAACTGATGAATTCATACTGTTTGCCTCTGGGTTGGCAGCACAACTCCTTAACCACTAGCCCATTTGTTGGCAGGCACTGACGAGTTGAGTATGACTCATAGTGACCCTATGAACAGCAGACATGAACCCTGTCCTCTCCCGTGCCATTCTCACAATCTCTGACACACTCGAGCCTATTGCTGCAGTCACTGTGTCAATTCACCCGGCTGAGAGTCTTCCTCTCTTTTGCCATCCCTCCATCCTCCCAAGCGTGATGTCCCTCTCCAAGGAATAACCTCTCCTATCAGCTAGAGCCCCCAAAAGCTTTCTAGAAATACTAACTGTCCATCACATGGAGTGGGATTTACATTACCGGGCAGATGTTCCATAGAGATGTGGTCTGGACGCGGCAGATATCGCCACGATCACAGCTGGGACCCCGTAGCCCACAGGGAACATGAGCTTGCCCATGAGTTTGCTCACATTGGCATAGTTGACCACTGCCAGGTTTCTTGCAGTGAGGAAGAGGTGCAGACCATCCAGCAGCATCCAGGTGAAGGCGGCCAGATAGAGGTAATGTAAGGCACCAGCAATGGTGGCACACAACACCTTGGGGAGGAGGGACAGTAATCAGGAGGTGCTGTCGGGGTGAACTCAAGCTCAAGAACCTTCTGGCACTGAGCATATGACATTAGACAAATCAAAAGTAAAAGGGGTTAGTAGTCAAGACAAGTAGTACCTATCTGAGCTCCAAGTAACCTACTTCCCTGCCAATTTCCTGGGGGCTTAAGGTCAGTTTAGCAAGGTATCAAACCTAGCTCGGCCTCATGAACCTGTTTTCTCTTGGGGCACGGCACAGATACTGTCAGTACCTTGGGATCAGTTTGGTCAATACCAATGAGGAAGAGGAGGTGGGCCAAGAATAGACAGAGTGAGAGCTGCAGGTGGAGCGAGGTGCTGGTGTTCTGGATGGTTTTGCACAGGAAGAAGGTGAGAGCTGCCAGGAGGAGGCACAGCAGAGAGAGACTCAGCCCCACGTAGGTGATCACGGTTAGCACGGGATCTTCTTCCAGGACCTAGAAAAGAGGCATTTACAGTCATACTCTCCTCTTTTGGGATCATAGTTTTTCCCTCTGGGAATACTAAAAACCAAACACATTGCCAGTACATAGGTTCTGACTCAGAGTAACCTAACAGGTCAAAGTAGAAGAGCTTTATAATGTTTCCAGCGTTCTAATTGTTAGGGAAGTAGTCTGCCTCATCTTTCTCCCTTCGGAAGGCTGTAGGTGTGAACCACTCACCTTTCAGTTAGCAGCTTACTACTTTTAACCACTATGCTACCAAGGCTCCTCCTTTTTTGGGATAGGGCATCACAAGTAAAGGAACAAAGTTTAATGATGTGAGGAACATCTACCGGCCTAAATGTTGTTTCCAAGGAAATGTAGGAAGCTCTCTGTAGCACAGATTGTTCCAATATCCTCTCCACACTTACCTGCAACAGCCCTCTGGCTGTTTACTGCAAATTCCAATGACTCTTTGCCTGACGTATTTCTCCTATCAACTGGATATACGTGCACATGTTGCCCCTCGGAGGCTAGGATTTTGAAGCTCCATCTCCCATACTTTGGGCACATGGCCAGAAGGGACAAATCCTTGGAGAAGGACATCATGCTTGGAAGGGTGTAGGGATAGCACAGTAGAAGACCCCAGATGAGAAGGATTGACACAGTAACTAGGGTAATGGGAATACGTGTGTTGGAGTCAGTGAGACTGACTCAGGACAGGGCAGGGTTCAGAGCTACTGAGTGTAAGTTTGCTATGAGTCACAGGTGACTCAATGGCACATAACAGTAACACCCATTAATCAATCAAAACAAAAGCTACACTACTTATTCATCTAAACGTTAAAATAGTGGTGTAACTCTTCTTTCATTCTCAGTTTGGAGTGCTCCCTGTTAAAAAATATTACTCAATAAATCCCGGTATTGGTCAACAGTGATAACTTCATTGATAGACCTTTTGTTGACTGACTCTGCATTTTCTGTTTCATTTTTCTTCATCTTCTACTGATGTGTTGTGGGTGACTTCCAAGATGGACAGGACAACTTTTCCTCAAATTCTTTATCTGGGTGTGATGTAGTAGCCCTATTGTTCAAATAGCTTCCCTTTAACTTTGCCACATGAGTGTGTGAGTTTATCCAGGAGGGGACTGGCCAGTTTCACCATTCCTCCAGGTTTAAACTGAGCAGACTGAGCAGCAGAAATGGGGAATCTCACTACCAGCAAGGAGAAGAAGCAGAGAATGTAGCTCGAGTCTGTCAGAGTCAGAGATTCCTGTGCCAGTTTGACTGGAACCTACAGGAGATCACCAGCAGTTGTAGCAGAGAACCAGAGGATTATGTGACATAGAGTTGGCCAAGGACTACCGTCCCACAGATCCAAAGGACTCCAAATTTGCTGGAGAACTGGGAGAGGAGATGCTATAATTGGCAGTACTAAGACAACTTTATAACATTGACCTCAAGCTGCAAGGTTGAACACTGAAGAGCCTGTAGGCACCTTAAAAAGCTGTCCTAAATAATAATGGGAAACAAGACATGCATTACAAACTGAAGAGGGAGGTGGGAGAGAGGAAGATGTGCATCAATAGATGAATGAACCCATCAACAAATTAATAGATAGAGAAGCTATGATATATACAGTCAATGGAATACTATGCTGCACTGAAAAACAAGGAGCTCATGAAATATTATTCAAAATGGGTGACCCTGGAGGACATTATGCTGAGTGAAATATATCCGTTACAAAAGGACATATACTGTGTAATGCCACTGTTGTAAAATGAGGCTGACATCAGGGTTGGGGGTGAGAGTGAGAAAGAGGGGATAAATTATGTATACTGCATTGAAACAGATGAGGGAGAGAACTGTTTAAAAGGGATATGTGATTAGATATTATTGTTACAACATGAGTCCAGAATGAAGGCTGCATAGTGGAGTGGACTTGTGGGGAGGGATTGTATAACAATGAACAAATTTTTCTTTTATTTTTTAAAGAGAAGAATGAACTGCAGGGGAGGGGTGGGCAGGGAGAAAAGTGCAACAATAAATTAAAGGAAATAAAAAATATCCATAAATTATCATTAAAATGAATAATAATAATAACAAAAAATTTTAAAAATATATGAATAAAAACCAGATGGGCAGAGGAAGCTGTCCTGTGCCAACCTATTGCAATCCTGAGCTTTAACTTGTTAATTTCCCTAGTAAACTCCATAATTATGTGCATGATTGTGTGAGATCTGTGCAGCTACTGCAATAGATTTCGGACCCAGTAGAACTGGTGTTGGAATTAGTATACACACAGTTGTGGGAATTCAAGGCTTCAAGCCTGTTCCTGAATTGATTTTTAAATTCAGGGGGGAGAGACTCAAGATGAAATTTTAATTCCTGTGGTTATGATGCGACCTTCTTTAGCTTTAATTTGAACTTGCACATGAGTAGTTGATGGTCTGTTCTGCAATTAGCACTTGGCATAGTTTTAACTGCTGATATTGAACTTCTCCAACAATTTCTTCCACAGATGAACACAGTCTGATTCCTGTGCATACCGTCAGGTGAAATCCATGTGTATAGCCTGTGTTTGTGTTTCTTGTAAAAGGAATTTGCAATGAATTAATAACTGATTGTACAGAATTCTATCATTCTATCTGCAGCCTCATTTCTATAACCAAGTCCATGTTTTCTGACTACTGATCCTTTTTCCTGATACCCAACTTTTGAATTCCAGTAATCAATTATGATTAATGCATCTTAGTTGCATGTTTGGTCTATTTCTGACTGCAAAAGTTGGTAGAAATCATCTATATCCTCCTCTTTGGCTCTGGTTGCTGGTTGGTACATAAATTTGAATGATAGTGGTATTAACAGGTCTTCCTTGTATGTGTATGGATATTTTCCTATAACTCATAATATTATATTTCAAGAAGAATGCAAAATATCATTACAAAGACAAAGGAAGAAGAAAAGACCAAAATGGGTGTCAGAAGAGACCCTGAATATTGTACTACAGCACTGAGAGGCCAAAGCAAAGGGGGAAAAAAAATTAAGATGTTAAGGAACTGAATAGACAATTTCAAAGGGCAGATCAGAAAGACAAAGCAAAGTGTTATATTAAAATGTGCAAGGAAGCTAGAGTCGGTAAACTCAAAAGGGCCAAACGTGCTTGGCATTTCTTAAGCTGATGTAACTAAAGAACAAATTCAAGCTGCAAGTTGCAATACTTAACGATAGTGTGGGCAGAATACTGAATGATCTAGGAAGCATTAAAAGAATGGAAGAAGTATACTGAGTCACTGTATCAAAATGAATTGGCTGACACAGAAGAATTTTAAGAAAGAACATACGATCAAGAGGCAACAAGGATGACAGAGGAAGTACAGACTGTTCTGAAGGACTTGGCAAAAAATAAAGCCCTAGGAATTGGTGAGATATCAACTGATATATTCCAACAAACAGATACCACCCTAGATGTGCTCAATGGGCTGTACCAAGAAATCTGGAGGACGACTACCTGGCAAACCGACTGGAAAAGATCCATATTTATTCTCATTCCAAAAAAAGGTGACCCGACAGAGTGTGGAAATCACAGAAAAATATCACTAATATCACACACTAGCAAAATATGCTGAAGATTCTCTAAAAATGACTGGAACAGTACATTGACAGAGAACTGCCAGAAATACAAGATGGATTTAGAGGAGGCCGTGGCACTAGAGACATTATTATCAATGTCAGATGGATCTTAGAAGAAAGCAAAGAGTACTAGAGGAATGTCTATTTACATGTCATTGACTATGCAAAGGCATTTGACTGTGTGGATCACAACAAACTGTGGCTAACCTTGAGGAAAATGGGAACCCCAGAACACTTGATTGTGCTCATGCAAAACCTATACTTGGCCCAGGAAGCAGTCCTCAAGACAGAGCAAGAAAATACTGTGGTTAAAAATCAGGAAAGGACCTACAACCAGGAGAAGATAACATAGATGAATGGGATCTTCTAAGACTCAAATCCCTATGCACATCCAAAAACTTCTCCAATAGGGTAAAAAGGGAAGTCACTGACTTGGAAAAAGTATTCAGTAATAACATATCAGATAAGGGACTTATATCCAGAATTTATGAAATACTTGAGCACCACAACAAGATAAAGGTAAA
>NW_006400046.1:214008-225152 GCF_000299155.1 Elephantulus edwardii | reverse complement strand
ACTTGCTATGCATAAGAGAGCTGGACAATGACTAAGGATAATAGAAGAATTGATGCCTTTGAGTTATGGTGCTGGAGAAGAGTTTTGTTGAACATACATAGGTCTGTCTTGGGGAGGTGAAACCAAGTTTCTTCTTGGAGGCTAGGATTTTAAAGGTCTGCCTCACATATTTTGGGCATGTGGCCAGAAGGGACTGGTTCTTGGATAAGGACATCATTCTCAGAAGGGTGGAGGGACAGTGCAGGAGAAGACAATCCTGGATGAGACGGATTTGACACAGTATACTGGGGCAATAGAGGTTGGTGTGTCTGAGTCAGAGAGACTGGCTCACAACAAGGCAGGAGTCAGAGCTGTTGTACACAGGGTCACTATGAGTCACAGGTGACTTTATCACATATAAGAACAGTAATAGTTGTGAGAATTGGAGGAACATGTCTGGTTTCATGCGAAGTTTTTTTGTGTGGTGGATGCTCTTGATGGGGACATTTCTTCCTTGTGGAGTTAGTAGAGTTTGGATACAGCCATCTCAATGCTGCTCTCACTCTTTTTATACTGAGTTGGCTGCCGGGGGACTCCAAAACCCCAAACTCCTTGCTGTCAAGTCAATGCTCACTCATGGTGACTAAGCTCTTGGGGATTCAACCTTGTTAAAGTCAGATGCCAATGATGTGGTCAGTCAATCAGTCATCTATGGCAAGAATTGATAAGGGGGAAAATACCCCTTTATATTTGTATGTAGAGTCTGGTTTACTTCAGTGTCACTTTAGATCATGTTTTTAGTCTTTGTGAATTTAATTTTTCAAAAATTATAAAGTATGGTATACATATATAAAAGAGCATAAAACCTTACTATCTTATGATTAGTAATTGTTAGGTGAACACTCAAAGTATGAACTTTTCTGGGGACACTATACTAGCAGCTCTTCTCTTCTTCCCTTTCCTCCTCAAAGTTAATAATTTTAAATATTTGGCAATGACATGTCTGACAAGGGAATGATATCTAGAATTTATCGAATACTCGAGCACCACAACAAGATAAAGGTAAACAACCCAATTGAAAAATGGGTGCAGGATATGACACTTCACCAAAGAAGACATTAAAATGGTGAACAAACTCATGAAGAAGTGTTCAAAATCCCTAACTCTAATAGAGATGCAAATCTAAACAACATGCAATATCATCTTACTCCAGTAAGAATAGTAAAATTCAACAGAGCAGAAAATAGCAAATGCTATTGAGGTTGTGGAGAAACTGGAACCCTTAATCATTGTTGGTGGGAGTGTAAAATGGTGGAAAAATTATGGAAGGCAGTATTGTGCTTTTTCAAAAAGTTGGAAATAGAAATACCATTTGACCCAGCAATTCCACTATTGGGAATATACCCTAAAGAAATAAGAACTACACCCCCCCCCCAAAAAAAGAACTACACCCAAGCAGATATATGCACACCTATGTTTATTGCTGCTTTATTCACAATAGTAAAGAGTTGGAAACAACCCAGGTGCCCACCAACAAATGAATGGATAGAGAAGCTGTGGTATATTCACACAATGGAATACTACACTATATTGAAAAACAAGGAACTTGGGGGATCCAAGATAGTGGCAGAGGCAGAGACAGCGTGGCGAGCTGCGGGAGCAGTGGACCACTTGGAGGAGGGCCACCGTGGCCTTCTACAGACCTCTGTTTATTGATAATTGAACAGTTAAACAGTTGATGACTGGTTTTTGGTGCAGACTGAGGCTCAACATCAGGAGATCAAGGATTCCCAGGGAGGAATGGGTGAGTCCCATGGCTCCCAGCTCCCTGCTGCTGAGCCCGCACTGCTGCTGCAGCTCCATGAGGCTCCCACCACCGGACCCCAGGGATCCCCTCCCCTAGGATGGACGGTTTGCTCCCTTTCCTATAGGTAACCTTAACACTGAGTTTCACTCCAGACCTGACCCTGAACCCAGTTCCAGAGACAAAAAGCAAATACCACTGCCAGTTAAGGAAGCAAAGGAGGATGGAGCTTCAGGGTTCAGTCAGCCATCCCCACTGGACCCACCTGGGAAAACACTTTGCAGTCCAAAGGGGAGTAAATGTCAGGAAAATATCTTCTAACAGAACAAGAAGGCAAGCAGCTGTAACCCAAGACCACCAGTAAAATGATAAAGTGTGCTCCCTTTCTCCCTTCATATCAAAGACCCTGTTCAGCATGAAGAAGCCAGAGAGTCTGTACCACATTCCCAAATGAGAAACCCACAAGTGAAAAAGACAGTTTGTTTAATCACCATTGGACTATGCTTACCATTGATCTGTATCATCTGGTCCCCACTGGGTCCTTTTCATTTCCTTCACCTGCTCCCCCCACCAACCAAATTGTGCAGCTCTGCAACTGCATCCCCGCAATTTTCATCGCTGTCCATCCTCACCCTTCTGCTTCCAACCCTCATCTCCATGTATCCCCAACATGTTTTTCCCAATAAAATAAAAAAAAAAGAGAAAAACAAGGAGCGCATGAAATATTATACAAAATGGGTGACCCTGGAGGACTTTATGCTGAGTGAAATATCTCAGTCACTAAAGGACAAATACTGCATAGTGTCTCTGTTGTACAATGGGACAGACATCGGGGTTGGAGGGAACCTAAGAAAAGAGGGAATAAATAGTGTATACTGCTTTGAAACAGATGAGGGAGAGAACTGTTTAAAAGGAATATAGGATTGGGTATTATTTTCATGACAAGATTACAGAAAAAGAAATGCACAGTAAAGTGGATTGTGGACTTGGGAGAGGATTGTACAACAATAAAATAATTTTTTTTTCAAAGAGAAAAACAAACTGGTGGGCAGGGAGGGAAATATGCAACAATGAATGAATGGGGGAAAATTAAATGGAAAGAATATGCTGTAAAAAAACAACCCAAACCCCAAAACCAAACAGATGGATCAAGGCACCAAAAAGAAAAATCAAGCATGTCAATTTACTATAAAAAGAAATAATTTTATTGACTTTTAAGGTAATCACTTCCTGTTTTTTTCTGAGTTTCACCACACAGGCATGTCATGCTAAGCATTTAGTTTTGTTTGGAACAAAATTTAGTGTGTTCTTTTTTCCCTTTGTTAAAAAGATAATATATAAAATGATCCCTAAAAAGGAGGTATAAATTAAAACAAAAATAATATTGATGTTGTTGAGTACTGTTGAGTACCATTGAGTCAGAATTGGCCTATAGCTGACCCTCCAGAGGGTTTTCAGAGGCAGTTAATATCATGAGAGGAGATTGCCCACATACTTCTCCCACAGAGCAGCTGGGGGACTTGAACCACATGCTTTCAGGACTGCAGCACAGGTTCTCACCATTAGGCCACCAGAGTTCCCCCAAAATAAGATTAGTAAAAAGTAAAATATTTTTGACAAAGATATGGCTCTAACTTCTAAAACAGATCAAAGGGACACACTTCCTAGTTTGAAATCAGGAAAGGTATATATCAAGGTTAAATACTTTCATCAAAATATATTCGATCTGTATGCGCATATGTGAAGAAGAATGTGGCATCAGAATTGAAGGATGATACATCAATAGCCTTTGATATACAGTTGACACAACCTCGCATGCAGAAAGAAAAAAGATTTGAAATATATACTGATGAAACTCAAAGACGAGAACCATCAGTATGGATTATGCCTCAAGATCAAGGAGGCAAAAATCCTCCCAACAGGACCAATAAACAACATCATGATAAATGGAGAAAATGCTGATGTTTTAAAGGACATCATTTTACTTGTATCCATAATCAACACCCAACGGAAACAACAGTCAAGAAATCAAGCAATGAATTGCAATGGACAAATCTACTTCAGAGGGCCTTTTTAAAGTGCTAAAAGATCAAAGAAGTCACTTTGAGAACTTAAGTATACTTAGTTCATGCCTTGGCATTTTAATAGTCTCAAATGTATGTGAAAATTAGATAATAAGGAAGACTGATCCTACAGTAGCTAAAACAACAGTGGTTATGAACGGAGCCCTGATGACACAGTGGTTAACGTAATTGCCTAGTAATGGAAAGGGCAGCATTTGAACCTCATTCCATGAGAGAGAGCTGTGGCAGTCTGATTCCAAAAAGATTTGTTGTTGTTATTATGTGCTGAGGAGTCACCTATGACCCACAGCAGCCCTATGTACAACATCTTTGAACTCTGCCCTATCCTGAGCCAGTCTTACCGACTTCCACACACCTAAACCCATTGCCCCAGTTTTCGTGTCAATCCATCTCATTTGGGTTTTCCTATCCTGCACTGTCCCTACACCCTTCCAAGCATGATGTCCTCCTCCAAGGACTAGTCCCTCCTGGCCATGTGCCCAAAGTAGGTAAGATAGAGCTTCAGAATCCTTGCCTCCAAGGAGAAACTTGGTTTCATCCTCTTCAAGACAGACCTATTTTCTCTCCTGGTAGTTCTTGAAAATCCTATGTTAGGTGCTCTTGAGTTGAGTACAATTCCTAGTGACCCTATAAACAACAGATGTGAACCCTGCCCTCTCCTGTGCCATCCTCACAGTCTCTGAGCACGTGAGCCCACTGCAGCAGTCACTGAATAAATCCACCTGCAAGAGGGTCTTCCTCTCCTTGGTTGGCCCTCCTCCTTTCCAAGCATGATATCCTTCTCCACGGAGTGGTCTCTCCTAGCAACATACCCAAAAGTGTACAAGATGAAGCTTCACCGTCCTTGCCACCAACGAACATCCTGGTTGCATCCTCTCCAAGACGTAGCTGGGTGTTTTGTTTTTGTTTTCCAGAATGGGCCAGTTCTATTTTGTCTTGTGGGATTGACATGTGCCGAGATTGACTCAATAGCAAAGATCTAATGGGTATCTCATTGTGGTTTTTAGTTTTACAAAAATTGCAATTTCATCTCTAATATTTCAGTCTTATGGAGATCTTGTCTAATCACTGTCTGTAAAGTCACATACATGCCTTCCCCAAGCACTCCAGTTACTTGCTCTCTTTCATTTCTTTTGTAGTAGTTCCCAATTTCCAGTAGCTACTCACAAAGTGTTTGCTGGAGGAATTAAATTTACACAGTACCTGGCTACTGTAGGCCATGAGGACGGCAAAGCTGGACAGGTGGATGGACGTGCATATGGTGTGACTCTCGTTCACGTGTACCAGGAAACAGCCGTCTGTGGACCAGCGGCCACCGTCCTTGGAGTTCTTCCAGTAGACACAGAAAGGCTTTTTGTTTGTCTGAAAAGAGAGTGGGCTTATCATCTTCCTTCTCAGGAGGGACACTTACCGAAGCCTACATTGCGTGCCACACTGGAGACACCTGGATTGAGGATGATGCCGGTGATTCTGATTTTAAAAGAATACGATGGCTGCCCACACTCTTACTACTATAGCTGCAGCCCCACCAGGTTAAGAACAATTTAAGATAAGGCTAAGAATTGCTGGGAACTAGAATTTTAGGAGATTTCACTAGTCTGAGGATCTTTCCACTATGGGCATCTAACAAAAAAAATCAAGTTTGAAACAATTCTGTTCCTAACAGCGGGAGAGAGGAAGACCGTCAACAAGACAGATTGATACAGTGACTGTGGCAATGCGCCCAAGTGCGTTTGGGATGATGAGGATGGTACAGGATAGGACAGAGTCCAGAAACGTTGTTCTTAGGGTTGCTATGAGTCATAACTGACTCAATCGTCCCTAACAGCAAGATCAACAAGAAAAAAGAAAGAGATGATGTATGAAAAGAGGTCATGTGGATAGAGGGAATAAAATTAGCCTTCAATCTACTATATCTGTTTCCAGGAGTTCTTAGAGTATCATTTCACAGTGACAAGGGAATGATTAGATGTCCTTTTGCTTGGGGACCTTTCTCTTTTGATAACATGGTGTGCCTTCCCAGACGTCTTATCAGTTACTCTGCCCCATTACATATATAAAAATTCCAAACCTAGACTTCCTCCACTAGAGAGAAACCTACATTTCCCTTCTTCACTATTCTGAACAGAGAGGAAAAGAAAAGGAGCAAATGAACTCTATTATACAGGTGTTTGTTAATTCTCTTAAGAGCTTGGGCAGAGAATAGGCAATGGATTAAGTGAAAGGGTTATTTCATGACTCATGCAGACAATACTTAACATCAAGTTTCTATGTGAGAATGAATATTAGTCTCACTGTCCAATAGAAATACTGGTATTATTTTAAAAAATGCCAACTATATAATTTAAAAAGATCTACTAGTCACATTAAAAAAAAAGAATAGACTAGTGAATTTACTTTAATATTTGGTTCAATTCACAATATCCAAAATATTTTTTCCAATGTGTAAGCAATATTGAAACATTAATGAGGTTTTTTACATTCTTTTTTACTGTTATAGTTGCTGAGTTGGAACCAACTCATACCTGACTCTCCAGAGGGTTTTGGTTTTTTAAATAAATTTTTTATTTATACTGGTTTACTTATAAAGTTTGTATACATTGTTTTTCACACCAGATCTTTCCCATTTTCTTCACCTATCCCTCCCTGCACCCATCAAATTGTGTGACTCTATGATCTAGTGGGTTTTAAGAGGCAGTAAACCACACAGGAGGAGACCACCCATTCTTCTCCCATGGAGCATCTTGTGGATTCAAACCGTGTGCCTTTGAGATTGTAGTGTGGCTTCTCACAACTAGGCCACTATTAATTCCATATTAGGACTATTAACTCCGTATTAGGACTTTGATATATGGTATGTAATTTACACTTGGAGCACATCTTAACTCAGATTTGCCACATTTCATAAGCTTAGCAGCTGTATGTGGTTTGTGGCTACCGTGTTGGTCAGCCCAGGTCTAGAAGTACTGTCTAGGCTGCATACACAAGCTTTTCAGTCTACCTCCCTGAAATTTTTGTGAGCTCAAACCACAGCTCTGACCCACCTTTTTGTGCAGAAAACTCAGTGTGACAGACTTGGAGATAGAAGTGTTCCTTTTGGGTCCGATAGCCGCACTCACTACCTGGGAATTAAGGTAGACTCGATCGGTCTCATTAATTTCTTCAAAGTAAGTTGCATCAATGATGTCCCCAAGAGAAGTGTATGAAATAAAGGCAATTGCACTTGGACCTGAGGAAATAGAAAAGTGGAATAACTATTCCTTCTTGTCCACTACTCCGCAAGTAGAAGACCTTCCTGCTCTATACCTGCTGAGCACCTTTGATCTTTATACTCGTTCTCAGGAGTTCTTGGAGGTTCACACCTCCACCCATGTTCTTCCTACTCAAATCCAACTCCTCAGTCTGCTCTGACGCTTGCTTCTCTGAACTTGTATATAGAATACAATGTCTTTTGTGCTAACAGGCACTATGTTCTTACGTGCCTTTGAAATGACTACGACTCATAGTGACTCTATGAACAATGGCTCCGAATCTTGCCCTATCCTGAGCCAACCTCATTGTCTCAGACACACCTGTTCTCATTGCCACTGTCACTGTTTCAATTCATCTCATCCAGTGTCGTCTTCTGTGCTGACCCTCTACTCTTCCAAGCATGATGTCCTTCTCCAAGGACTAGGCCTTCCTGGAAACATTCTGAAAGTATGTGAGATGGAGCTTCAAACTCCTTGCCTCCAAGGAGTAAACTGGTTTCACTCTCTCTAGGACAGATGTGTCTGTTCTCTCGTTTAAGACTCTTCTCCAGCATCACAACTCAAAGGCATTGCTTCTCTCTGCCATCCTTCGTCATTGTCCAGCTCTTAGATGTATAGCAACCAACTGAGAAGATCATGGCCTGGATCACCTTAGTTTCTAGGCTGACATTATTGCTCTTTAGCACTCTAAAGAGGTCCCTGACAGTAGATTTTCCCAATGCAACTAATTTTTTTTATTTCCTGACGGCTGGTGCCAAGGACTATCAACTCCATGCTTTCCAACTACAGATCCTTCTTCCTGTTGCCAGTTTTTGAATTCCAGTCACCTACAGGCCATGGTCTTTGAAATCACTTGTTATGCATCAGAGAGTTGGACAGTGACTAAGGAGGATAGAAGGAGAATTGATGCCTTTGAGCTGTGGTGCTGGTACCATGGACTGCTAGGGATTCTGAGGCTCCATCTAACATACTTTGAACATGTTGTAAGGAGGTCCTTGGAGAAGGACATCATGCTTGGGAGGGTGGAGGGACAGCTCAGGAGGGGAAGGCCCCCTATGATGTGGATTGATTCAGTGACTGGGGTAATCGGGATGGGTGTATCGGAGATACTGTGATTGGCACAGGACAGATCAGGGTTTAGGGCTATTGTACAGAGGGTCGCTATGAGTCGCAAATGACTCGACAGCACATAACAACAACAACAACAACATTGTTTTCAATGCATCTTGACAGCACATTTGGTCAATTTCCAACTGCAAAACTTGGTAGAAACCATCCATTTCCTCCTCTTTGGCTCTGGTTGTTGGTTATTTGAATGCCAGTGGTATTAAGTGGTATTGTATGCATATGGATATTATCCTATTGCTCACAACATTATATTTCAAGATAGGTCTAGAAATGGTCTTTTAAACTATGTTTAAACAACCCATTCTTTCTCCCCTTTTCATTTCCAGTGTCGTAAATCATGTGATTGTCTGACTCAGAATGTCCCATGTCCATCAACCTTATTTTGCCAATGCCTTGTATATCAGTCTTTATACATTCCATTTCCTCTTTGACACTGTCCAATTTTCCTACATTAATACGTCTCGCTTTCCATGTTCCAATCACTCGTGTCCGATTGCAGCTATATGAGGGCTCAGCCTCAGCACCGTACCTGTCAGTCTAATGTGAGCATGCTCTCTTGTACTGAGGGTTTTTGAAGGCCTGTTGTTTCAGAAGCGAATGGCCAATACTTTTCTATTCCGTCTTACTCTGGATGCCCAGCTTCATCACAATATCTGACAGACAAGCACTTTAACCAAAGAGCAAATGAAAGACATTGTTTGATGACACAGTGAACAGATTAGGTGTTGGTCCTCCCACCCCATCCCATTCATGCCACGGGTGCTGACTGTGGATCCAAAGATGGAATTGTGCTACCTCAATCCTTTCTCTGTCTACCACGATACTGCCCATTGGCCTGGTGGTAAGGATCTTGGTTTTCCTGATGTTGAGATGCAATCCATAGTGAAGGCTGCAGTCTTTGATCTTTTGCAACAAATGCTTCAAGTTCTCCTCTATTTCAATGAACAAGGTTGCGTCCGCTGAGTAACACAGGCTGTTGATGAGTCTCTAATTCTGATGCCATTCGTCTTCATAAAGCCCAGCCTCCACAAGGATCTGTCCACTGTCCACTAGCTGTTTCTTTTCTTTTTTTTTCTATAATTATACTTTATTAATTTTCATAAACATTTACAGAGATTTTGGGTTTCCATTCATTCATTGTTCCACTATTCTCTCTACCCTCCTCCCAGTTTGTTCTTGTCCAAATGCCACAGTGCTTGTCAAAGCCAGTTCTGATTAATCTTCTTTGTCAGTGTGTCCTTTGCCATTCCCTATCACTCCTCCCTGAGAGAGACTTCACCCTGAGTCATAAGGAAAAGGGGATGGCGTATTCTCTTAGCTACTTCCTGCTGAAAAGGGACGCTGTGGGTTTCAGGGTGAAGATCTTCTCTCACTACTCTAAAGGGCCCCTTTGGCAGTAGGAAACACATAGACTATTATGGAGATTGATTTTGGAATTCAGATGCACTCTTATTGATTGTGCTTGGCTGTATGTACATATCCTTGAAGATGTATCATGGGGGTGTTGCAACCTAGAAGACACAAATTTGACTAACAAGTTATAAGTACATGAGTCCAAAAATTATGGAAAAGTAAAAGAAAAGATTCTTTCATTGTTTTACAAACCCTCCCCCAGGTCCCCTCCACCATGTAGCCCTCGCTTTAGTCTCCTGTGATGACAGAAATACCCAGTTACATCTCTCTTTTAGACGGTTCTCTCCCTCTTCTGCTTCAGTGCAGTATACATTATTGAACCCATCTTACTCAGTGTCTCCCTAACCCCAAGGACAGTCCCATTCTACAACAGTGGCATCATGTAATATTTGTCCTTTTGTGACTGGGATATTTCACTCACACTAGCTGTTTCATACTCTGGTAGCAGAGTCCATAGGTGACTGGGCAGCTAACACAAAGGCAGCACCTCTGTGGTGGTTTGAACCCACCATCAGCTCCATGAGAGAAGGAGAATCAATCTCCTCCGGTGTAATTGACAACCTTCAAAAACTTGCTGGAGGATCACATATGAGCCAGTTTCAACTTGCTGACAATGAGAGAGAGAGAAAGAGAGGCAAACTTTTTCATGTGAATTGAATAATACTATTTCCCCCAATAGACTATAATTATCTTGAAGGCAGTGATTATACAGGATATTTCCCTGGGAAACCAGATGGCTCCTGGCATACAGTGAGGATTCAGCTAAAGGCTAATTATGAAAATGCATACTTACATTTCTTAAAAAAATGAAATTACAGTTCTGACTGCCGTTTAGCACGCTGCACATCAGCTGGTGTAGCACATGCCTTCGTATACTAATATTCATTATGATGCTCAGTTTTGTTTGTTTTGGCAACAATTTGCTTTAGCAAAAATCCTTTATTTCGGTATTTCTATCAATGACTATTCCTTGCTGTTTCAGTGTGGTGCGCTTTATAGCTTCACAATTCTGTTATCCCAGTATAATCTGTAGTGTCCTAACTAAAGTTACTGACTTGGTCTTAAATGTACAAATTTTGTGTCATATTTGCTTCTTGAATCTGATTCACTAGAATATTTCTCTTATCCCCTTTTGAATGTGTGTGTTGTCCTAATTTATGTGTAGGATCACTACACCAGTGGTTTCCAACAGGATACATGTAAGACACACAACTGTGTGCAGAAAGTAAAAACCTTTTGTATGGAGGATTAATGAGGAACATCTCTATATTCTGTAGGAAAACAAAATCAAATTTATATACTGAAGTCATTTGTCCAAAATTTTAAGTTATTTTCAAATAAAAATGCATTTCTGGTATGAAAAAAATAAAATTACATTTCAAATGCTTAGAAAAGCTACAACCAGGAGAAGATAACATAGATGAATGGGACCTTCTAAGACTCAAATCCCTATGCACATCCAAAAACTTCTCCAGTAGGGCAAAA
>NW_006400046.1:211175-212768 GCF_000299155.1 Elephantulus edwardii | reverse complement strand
GTGGCATTTGGACAAGAACAAACTGGGAGGAGGGTAGAGAGAATAGTGCAACAATGAATGAGTGGAAGCCCAAAATCTCTGTAAATGTTTATGAAAATTAATAAAATATAATTAAAAAAATGCTTAGAAAAACATTAAAATATAGGCATCTACACTCAGATTTAACAAATATTCGCATCTTGGTATCTTGTCTATAGGATTTATTATATTTTTGTTGTTAGGCGCCACTGAGTCAATTACAATTCATAACCTCCTATGATGGTCCTATCCTGTACCATCCTTAAGATCTCTGCCTTGTTTGAGCCCACTTTTGTGTTGTTTTTTTTTTGTTTTTTTGGGGGGTATGTGTGTGTATGTACCGTCGAATTAGATCTGACAAGTACAGGAGATTGCCCCTCCTTCTCCAGCAGAGCATCTGGTGGATTCAAACCGTGTACCTCTGGGATTGCAGTGCACCTTCTTGCCACTAGAGTTCCCTTGAGCCCACTATTACAGTCAATGTATCAATTCATTTTGTTGCCGGTCTCTCTCTCTTTCCCTGACCCCTCTACTTTTCTCAGCATGATGTCTTTTCCCAAGGACCAGCTGCTTCTGACAACCTGCCAAAAACCTGTCACCACCCTTGCTTGTAAGGAGCTCCTTGGCTGTACCTCCTCCAAGACAGATTTGCTGACTCTTTCAGCAGTCTATTCGATACTCTTTACCAATACCACAGTTCCAGGTCATTGGTTCTTGTTCTGTCAACCTTATTCATTGTCCAACTTTTAGATGCACAGGAAGTCATTGAAAGTATCAGGACTTGTATCAGGTACACCCTAGTCTGAAATGCATATTCTTGTCTTTACCGCTTTAAAGAGGTCCTTGATAGTTGTATTGTTAGGTGCCGTTGAGTACAACTCATAGTGTCTTTATGAACATGAGATCTGAACCCTGTTCTATTTTGTGCCCCAAATCTATGAGAATCCTTGAAAGTAGATGTCCTCAATGCAACATATCAATTGATGTCTTGGCTGCTGCTACCATGTGTGTTGACTATGGATCCAAGTGAAATAAAACTGCTGGCGATCTCAGTCTTTTCTCCATGATGTTACCTGGTGTGAGGATCATGATGTTCAGGGGGGAGGATTTTTGCTTTCTTGATGTACCACAGAACAAAATACTGCTTGATCCTTTGCCATTCTTGGTAATCCCTGAGTCCACTGTTGCAGCCACTGTGTCAATCCATTGCCTTAAGGTCCTCCAGGAGCATCCTGGTTGTCCTTCCAAGACAGAGTCACCTGTTCTTCTGGCAGCCCACGTCGCATTTCATATACTCCACCAACACAACCCAAACGCATACATTCTCCTTTAGTTTTTTTTCCCTTTAGTTTTCCTTACTTACTGCGCACTATTCACATGCTTATGAGGCAATTTATAGAATGTTAGCTAGTTTTGAATCTTTTAGTATAACTATTAGAGAATTCTTGATTGTCAATATACATTAATGTGTCTATATCTATTTTTTTCCTATATTTTATTAATTTTCATAAACATTTACAGAGATTTTGGGTTTCCACTCATTCATTGTTGCACTATTCTCTCTACCCTCCTCCC